>NW_025767024.1:3275000-3601951 GCF_003918875.1 Haliotis rubra
CGGACGCTCTACACCAGGAGGCGGTAAATAACGTGTAAAGTGATATTGTTGCTGTTATATTCCTTTCTTTATAGTCTTTCTGTACTCTAGGTCACTTATAGGTAACGAGATCGAATGGTTCCCGGACGAGTTTGTGAAAAACACCAATATCGAGGTATTGTAAGTATCTCGATTTTGTAAATAAAGTATTTTGCACCTAAACCTTTGCAACAAAAAGTTTAACAAAACATTTCTTTCTTTCTTCAACACGAGGAGGGTCTGTATGACAATTCATTTTGATACATCGCCAGTTTGGCTTAAATGATAAGCTATCACATCATATGTGCGTGAAGTACGCATGAACGAATGTAGACAGAATAATTATAATATGAAACTCAAGCTGGATATTTGGCAAAGAGTATAAACTATAAATTATCAGCTGACTGTTTTAGAAATACACTGTGAGTTTTGATTAATATCGGTTCACAGTACGAAAATCACCACACAGTCCATTTTACCTATATGTAATTTGAGGTCGATTTTAATCTATAATATTATTCTCCTGTATTCAAGTATGGATAGTTGTGAGTTGTCCTTAAAACATTAATATATTGTTCTATAAATATTTCAGAGCCCTCAGTAGAAACAAGATTCGTCAGTTCCCTGGAAGTGGATTGGCACAAATGCCAAACTTATGGTTTTTGTAAGTACTCCTTATGATTGTGGGAACACCCATTACACATCCACTAACAATGCGTTTTGTTGTAATGTCCCAAATCCCTCCCCTAAAGCATGCTTAATGCGATAAGACCCGTGAATTTTCGGGCTAGAATTGGTCTTCAGCGACCCATGCTTGTCGTAAGGTGAGGTGAAATTGGATTTAACGTCGTGCTTGAGAATATTTCGCTCAAATGACGACGTGCATGCGTGTGTATGTGTATATGCGGCTGTGTTACGACGTAAATTGTAATACAAACGTAAATTGTTATAAAAATTGACGTAAATTGTAATACGCAAATTGTAATAAAAATTGACGTAAATTGTAATAATTTTCGTTGCGGTAAAATGTAATAAATATTTACGTAAATTGTAATAACAGTTTTAATCACTCGTAAATACGCGGGTGTTTGTTTTTCGTTGCATTTCATACATCAAATAAGCTTGTTAGGGCGATAACTCAAGAAAGAAATTATGGATTTTGTTCAAATTTGGTACTAAGGTATATTGGCGAGATTCACCGACACAAGTGAAATTGAGTGACCTTGAGATAATTTTCAAGGTCACAGCAAAAATCTGAGGGTTTTGCCAATATAAAGATTGTTAGCGCGATAACCAAAGAAAGAATTGACAAATCTTAGCTAAATGACGAAAATGATATTTGTCCTGATATATAATCGATATAAGATCTCTTACTGTCCTCTGTATCATGTCTTTTCGCAAATATCATTTGAGGTTTTGATATGTATAAATATAAAGTGGGGTGGGGTGGGGTGGGTTTCTAACGGGTATATCAAATCAAATCAAATCAAATTAGACATTTGTATAGCGCTACATATCCAGAGTCCTGCTCATGTGCGCTTAGTCAAATGCTCGTTTGAAGAGGATGGTTTTGCGACAAGATCGGAAACTGTTGATATTTTCCGATTTTCTGACATTTTCAGGTAATCAATTCCAGAGTACAGCACCCGGTCTGCTAAATGATCTGTCTCCGTATGTTGTGGTTCGGACAAATGGAATAGCCTAGCTGACTAGCAATGAAATGCATCACAAATTAAACTTCAGGAAACAAAATATGCAAGAAACATTTTTGTATGTTTGAGATTGGTAGAAGTCGGCTAGATTCAAACTGAGATATTAAACTGCACAAAAGGCAATTTGAAACTACAATCGCTTGTTCAAATGACTCCCCCTTCGGTTTACTGAAAGAACTCGAGTAAGAAATGATGGATTTTGTTCAAATTTGGTACCAAGGTTTATTGGCGAGATTTACCGACACCACTTGAATTTAGTGACATTGAGGTCATTTTAAAGGTCACAGCGAAGGTGTAACAGTTTTGCACATGCCAAGCTTGGTAGCCGCGAAATTAGGAAAGTATTAATAGATTTTGATCCAATTTTATATCAAGGTGTATTGGCGGGAATCCCCCTACACCAATTGAAACAAAATATGCAAAAAACATGTTGTATGTTGGTAAAAGTCAAACTTAGATATTAAACTGCACAAAAAAGCAATTTTAAACTATAATCGCTTGTTCAAGTGACTCCCCCTTCATGTTTACTGAAAGGGCTTGTTTTGGAGACACTACCCACCCCCTTTCAGTTGACGTCATCATAAGGATATAACTCATCCTAAAGTTTTCACTTATTCATACATAGTGTCAAGGGTTCAAACTAAATACTGAATGGTCACACAAGTGTCAGCTCTCAATATGTTGTATATCTGGACAAAATGTTTTTGAAAATTTAAAATGAGGGTGTCCTAAATAAAACAGTACCCGTCTAAATGTAAATCAAGCAATCCAAATCTTTGAATGTTGATGATGACGGGAAGTCATCCAATACTATGCTGAACATATTTTATATGATACTACCTGTGGGTATACCATTATCCAAGAGATAGCGCAATAGTGCAATTGTAAGGCGTCTGCCTATCACGCTGAAGGCCCCACTTTCGAGGCGGTACCGAGGTTCGGTTCCCGAGATGGGCACATTTGCGTAGTATCCTTGGACAAGATACTTAGATCTACACTGTCTCAGTTCACCCAGCTGTAAAATGGTTACCCGTGAGTATGTGCTGGCAATGTGAGTGTTTAGTTCATTGCGCCTAACAGGCAGCATGGCTGTACAGTCCCCAGGGAGTTGAAAAAGTATCGGAAACTACGATAGTGTCCTATGATCGGGGATAGTAATGTACGTAGCGCCGTGAGCAGGCAATGTGCCTGGATGTGAGCGCCATATAAGCGGACTATTACTATTACTAGATACCAAATGGGAGATCGTTTTCCATTTTCTGCAAATTTGCAAGAAACATAATACCCCAATGTTGTGATGACTAATATCTCGTTAACCACATTACCCACATGAAATTTTGGATATGACTTTGCTAATGATTCCTTCATAATAAAATGGAAGCTTTTTTTCAAACATTGGACATCGAGAATATAGTTAGTTTGACTACTTTTTCAACGCCCCTCGTAACATACTTAAAAGAAATGAGAACGTCTAAGAAAAAAAGCATTCGATCTCTGAATACTTCTGAGCTATTTAAATACAAAAAGCAAAGGAATAAAGTAAATAATCTGAAAAGAATAGCCAAGGGAAACTTTTAAACTATTTTTGATAACTATTTATCACCTCAGTCTACTCAATCAGGTGGTTACTACTTCATCGGGACCCATTCCCCTTCTTGTCACTGATGATTCTGGGATACCTTCAGTTTTTACAGATTTGGATAAAGCTCAAACATTAAATGAATATTTTGTATCTGTTTCTAATGTTACTGATGTCGGCAAGACTTTGCCACCTGTTAGCCATCGCTGTGTTAACAGTATAACAAATGTCATTGTAACCGAAAAGGAGGTATCTGATAAGACCTTACCAGCAAACAAATCTAGTGGACCTGATGGTATTAACATGAGAGTGTTAAAACGAATTTGTACATCTATAGCTGAACCTCTTTGTTTGCTGTATAATATATCACTGAGTGACTGTATTTCCTACATTGTGGAAAACGGGTAATGTTACTCCTATTTTGAAAGAAGGAAATGCATCCCTCCCAACTAATTACAGTCCTATTAGTTTAATACCTATCCTTTGGAAAATCCTGAAAGAATAATGGTAAAGCCATTTCCATGAACATAACATTTTAAGTAAATTCCAGTCAGGTTTTACTGCTAGTCATTCTACTACATCTCAACATAGACATTTATCATAATATATGCTCAGTCCTAGATAATCACCACCGTTCCTGTATGCTGTTTTGTGATATTTCAAAAGCTTTTTACAGGGCATGGCATAAAGGTTTATTGCACATATTAGAAAATGAAGGTGTTCGTGGAAACGTACTTAGTTGGTTAACTAACTATCTATCTGGGCCCGGTTGTTCAATACTCGGTTATCTTAACTGCCGGTTAACTCCTAACGGCCGGTTAAATCCTTAACCGACTGTTAGGTAACCGAACGTTAAATATGCGTTGTTCAAAACATGGTTAGTCATGCCGTTAGCTAACGTCGCCGTCAAAGTTTAACAGTGTGGTTAACGTCACTGGTTAGCTTCCATATATCCCATAGTTCCGTTTTCTGTTTACTTCCGGTTTACCAAAAATGGAAACGCAAAATGTCGCCTGCACCCCAAGGAAAAAGAGAAGTCGAAATTTCTCTGCTGACGAAGAGAATGTAATCCAGTCAATGGTTGAGGCCAACTCTATAGTTTATCATAGGCATGCGAATGTCGTAGCGTTACGAGCGTTTTGTATTGGAACACAAGGTTCCAGCCGTTTGCATAATTTATATTTCAAAGACATATGATCCCAGCTCTGTGTGGGACTTACTTCAATTCCAGCAACAGAAAAGACATTTTAATGACTGACTGACTGACTGAGTTTGGTTTTACGCCGCTTTTAGCAATATTCCAGCAACATCACGGCGGGGGACACCAGAAATGGGCTTCACACATTGTGCTCATCTGGGGATTTGAACCCGGGTCTTCGGCGTGACGAGCCAACGCTTTAACCATTAGGCTACCCCACCGCCCCACATTTTAATGAAAAACTATAGCACAGCTATAGATAAAATATGATGAATCCATGAAAATAATATTAATATTAGAAGCATGTTGTCCGTGGATAGAAAATGTATAAATATTACACACAGAGTTACGCTTAGACGGCTATAGTCTTAATGAATCTTTGAATTCCCACAAGACCTATCGCTCACTTTTCACTCCTTAAATTGTCATAACTGTATGGCCAAGTCGTGAAGATGCTATCAATATCATTTATTAATTATTTGCCAAGTCTGTCAAAAATTGTAATTTATGAACACACATTGCCAAATCTTTTAACATCAAACAATATAGATGTTGTGTAATTAATACCATAGCTTTTATCTGAAATAAGCATTCAATACCAATAGAAACTTAATATGTTACTAGCACCACGTGCAAGTAATCAAACTTTAATCGTACTATAGGCCCCAGGGCCAACACTGCTGAATAAAATCGATCTATTATCCTACCTTACTTTTGACAAGAATCTCATGAATAATACTGTGCAATATCGTCATTATCTGAACGCCTTCACAGACGCATATTCCGGAAAGATGTCTTGAAAAACTTGAAGCTGCGTCTAATTTATGGATGAACATAATTTCCTCGATACTCATTAATCAGACGAACCTTCATTTAGTTCAATTCACAAGTGACTGCAGAAAATGCATAATTCTTGTTAATGACTTCACGGTCGGGAAACATATATTATATTTCATAAGTGTATTATAGAACGCTGTAGTAGTGTTGTGTTGTGTTCGCTGTGACAAAAAGGTTTCGATATTCAAATATAATATTTAATCAAAGTGACTACAAAATAGGCCTGCATATCACTCACAACAGAAATAGATACATAATAATGTTATGTTTATTTTCCTACACATCAGTTGCGAGAGCAATGTTAAAGGCTAACTAAGTTTTCATCAATTAATACAGCATTTTTAAAAGATGATTTGCTTCAATTAAAACATTCGAAGAATGAAAAAGAAATTAGGCCTATTGCTGAAATGATTAGTAAAAATATAATTAAAATCCATCTATGGGAAGGGATGCCAGACAGACATATCAAAACAAAATCGGATAATTACTTGGAGTATAGACTTTCAAAAATAGCATATGAATTAACAATGATATCAGTTTTTAATAAAATCACTAATAATTCTGAAACGTTGCCGATAGGCCTGGAATCGTGTTCAGATGTTTTCATAAATACACTCACACGAACGCCCAAGTGCACTTTGCGCCCTATTGGATAGTGTTTACAAAATCACGTTTCGCGAAGGCCGGTATTGAAACGCCAATTACATCACTTGTATTTCATATTCAGCGGCGACAAATGAATCACTGCATTCTAAGGCTGGGACGGGTACTCGGGTACTCGAATCCGGGTCGGGTGAGTTTAGTTTTACGCCGCACTCAGCAATATTCCAGCTATATGGCGTCGGTCTGTAAATAATCGAGTCTGGACCAGACAATCCAGTAATCAACAACATGAGCATCGATGTGCGCAATTGGGAACCGATGAAATATGTCAACCAAGTCAGCGAGTCTGACCACCCGATCCCGTTAGTCGCCTCTTACGACAAGCATGGGTTACTGAAGATCCATATTCTAACCCGGAAATTCACGGGTTTTTACATCTTTGGTATTGTCCGATTAATGGAGCATAGTTTTAATGACTGTAATTTATCTGTGCATGAGCAGTGAGTAGTTAAGTTACAGTAGCAGCAGGAACAATACGTTCGTTGTTATAACGAGGAATGTAAGTAATGGTGTTACTCTCTATATTGGTTAAACAGACGTAAATTAAATAGCTTGAGGTCAGTTTTAATGTCTTATTACCAACTGTTCAAGTTTTCTATAATAATCTCTGTCAAATCGTGATTGAATATTCAGAAAGTTGACCCGAATGAATTTCTTACATTTCCGGGTAATCGATTCCGATTCGGGTACATACATGCGGGTACTCGATTCCATTGTTTCCTACTCGTCCCAGCCCTACTGAATTCCTCATACATTTTAGAATCTAATTACAACTGGTCTTTTTGGCACCAATACCAAGTGTCTAGATAAAGTGAAACGAACGATATTGGGGGTGGAAACAACTGCTGTGCTCGAAAGACAACACCTGTTTGAAATGTAAACAAAGACAATTTCAGACTTTACACTGTGTAGCATTTTCACAAATTTTCAGACACCCATTTGCATGGAAAGAGCATAGTAGCAAGAAATAGGAAATTAAAAATAGATACAATACAGGAATGTGATGTGTTTACACGAAAAGTTTCTGTCCTGCCTGGCGCCATGAATGACGCAAAATCACGCAGAACGACAACGGTAATAATCGGCATTTCTGGCTTCTTCTCTTTCTTAAAATGGGAGTGTATTTGGCAATTTCTCTGAGGTGACGTTCCAGGTAGAATAAGAGTATATACACAATCACCATATCCCGCCGATTACACTTTCAGTATCATAATGTAATCGTTCGGATATTTTTTCATGAAACTAATTTAATTATCTACATGTAGCCTTGTTCAATATCATATCATACGTGGGTATAGGGTGTACGTGTTATATTCTATGAAAGTGTTTGTTTGAATAATATTTACAGAAGAAATTCACACATTTAGTGTAGTAAAGCATATATAAACCTTTCCACGAGTGTTAAAAGATGAAACGTAGGCATCATGTACTTGTACAACATGTATTTTAGTTCCTATGATGTGCATAGATACAGTTTCGTTCGTATGTAACTCTTCGTCAGAATAATTTCCAATATCGAAGTCCAGTCCACGATACACCCTATCCTTTCTTTGCTGAACTGGCATCATGAAAGCAGTGTTAGCCATGAACGCCATTTGCGAGTTAACCACACTGTTAGAAAGTTAGCGGCGGTCCTTAGGTGTGTTAAGTTAACGTCACGTTAACAACCTGTTAAAAGTTAACAGAGTTTTGAACAACAAGATAACCCTGATAATCCTTTGTCATTTATCAAAAAAGTAGTGAGGTTGTGCTTTAAATATTGTTATAGATTTCTAAAATATATGGACACTATTGGGACGTTGGTAACTGTCATCAGACATTATTTGACGACATTTCTCATGGTTTGAATATAGCCGACTTTATAGAAGATAAATATCAGTTTACAACACAACTGCCTCAATCTTGGTATTTTCGGAACCAGAGATGCGATATGCCGATATTTAGGTCGTTAACCTAGCATATTATGGTCACGAATATAATTTTCTATTTATTAACGAAGTCTTTAATTGCGGAAATTACGCGATAATCTACTTTCCAACAAAGGCAGGCTCCCCGTCATCGTTGTATGTAGAAGGCGGCTTCTTAGAAGCAACGTGACGTCATAACATTGTTCATTGTCATGTCACCGAGACAAAGTGATATTTTACCCGGTGCATATCGCATGAAAACAAATTATCCCCGATATGTTTGCCCTCGTATGTTATAAGCATTGTTGTTATCATTCTTTGAGGTTAATGCCACCCGTTGTGTTCTTTGTTGTATTTTGAGCGGTGAAACTAAATAAATGATTTCTTTGGTCTACCCATAACAATTAAGGTGTCAACTTCCACTGTATACCTTACAGAAAGAAGTTTTGACTTTACTTTGATAACGAGCACATCTGATCGATTCCTTGAAGCAAATGATGCAATTCAATATCATTTCTACATTTTATTTTAAATGCATCAATCAAATACAACAAATGAGTAGACAGATTGACTGCTATGTGGCAAGGAATAACCAGGCGCCAGCGATTTATGATATCCTTAGCAAATGTAACTTAAAATTCCGTCTCATAAAAATACAATAATATGTAGTAATATGATGAAGAAAATAATACGAACCAGGTTACTCTATGACAACGCAATATATGAATGTATGATCGAAACATAAATCATAATAAATCACATATGATCAAAACATAAAATTGACTTCAAATATATCCTTGCGTCAACATTAAAAATAATTCGAAAATGAAGAAGAAACGTACATTTCAAAGCGTAAACAAACAATATCCTGTTATTTTGGAATACTAGTATGCTATGAAGAACTTCAAAATGTAATAGAAATAAAATTAAATTATTGAAAGCTATTGCTCGTAAAATTTGTCCTTGCGTCAACATCGAAAATAACTCCATAATGAAAACAATTAACTTTAATTTTCGAAACATACACAAATAATCTCTGGCTTTTTTAAGACGTGTCACGAATAATTTCACAGCTGGTAGAATTAACATGAAATTATAGAAACCATATGCTAACAAAAATTTGAAAATTAGTAATGACAAAGCGTTTGTCACAAACATAGCTATTACCCCCGCCACATGTCGATATCTTAATGTCGCAATTATCCTCTGTCTGACCCTGAAAATTATGTAAACGTTACCGAAACTGTCATCTGATGCCTTGATACAAAATGCGAACAAATTCCATCCATTAGGTTTGGAGATATCGCAAGAATACTCGCTGTGACCTTGAAAATAATCCGAAGGTCACTGAATTCGACTGGCGTTAGACGATACTCCCAACGCATCTTGGTACTACCTTTAAGCAAAACATATTAATTCTGTCTTGTATTTTCGCACTAAAAAGTTAGACATGTGCAAAACACTTTTCACTGTGAACTTAAAATGAGCACAAGTTTCCCAATCAATTGGTGTTGGGGGGAATCCCGCCAATACACCTTGATATAAAATTGGATCAAAATCTATTAATACTTTCCTGAGTTCGCGGCTACCAAGCTTGGCATGTGCAAAACTGTTACACCTTCGCTGTGACCTTTAAAATGACCTCAAGGTCACTAAATTCAAGTGGTGTCGGTAAATCTCCAATCTCCAGTCAATAAACCTTGGTACCAAATTTGAACAAAATCCATCATTTCTTTCTCGAGTTCTTTCAGTAAACAGAATGGGGAGTCATTTGAACAAGCGATTGTAGTTTTGAAATTGCTTTTTTTGTGCAGTTTAATATCTAAGTTTGATTCTAGCCGACTTCTACCAATCTCAAACATAGCATATTTTGTTTCCTGAAGTTTGTGATGCATTTTATTGCAGATTTTACGTTTTTTGGGAGTACCAAGCCAAGATACAAAGTCTCACAAAATGGGGATCGTGAGGCTGCAACATAGCAAAACCAATTTGCTTGAGGCTGACAGATAATATTTAGAAAAATAAAACATAAAAACAGCTGCATTTGTATCATATTCTAGGTGAGGCTGACTACTATTTGAACGTCCCTCGTAGTTATACCCGTTAGAACACCCACCCACCTCTCCGACTCTACATGCATGCAAGTGTGTTAGATATACCCGTTAGAAACCCACCCCTACCCCAACCCCACTTTATATGTATACATATCAAAACCTCAAAAGATATTTGCGAAAAGACATGATACAGAGGACAGTTTATATCGATTATTTATCAGGACGAATATCATTTTCGTCATTTAGCTAAGATTTGTCAATTCATTCTTGGGTTATCGCGCTAACAATCTTTATATTGGCAAAACCCTCAGAATTTTGCTGTGACCTTGAAAATTATCTCAAGGTCACTCCATTTCACTTGTGTCGGTGAATCCCGCCAATATACCTTAGTACCAAATTTGAACAAAATCCATCATTTCTTTCTTGAGTTATCGCCCTAACAAGCTTATTTGATGTATGAAATGCAACGAAAAACAAACACCCGCGTATTTACGAGTGATTAAAACTGTTATTACAATTTACGTAAATATTTATTACATTTTACCGCAACGAAAATTATTACAATTTACGTCAATTTTTATTACAATTTGCGTATTACAATTTACGTCAATTTTTATTACAATTTACGTTTTTATTACAATTTACGTCAAGTTTATTACAATTTGCTGCAAGTATTACAATTTGCGTTTTTATTACAATTTACGTCGTAACAGGCTTTGTACTAGCCCAGACTTGAGCCGTTGTTGTACCCATTAATGCCGAGCGCCAGGCAGGGACCAACAAGTACCATATTTTCACGTCTTTTGGTATGACGCGGTCGGGGATCGAACCCTCGACCTTCCGCTCCCCGGGCGGACGCTCTAACCACTACACCAAGGAGGCGGTCCGCTTGTCGTAAGAGGCGATTAACAGGATCGTGTGGTCAGGCTCGCGGGTTTGGTTGTCACATGCCATCGTATCCCAGTTGCGTAGAATGATGCTCATGGTGTTGATCACTGGATTGTCTGCTCCAGACTCGATTATTTACAGACTGCCGCCATACAGTTGCAATATTGCTGTGTGTTTTATTGATGTAATGAAACACGTTTTGTTTCATGTGTCTATTTTCTTGATGGACAGAAAGTATAACCGCCTAACGTCTGATTCAGGGACTCTCATAACCAACAATATCTGAAAGGATTCAAGAAGTAACAGTCGTTTCATTCAAGAACATGCGTTTATCATACATGTATTTTCTTCAAAACAGATCTATGAATGAAAATGAGCTTGAAGTTGTCTCCAGAGAACATCTCACGAATCTGAAGAATTCGCCGTTGAGACATTTGTAAGTACAGATGCCCTTAGTTCAGTATATGAGGTCAGTTGATTGCCTGGAGATCCGAAATGTCTGGTAGTGTTTGGTGTTCGAGAAATGGCAGGAGTTAATGAATTGGTATATAAGGTCTTTCTGTGTGGTTGACGAGAGTGGTACTTTTTCCGTTGCCTTGGGAAACGTTACCACTTTGGTGGAAGCCAGGAGCTCGGTTATCGTGCTAACAAACCTGGAAACGTAATCGGGGCGAACCAAAATTCGAACCCATGAATCATAGGATTTTGTGGTTCCCAAGGGAAGCAATTCTGCTTAGCGATTTGCAGCGCCTGAGACCGATGGGCTATACACACCTCATTGTAGCAAAGAACACAGTTCATTGTTTGCATTAATTGTGTATAATACATTATTTGCGATATGATTCTAACGTATCCATTTGTCACATAATACCAACCATGTACCTGATGGTAGTGAAACCACCAAACTCTGATATTTCCAGGAACCTGAGCAATAACGCCATATGGTATATAGAACCAGGAGCCTTGTCACTCCTCACCAAGCTGCAGATTCTGTGAGTATTCCAGTCGCAACTAGATACAACACTAATAACTTGAAAAACAGCAGTTACTGTGACTAATCTTAATGTCATAGATTGTCAAAGAGAGTTGTTTTACATGTCTATCTATCGAAACTGTATTGCACGATTTGTTGACGCATTTGAAGCCTGTGGTTTAAGGCGATAGCGATTAGAACCCTCTTCTGAACCTACAGGGGGACAACCATCTACTTCACTATTTAATGCAATATTGTATTTTGCATCCTGCGTCATTTCAGAACTCAGTGGACATATTTTCTCTACCACGGGAGGCCTGCCTCACAAGTTCTTTCTGTTTCAGAGAATTACATGCAAATTCTTTTTCTGAGATTCATGAGGGAACGTTCAACAATTTACCGGAATTGGTGCATCTGTAAGTATTCTAGACATTCAGGTTCAAATGACAGGTTGTCCGATATTCTATGACTTGTAATATGTTCGCATACTACTGTTATTATTACTACTAGTACAACGAGTACTACAACAGTAACAACAACTACTACTACTACTACTACTACTACTACTACTAGTACTAGTACTACTACTACTACAAAAGCAAGCCATCATCATTGCTACTACTAGTATGACTACTACTTCTTCTACTAGTACTACCAGCAGTTTTGAGTGTTGAGTTTTCATACATGAATCACTGGGAGTGATCTTCGTATGGTCGAAAAGGCACTTCTTCCCACAAGAAGTCCCCTTGGTTGTCTGGGCTTCGTGTAGGCGCCTGGTGGATAAACATTTTAATATTTTGGTGCTTCGCTCTGAGAGTGTGGGTTTGATTTCCGGAAGTGTAGAAATTGTACTTCCCTGAGAAAGTGTGATCCCAAATATACTAGTACTCATGTATTCATACCCCCTTCTGCTGCATTTTGTATGTGTGAAAATGATATTGATGGTGATGTTAATGATGATGATGATGATGATGGTGATGGTGATGATGATGATGTGGTGGTGGTGATGATGTGGTGGTGATGATGACGATGGTGATGATGATGCCGATGGTGGTGATGATGATGATGATGATGATGATGATGATGCTGTGGTGGTGATGATGATGATGATGATGATGATGATGATGATGATGATGATGATGATGATGATGATGATGATGCTGTGGTGGTGATGATGATGATGATGATGATGATGATGATGATGATGATGATGATGATGATGATGATGGTGATGATGATGATGATGATGTGGTGGTGGTGATGATGTGGTGGTGATGATGACGATGGTGATGATGATGCCGATGGTGGTGATGATGATGATGATGATGATGATGATGATGCTGTGGTGATGATGATGATGATGATGATGATGATGATGATGATGGTGGTGATGATGATGATGATGATGATGATGATGATGGTGGTGATGATGATGATGATGATGATGATGATGATGATGATGATGATGATTTATTCAGTGACCTCGTAAAGAACAAGATCGAGGTGTTGACAGCCCGTAGCATCACAAATCTCCCAAAGATCGTCACAATCCGTGTCCACAGTCAGGAGCCGCCCTTGAACAACATACAGTTCAACGCCTTCAGCAACATCCACGACACTCTGGAAAATCTGTGAGTACAAGCTTAGTTATAACACCGACCTACAGGCTTGAGAGTACAAGCCTCAATCTCCCGATTGAAAGCCCGTAGTGCTGGACGATGTATAGATCATTCCCCTAGTTTAACCAACGAGCTGATTTGTACTAGTGAGTGAGTGAGTTTAGTTTTACGCAGCTTTTAGCAATATTCCAGCAATGTCACGGCGAGGGACACCAGAAATGGGCTCCACACATTGTACCCATGTGGGGCATTGAACCCGGGTCTTCGGCGTGACGAGCGGATACTTTAACCCACTAGGCTACCTCAAAACACCCCCCCACCCCCTCTGATATGAAATTTAAAAGGGCCATAATGAGGGCCAAAACTGGTTTCCAACTCGAAATCCTCGTGCATCCTCGATGTAAAGGGACGCAACTCTCCACATCGCCCGCGACTGCGCTGCCTTCCTGAGTTTTTAACGGATATGACCCGTGAAGATTCGGGTTAGAATTGATCTTCAGTAAACCATGCTTGTGGTAATATGCTCATGTTGTTGATCACTGGATTGTCTGGACCATACTCAATCATTTACCGCCGCCATATAGGTGGAATATTGCTTAGTGCGGCGTAAAACTAACCTCACTCACTCACTTTCAACGAATATGGTAATGCTATTAAGCTACATGCCGTTAAAACGACCTTTTAAGAGCGCTTCCAGTGGAACATATTTCTATATTCTCTATGCACTTTGACTATCTTTTCCAACAGAGAGAGAAGTGGCGAGTAGCTCGTTTAGATTATGTGAATAACCCTTTCATGCGAATTGTGTTCACCCTTTAATTTGTATTGCAGTTGGATCAGTGATAACGCGTTGCCAACCTTTCCTCACCCGGCGTTATCGGCAGATACGTATGTATCGATTGAAGAAATGTGAGTATATCCTGTCGGTAAGGGAGAAGAAAATACGCAACTTAATATCGCTGATTTTTTGTTACCACGCGACATTAGTATTAGTGAGATTATCCGTATATTAGAATAAATACATTTATATAATTTCTCTTCCAGCATATCTCACATTAACCGAGGAATCCAACAAATGAATGATCTTATATTTGGTGAAATACATATCCAGTTGATTATTATAGTATGAAATTGGTGAGACTAACAACTAGTCTCTGAAATGAACATATTTTAGGGAAAAAAGGCTCACAGTGAAAAAACACCCCAAAATATAATAAAACTGTTGAAATCTAGACTTGCCACATTTTGCGTGGGATTTCTTGGATATATTTGCTTCAGGGTCTGTATGACAGACTAGAAATTGGTGAAATGAAACGGTTTTCTTTGATTTAATACTTTAAATGATATTGATGTGCTATCAAATGTTAAATATGAACAAGAAACATTACGAATTTTTAAAACTAAATTATCCAAAAATTCTCAATTGTTTATTTATTTATTAGTTTTGGATTGTCTTTTTTCAGTTATGCTGACAACAACTTAATAAAAAGCCCCACAGAGTACAGCCCTGATGACTTTCCCAAGAGCATGCTCAACACAGCACTGCAACGGGCGGCAGCATATGTACCCTTCAACACTCTCTCCAACTTGCAGAAGCTGTAAGTTTACCCAGTATCAGGCAGTCGTGACTCGCTGACTTGGTTGACATATGTCATCGTATCCCAGTTGCATAGATCGATGCTCATGCTGTTGATCAATGGATTGAATTTGTCTGGTACAGACTCGATTATTTACAGACCGCCGCCATATAGGTGGAATATTGCTGAGTGCGAGTCTGACCACCCGATCCCGTTAGTCGTCTCTTACGGCAAGCATGGGTTACAGAAGGTGAATTCTAACCCGGATTCACAGGTCGCTTCTTAGATGTTATATGTAGAGAGTAGAAATAGACAATCCATACGCACCTTTGGTATTGCAGGCATCTTGGAACCAACGCCATCGACTTCATCCAAGCTGGCTACTTCTGCAACGCCAACAACCTGGTATTTCTCTACATGAACAACAACGGCCTTAAAGACAGCAGCATCCCCGACGACGCCTTCTCCTGCATGGGGCAGCTGGTTGAGCTGTGAGTAAGGGGGCAAAACTGAATGTACCAGAATTCCTTGATAACGGCGTAGTGCATTTTACGAGCGCTTCAATATGCCCCCACTAACAATCAATCGCCATAACCTTCCGATATATACAGTAGTTGGCCATAAGTGAGTCATCATTAGTAAAATTTCCATAGACTTACGTGTTAATTAACTGTTGCAAGAATAATTTTCGTAAATTGAGTAGAAGTCATTTTATTTTGATATTTTGCAAACATCTTGGAAATCATCTTCGACATATTTTCTTTCATCTTTCCTTTAATTAGTTATCAAATGACACCTGATTAAGCACCATAAGTACAACTTAATTTTAATCTATCCCATAGACAGCCATGTTAAACCTGATTGGTATGTCTAATACTAGTATATGTTGTTTAGATAGTTGCAGTTTTCTTAATAATCATCGGACAATTGAATGGAAATTATGTATGTAGCTGAGATGATTTCCCCGCTGGTAGATGAGTATTTAAAGCAATTCGACCAAAACTAAATTTATGAAAAATATTCTTGCAAGAGTTAATTAACATGTCAGTCGATGGGAATTTCACTAATGATGACTCACTTATGGCCAGCTAGTGTACACCCATATAACAAGTGGGAGCCAGGGGCCCGATCTACAAAGCGTTTGTAACTCTACGGCATTGGTTAGCCCATGACAAACTATACAGTTACGATAGCTCGTAACATTACGAACGCTTTGTGGATTGGGTTCCAGGACTGACTGACTGACTGACTGACTGACTGAGTTTAGTTTTACGCCGCTTTTAGCAATATTCCAGCAATATCACGGCGGGGACACCAGAAATGGGCTTAACACATTGTGCCCATGTGGGGAATCGAACCCGAGTCTTCGGCGTGACGAGCCAATGCTTTAACCATTAGGCTATCCGACCGCCCCTGGGTTCCAGGAATGGTAGACGGTCAGTGCTTTTCACAAATATCTTTCTGTCCAGATACCTTCATTACAACTGGTTGACCTACGTCCCTAAAGCAGTGACCAGTGATATATTGACCAGTCTCACGATTCTCAGACTGTCTAACAACAACATCACCCACGTTGAAGCAGGGACGTTCACGGAGCTGACGGCGTTACAGTTGCTGTAAGTGCGTTAGTCTTTGCGTTTAAGGATGTGTAATGCAATGCGCTCGATCCGGGGTAATAATTTGCACATTTTTTTCATCAGAAGAAGGATGTATTTATTTGATGTTAACGCCACAGGACGCCGTCATGACGACGTGTAAATAATCGACCAGGCAAGCCAGTGATTTGTTTTCCGACAAATCATCCACATTGCCTGGGAGGATAAGACGTCAGCTCATCGAACCTGGAGGCCTGATGACTGAAAACGAGACGCGTGTTTAGTCAGATACATTTAATCAGTAATTCCCAAAAGAACTATATTTTCATGGAAACTGAAATTATATGATGTGTATTAATCTAACAGCAGATTAATTTCAATCAAAGACATGGCTCAATTTGACACACGTCACTAATTATGTATGCACAACATCTAGACCTAGACCGAAATCCGGCCGTTCCTGTTTCAGTTTCTTCTCACCACCGCTAGGGAGTCGCATCTAACCCGGAATCCTTCCTAGATCCTAAGTACAACAGTACCTCTTTAAATGCTAGACCCGTGAAGTTCCGGGTTAGAATGAATCTTCAGTAACCCATGCTTGTTGTAAGAGGCGACTAACGGGATCGGGTGGTCAGGCTCGCTGGCTTGGTTGACACATGTCAACGGTTCCCATTTGGGCAGATCGATGCTCATGCTGTTGATCACTGGATTGTCTGGTACAGACTCGATTATTTACAGACCTCCACCATATAGCTGGAATATTGCTGAGTGCGGCGTAAAACTAAACTCACTCACTCGCTCTAAATACTAACGTTGTTTATAATACACTGACTTTATATTGTTTTACAGATATCTTGAAAACAACAACATAGTTGTTATAGAAAACAACTCATTTCCAAACAGCATACGGTCACTGTGAGTATTTATGTGTTGAGAATTATTGAACGATGGTGCTTCATATCTTCTAACACATTCCCATCTCGCCAGCTAGCACCCCTCTACAAAATGATTCTTCATTCTTTTCCCTTACTTATCCCCCTCTTTTTATATTAGCCATGTTCCCGAAACCCCCACTTCGGAAACGTCTGCACTCCAGCACTGCCCCTCATCCCAACCAATACTTCGATTAGGTCATATGTCGATATTATCTATAAAGTGATCGCTGAATTGATTGGTCCAGACTCGATTATTTACAGATCGCCGCCATATAGCTGGAATATTGCTGAGTGAGGCGTTAAACTACCAACCAACCAATTAGAGTATGAGATCCCTCTTTGCAACTGTTTCCAAGTTTTAATTTTAATTGTTGGATCGACAAGTTGATGATAAAATATCGAAGCATACAAGTTTACGCATAACGATAAACACGTAGCTGTTGTCCATAAAGTTGATGTTATCGGGTAAGATGAGTAACATTGAAACAATCTTTCTGTCAGCGTTCTGCAGTCTAACTACTTCCGGTTCACCAACGAGAACCCTTTCTCCTATCTGACCAACATGGAGCAGTTACTGCTGGGCTACAACAGCATCGTGGACATCCCCGACACCGCCTTCAGAGGCTGCACCGCCCTCACCACGCTGTAGGTACTCGCGGAGTAACGTCCCACAAAAGTGCAAAGACTTGCTTATTGATAATTAAAGTTGTTGTCATGGAGACAAATGTATATCATCTGTATAGGACTGACTGAGCATAGCAGGCTGTGACAAGCGTTTGTTCAATTTGAACCACTCCGTTTCTATGAGGCAATACTGAATTGTCTGACAATTGTCTCATTTTTTTTAAATATGAATAAATTATTTCAGCCAATCTAGGATATTACCAAAATAAAACATTTTGAAAAGCGGATGACAGTGAGATTAGATCGATAGCCCCGACCTTGACTGCTATGTCCGTTTTCTTGGATCTGGTACCATTCGTCAAACACGGTTCCTTCTCGTATAAGCTGGGTATTCACTAGGGCTGGGATGGGTAACCCGGATACCCGGTAATGTGTTGGACCCGGGTACCCGTCTCAGTACCCGAACCCGTTATGATCATGTGACTAATAGATCAAACAATGTTATATGTTCTTTTTTCATGATTAAAAGGTTGTATTGTCTTGAAGATTTAGACAGTCACCTGTTTTGAATATAATACATGGTTAAGATATTGAAAAACTCGGAATTTTAGCCTCCGAGCTGAAGAATATATATTGCCATTTCTTACAAATTTGATGTCAGGAATTAACAATAACGGTTTTCCGGGTAGGGTAGAGTAATAGGAGGTGGGGTACCCGGGTAGAATATTTGGACCCGTTCCGAGCCCTGGTATTCACCGTTGTATCTTGTTTGTAGCCTTTGTTTAGCCTCCACCAGTTTAGTACCTGTCAGATTTGCCAAAAATATATATTTTGAGGAATCGTTGTATGATCGTCATTCTTTGAGATATTTTTTCTTTCCCTATACTAGTATTTTATGAGCCGAAATCTGCTGACTGTTTGTCTGTTCACAATTCAGAGACCTGCATTACAATAAGCTCAATAAGCTTGAGTAATCGTCGTATGATCGTCATCCTTTGAGATATTGTTTCTTTCGCTATATTTTATGAGCCGAAATCTGCTGACCGGTTGTCCATTCACACTTCAGAGACCTGCACTATAACAAGCTGGAGAGGATTCAGAAAGGACTACTGTCCGATTGTCCACTGACTGTCCGTCTCTTGCTCCATAACAACAACATCAGATACGTGGAGGAGGGTGCCTTGAGCCACATCACGAGCAGTGTACTTCTGTACGTGCCCCTAGATCAACCCCTCGGCCATTACTGGCAGGAATTCATTCTGGAACATTTTCGTTCACGTGACTATCATATAAAAGAAACAACCTAGAAATCCTCTTGTTACTGTTTGCTCGTCACGCCGAAGACCTGGGTTTTGATTACCCACATGGAGCCCCATTTCTTTTGCCCATGATATTGCTAGAATATTGCTACAAACAGCGCAAAACCATACTCACCCATTCATTCACTCTTTGAATAAAGTTGGTACAGGAATATGTTGTCCATATTTTTAATACTGACCTTTTTAGAAACATGGTATTTAAAGCCCTAAAGAGAGGTAAGTGGTTTTGTTTAATCGCTCAACACATAGATGAGATCTAAAGAGGATGTACTGATTTGTTTCATACTTAAATGAGCTGGAATTGTTTCATGCGCCTTCCACGATATTCTTGGAACAAACGAGCAAGTGAGAATGGTTTTATGCCACTTTTGGTGATATTCCAATTATACGGCAGTTGACATCAGAAATCGGCTTCGCACATTGTATCGTAACACGGAATCACATCCGGACAGGTGTGACGGGCGATCGCTTTAAAGACCATTGTATAACAATATCTGAAACAGTACTAATTGTCCAGTGTTCAGTATGTGTGTTTGTGTGGTTTCAGACATCTCCATTATAACCGACTGACGGAGCTACCCAATGGCGGAGACTTCAACAACCTGGAGGTGAACGAGCTCCTCCTTCATCACAATCGCATCACCGAGGTCCGACCTGGGACCTTCACAAATCTGACTTGCAATGTCAAACTGTGAGTTGGTCAATATATTCATAAACATCTGCCTTTTCTGTTGCTTTCCTCCTCCTCACGACCGTTATCATCATCGTCGTCGTCGTCATCATCATCATCATCATCATCATCATCATCATCATCATCATCATCATCATCTATCCATTATTAAACATCGTCGTCTTCATTTTCCTCCTCCTCGCGACCGTTATCATCATCATCATCATCATCTATCCATCATTAAACATCATCGTCTTCATTTCCCTCCTCCTCACGACCATTAACATCATCATCATCATCATCATCATCATCTATCCATCATTAAACATCATCGTCTTCATTTCCCTCCTCCTCACGACCATTAACATCATCATCATCATCATCATCTATCCATCATTAAACATCATCGTCTTCATTTTCATTAACATCATCATCATCATCATCCATCATTATTAAACATCATCGTCTTCATTTTCCTCCTCCTCACGATCGTTATCATCATCATCACCACCACCATGAGCATCGTCATCATCATGAATATCACCATCACATCATCATCGTCGTCGGCATCACAGTCATCGTCATGGTCATCATCAGTATCACAATTACGTGCAAATATGAAACGACAACGTCGGAGACTAATCACCCTTGAGCTCGATTACCTGCGGAAACAGGTTCCGTTGGGCTTAAAACTTCAGAGAGCGAAGGAAGATTACAGGAAAACTGAGCACAGTGGTGTAGTGGTTAGCATGCTTGCCTCTCACGCCAAAGGCCTGGGTTCGAATCCCGGTGGAGTCTCATACTGTGTTCCATCATTCGTCCACATTGCACTCAGTCCACCCAGCTGTTCAAAATGGGTACATGAGAAGCGGATGTACGGAACTGTACGGTCGCGCGAAGCGCTTAGTAGCAGCTTTGAAAGTCGTCAGGGTAATAATGTAACGCCAGAGAGCAGCATCATGTTGGATTCTAGGCGCAAATATTAGCATTGTTATTATTATTATTATTACGAAAAGGTTTACCTGTAGCACTACTCACACGTAACTGGCTCAGCATATGCTGTTCAGATTATGGATAAACTAGCGAGGTTGAGACCAGAAGCACAATCATAGATCAGTCAAAGCCAGACAATAACCAGTCTCCATTATATGCAAAAAACAGATTCCATTATGCATAAAAGATAAACGCAAAACCGTTAATATTTCCTTTATCGTCATAACATCATCATCATCATCAATCATCATCATCATCATCATCATCATCACAAACGCAATTGATATCAGTAACTTAACATCAATCATCACAAATTGTATATGACACCTTCACCTCACCGGCAATGACCGCTCTATTGTATTTAATTATTTCTATGATAAGACAGTAAGTCCAACATTCCACGAACGGGCATTACGTTTCAGAAACTCTGCCGTTTGTCAGAGCTTGTTTAATCTGAGATAACACTGGCAGTATGTGCATTTCAATGACTTCCTTAGGACTTGTCTCATAACACGTGCAGTGATTTGTCTTGTAGCACGTTGTTAACCCATATGAGGCGGTGGGGTAGCCTAATGGTTAAAGCGTCCGCTCGTCACGCCGAAGACACGGGTTCGATTCCCCACATGGGTACAATGTGTGAAGCCCATTTCTGGTGTCCCCCCGCCGTGATATAGTTGGAATATTGCTAAAAGCGGCGTAAAACTAAACTCACTCATTCACTCACTGTTATTTAAGTGACCACATTGATAACAGCTCTATCGAAGTGACTTTTCTCAGAAGGTATAGAACATTTGTGGATTTCAGTGACTTGTCTTTGAACACATTGGTAACACCTCTATTTAAGTGACTTGACGGAAAGCACATAGATAACACGTGAACACTTTGATAACACCTCTATTTCAGTGACTTGTAAAGCACATAGAAAACACGTGAACATATTGATAACACCTCTATTTCAGTGACTTCTAAAGCACATAGACAACACGTGAATACATTAATAACACCTCTATTTCAGTGACTTGTAGAGCAACAGATAACACGTGAACACATTGATAACACCTCTATTTCAGTGACTTGTAAAGCACATAGATAACACGTGAACATATTGATAACACCTCTAATTCAGTGACTTGTAAAGCACATAGACAACACATGAACATATTGATAACACCTCTAATTCAGTGACTTGTAAGGCACATATGACATAGATAACACGTGAACACATTGATAACACCTCTATCGAAGTGACTTGTAGAGCACATAGATAACACGTGAACATATTGATAACACTCTATATTCAGTGACTTGTAAAGCACATAGACAACACGTGAACATATTGATAACAACTCTATTTCAGTGACTTGTAAAGCACATAGATAACACGTGAACACATTGATAACACCTCTATTTTAGTGACTTGTAAAGCACATAGATAACACGTGAACATATTGATAACACCTCTATTTCAGTGACTTGTAAAGCACATAGATAACACGTGAACATATTGATAACACCTCTATTTCAGTGACTTGTAAAGCACATACACAACACGTGAACATATTGATAACACCTCTATTTCAGTGACTTGTAAAGCACATAAAAGCACACAAAACACGTGAACATATTGATAACACCTCTATTTCAGTGACTTGTAAAGCGCATACACAACACGTGAACACATTGATAACACCTCTATTTCAGTGACTTGTAAAGCACATAGATAACACGTGAACATATTGATAACACCTCTATTTCAGTGACTTCTAAAGCACATAGATAACACGTGAACACATTGATAACACCTCTATTTCAGTGACTTCTAAAGCACATAGATAACGCGTAAACATAATGATAACACCTCTATTTCAGTGACTTGTAAAGCACATACACAACACGTGAACACATTGATAACACCTATATTTCAGTGACTTGTAAAGCACATAGATAACACGTGTACATATTGATAACACCTCTATTTCAGTGACTTGTAAAGCGCACAAATAACACGTAAACATATTGATAACACCTCTATTTAAGAGACTTGTTTTAGAGCATGTGGATAACAGAAGACTTTAAGTGACCATGGGGACACATACAACACGTCTATTTCAGAGACTTGTCTTTGAACACATTGATAACACCTCTATTTCAGTGACTTGTCGTTAAGCACATAGATAACACGTGAACATATTGATAACACCTCTATTTAAGACACTTGTTTTAGAGCATGTGGATAACAGAAGACTTTAAGTGACCATGAGAACACATACAACACGTCTATTTCAGAGACTTGTCTTTGAACACATTGATAACACCTCTATTTCAGAGACTTGTCCGATAACCAGATTGCGCTGCTTGGACCCAACGCCTTCGTGAACATCAAGGGGACTCCAGACATGACCCTAAACAACAATCCTCTCTGGGTCATCGAGCCCTACGCCTTCAGAGATCTGCAGCTGCAGGACTTGTAAGTATTATATATGCACATACACCAAATATCAGTTCACAAGCACCTCGTTACCATCAGGGTTAGAATTGGCCTGCAACAATCAATGTTTGTTTGACTGACGGGATAAGACGGTCAGGTACCATGACTTGTATGATGCATGTCATCGTATCCCAATTGCAGAACCCGTGAAGGTCCGGGTTAGAATGAACCTTCAGTAACCCATGCTTGTCGTAAGAGGCGACTAACGGGATCGGGTGGTCAGGCTCGCTGACTGGGTTGACACATGTCATCGCTTCCCAATTGCGTAGACCGATGTTCATGCTGTTGATCACTGGATTGTCTGGTCCAGACTCGATTATTTACAGACCGTCGCCATATAGCTGGAATATTGCTGAGTGCGGCGTAAAACTAAACCCACTCACTCACCCAATTGCAGATCGAGACTCACGAACTCAATCTCTGATTTTTCTGGTCCAGACTAGACTTGTATATCGACCTCCGTCACATAGCTGGAATATTGCCCAATGCGGTGTAAAAAAAAACCTGGTTGCGACTTAATAGATCAAAAGGTACGACCCAGTTGATTGCGTGATACGGTTTGTCTGGGCCAAATTCGACTAATGCAAGCCGCCGTCATGTGGTAGGGTTATTGCCTTTCTTTGGAACACTGTTTGTAATCTAATATATAATAGACTCACTCACTGTATGTTTGTCTCACAGGTTTCTTCAGTTTATCAACATCAACCATCTGAAGACTGCCACGTTCGAGAACATTGAAACCCGGTATTTGTATCTGACTGAAAATACAATCGACTACGTGGAGGAAGGAATATTCGCCGGACAGAACGTACTTGAGTATTTGTAAGTACAAAAAGAATATATGCCTCCTTTGCATACATAATTGTTCTTCCAGAAACATGGTCGTGAAAACCATTGCTTCACTATGTTCCTTACTTGGTAATTAATTACCATCTTCACGCCTGCTGTGGGGACCTTACCAAAGATGTTCTCATTTACCAGAAGAAGATGAAGGTGGATGGTTAAACATTATGTTGCAGTATGAAGATTGGTTCTGATATTTACATAGTTATAAAAATGTTTGAAAGAATCAATATTCCCCAAGAGACGCGTTCCATATCTGACTCATCGATGACAGGAATAATGCCCTATGCAAATCCCTATTGACTTGTACCTTTGGTTCCCATACCTTTGTTTCATGTGAACAATTGACTTGCATTTGCATGTGTTTGTGATGGGTTCCATCAGAGTCATAATACGCTCACCTTGGTATCATCAATATTGATAGTGATTCATAAACACATGCATACCATAGAGTCTGAATCGACCATCATCTCTTATGAATATGGAAAGGGTGTTGCCGTTAATATTTTAACGTTAATGTCTGTTCTAGCGTCATGTTCAGCGTACAACTGAAAGCAATCTACGGAAAGATGTTTTCAGACACGTCACAGGTGAAGAGCGCCTTCGACCTTCGTAACAACAACCTCCAAATGTTACCTCCGGATCTTGTAGAAAACGTCCAGTGGCTTTGGTGTACGTACCCATTGAGACGGTTTGTATGAATAACTGTAGTTATATATGTATTCCGTCGGAAAAGCAATGCAATGGTACGTACATTAGAAGAGACTAGTGTCAAAGGGTATATTTTCCTGTAGTGAAATTGTTCCTTCGTGCTTACTTTTTGTCAAGGGCAGCTATTCCTATTGACAGTTTTGACAAGGAAAACGTTCCACGATACAATTGCACTGGGAATATTTGTTCCGAGGGAACTAATTCCCTGTAGAACTGGTGATTGTTGGCCCTTATTCAATCGGCAGTTCTAACAAATTTGATTCACGAAATTAAGATTCAAGTGTGTCTAATCTAAACATTTTGCCAGTATTAACCGAACAACTCAAATGTCTAGGTTATAACGTGGCACAGAATTACCTGTTCTTGGCAGCAATCTACCCCAAACCGGGTCACATAATCCCACTTTAAAGATTTGTGAAATACTATGAAAGTATTCGTATTCATGTCCCAGTTAGACTGTATTCTATACTGGGAACCTATACTAATTTACTTGAAATTTTGTGTGAGGCCCTGATCACGAGAAATTGTACGACTTAAGTTGAAATTTAATTTCTTTTGATTTCAGGAGCCTTGCTTACAACAAACTCACAAATTTCCCTCGGGACATTTTCTTGGAGAATAAAATGACATACATGTAAGTACAGTATATATATTTAGAAATACATGTATTAGTGTAATTGTAAATATTGTTTAAATATAAGTAGGTAATACAGATTTATACACAAGTACAAACACCGTTTGGTCGAAGTCAAATGGAGATACGTAAGTACTTCGTGTTATCCGAAGTTCGACACAGTTGTAAAATGATGACTAAAGGAGTTAGTCAAAGATCAGGTCTTACTTCGAGACAATCGTAGGTCAGTGTTTGACTGCATAGTGCCCACATCAAATCCCGATCATTGGATCCTGGTAATGTTAAGGGACGCAACTCTCCAGAACGACAGGCAGCATATTAGAGATTTCGGGCATCCATGGCATTTTTACTCTGCTTCTGGCAGACATTTATTATGAATATAGAAAATTATTTGTCGCGTATATGTTAAGTTATTTCAAATATTATTTCTAATTGAAATAGGAATTTACGCCCAATCGGTGTCATTTGGGACACGCGGGAAAAGATGCAGACCCTTGTTAAAAATGCCATTCAGCGTCTAAATATAGTGTGCTTTAGGTGATACTTTCTGTATGTTTTATCATAATCTGTATCAGATATATTTTATAGCCACGTGTTTTGAACATTGTTGACATGCGAGCCAGGTCGTATGGTCAAATAAGACGTACCCTTGCAGGGACATTTCCTATAACCTGATATCAGCTCTTCCCGACGACGCCTTCGACGGCCTGACCAACATGTACGACATCAACCTGAAAGGCAATCAGCTGACGGAAATCAAGAACGGGTCCTTTGATTCTCTCATCAATACGAATAAACTGTGAGTTTTGTCGAAAAATATAAACTATTTCAGTTGCTGAAACGATTTTTATTCAGGTTTTAGAATTATTCATAAGTATGTTTGATACGAATTCTCATTTGATAATATTATTTAAAATCACAAATCGATTTTATTATATGCTATCTTTTATATTCATGTAATTTGAGTGAGTGACTTTAGTTTTACGCCGCTTTTAGCAATATTCCAGCAATATCACGGCGGGGGACACCAGAAATGGGCTTCACACATTGTACCCATGTGGGGAATCGAACCCGGGTCTTCGGTGTGACGAGCGAACGCTTTAACCACTAGGCTACCCAACCGCCATTCATGTAATTTGAAAGATCTGGGATACTTCTGGGGCTACTGTAAAATTGACGGTCAGTTGACCAGTCTGCCAGAGCTTTGTACAGTCAATTGACAATTTTACAATTTTTGACAGTCGACTTACCAGTCTACTATTGTTTACAGTCAACTAACCGGTCAACTATTGTTTATAGTCAACTAACCGGTCTACTATTGTTTATAGTTAACTAACCAGTCTACTATTGTTTATAGTCAACTAACCGGTCTACTATTGTTTATAGTCAACTAACCGGTCTACGATTGTTAATAGTCAACTAACCGGTCTGCTATTGTTTACAGTCAACTAACCGGTCTATGATTGTTTATAGTCAATTAACCGGTCTACTATTGTTTACAGTCAACTAACTGGTCTACTATTGTTTACAGTCAACTAACCGGTCTACTATTGTTTACAGTCAACTAACCGGTCTACTATTGTTTACAGTCAACTAACCGGTCTACTATTGTTTACTGTCAACTAACCGGTCTACTATTGTTTACAGTCAACTAACCAGTCTACTATTGTTTATAGTCAACTAACTGGTCTATGATTGTTTACAGTCAACTAACCGATCTACTATTGTTTACAGTCAACTAACCGGTCTACTATTGTTTGCACTCAACTAACCGGTCTACTATTGTTTACAGTCAACTAACAGGTCTACTATTGTTTACAGTCAACTAGCCGGTCTACTTCTGTTTACAGTCAACTAGCCGGTCTACTATTGTTTACAGTCAACTAACCGGTCTACTATTGTTTACAGTCAACTGACCAGTCTACAATTGTTTACAGTCAACTAACCAGTCTACTATTGTTTACAGTCAACTAACCGGTCTTCTATTGTTTATAGTCAACTAACCGGTCTACTGTTGTTAACTATTGTTCACAGAGATCTCAGTGAAAATGACATCGTTACATGGCCAAAAGGGCTGATGGATCCAATGTTGAACCTCAAGACGCTGGATCTCTCCAAGAACCTGCTGTACCACTTCCCCGGTGCCAAGAATGGTTCCGTTCTTTCGTCAATAGTCTTGTCGGATAACCTCCTCACATCCATCGAGGTCGGCGCCTTTGATTACCTGAACGCAACGCTGACTAACATGTACGTGTACAAAATAAATCTTTATAATGTACTAACGAGATTGCATGCTTACCATTTTGATACCATCACTGATTTGTCCCTACTCATGATTTGAACTGCTGTTTTCCTCTTTACAACAAATGAAATCTGTTTCTGAGAATCATCAAGGGTAATACTATTCATCTGCATTGACGTTTTATATATACTCAGTTCCAAAAGAAACGCGAACTATGTAAACTGTAATACAGTGGCGAATAAAGAGATTGATGTTTGCTTATGAAAACATATAAAGAAAACAACGTGAGGCCTCATTGTGATAGGCGTGATTTGTGATAACGTCAATAAGACGTTAAACTGCGCCATTTGGTAACGTCATGTGATATGGCAATTCTGTATCGAGTATGGCCTCCACATGGTGTCACCAGAACACACAACTGACGAAAAACACTATCACATTATCGAACACACACAACTTTGTGATTTATGTCTTATTTCCTGTAATTTCGAAAATAACATTACAGTTTCCTTTGTCATTAAGTAATATTGTAGTCCTACAGTCACATTGTTTCTCTGTTAAAGGCCAGGGCCTCCTTTCACAAAGCAAAGGTGATCGTAAGTCACTAAGGTAACCTTAGTGCAATGTTAAAGAATGGTAGTTCAGGTTAACCTTAGTAAAGGTTGCTTCGTGAAAGGAGCCCCTGATCTTGAGAAACGTGACCGTGTTCTTTATATCTGCCATGTTTAACTTTTGCATTGGTATGATGTAATGATAAGGACCTACACGATGTACCCATGTGGTCATAAGCGAATGTCACGCTCCACATTAATATAACCTGTTTGCAAGCTTGATCATATCGTGAGACTGAACCAAGTATTCAAACAGAATAATATTTAACATCGTGGCAATGTCAGCTATGTAGTTGACTAGGAAATCGTGGAATAGAGCTGACTGAGCTAGATTTGCTTTTGTACACACTACGTGGCACTAGACTGATTATTATATCACAATATGCATCGGTTTCAATGTCATGGTTCAGAATGTTGTTTAACATCGCACTAACCCAGTTGTGCGACATCGTCTTCTAAATCAAGTCTGGATAAGACAATCCAGTGATTGACATAACGAGCATCGATCTACGTAGTTGGAATTTTGTAACGTACTTACCCTGGCATTCAGCCAGACCATCTGATCCTTTTCGTCACTTTTTACGACAAGCATCGGTTGTTGAAGAGTAATTCTGACCCTGATGTTAGCGGTTCAAAGGTTTGGGAGAGAAATTGGACATCCGATCTTTTTGTGCCTCATATTTATTCAGGAAGACACATCCATTCCATTAGACACAGATTTCCTTGACCTAGTGTCTTGGAGGACAGTGTATGTATGTATGTATGTATGTATGTATGTATGTATGTATGTATGTATGTATGCATTAATACAGCCACAACTATTGTTGCAGAGACTTGACCAACAACGCCTTTGTGTGTACCTGCGATTTGTATCGAACCCTTGCCGAGGTCTACACTGTGGTAAAGGGAGGTAACTGTTCACAGCCAAATGTGACGGCAGGAGTTCTACTTGGCATAGCGTTTGAAAAAGACTCAAAGTTTTTCATGAAAGGGGACAAAGAAAGGTATATATGTGGTAAGATGTTTTCAGTGATACATTGATACACATTATCGAGACGGTTATCTCAAATATTATCATTGTTGACACTCAACGTAGGATCCCTGCAATAGGTGAGAGTTTAGTTCCAGACTACTTTGAATAGTGTTTTAGTTCTATCATAGCGTGTACAATTAACGTGTCGCCTAAGGTTACATAACCGAACAAGAAAAAAAAGCCTAAAATCACAATCACAACTTTGTTACAACCATTATTAGTAAAATGGAAACGCAGATGTTTCCATATTTCAAGTGTACAGTTGGTAGCTCAATACAACATGGTGCGAGCTGGTGGGGATCAGTTCTAACGTCATTCTACAGAAATAAACTTTCTCCAAACGTGGACCTAAATGCAATTGTTTTGTCCATTACTGTAAACAAAATTCTCAGCGATGATTACATGTTTCTAATGCATGGCCTTATTGTACAGCGGCGACCAACGTCCGTGGCGCTGTGGACGGCAACAGCGTTAACGTCACGTGGACGAGGCCACTATACCAGAACTCCGAGCTGGAGAAGGATAAGAAGCTCCTCAGCAACGACACTATCGTGTAGGTTGTGTTGTGTCAGCAGACGTCTTCATCACAACGCCATTTCAGAGCCGGACCAACATTTCACCCCGAAATATTTACTTACAAAATTAAGGCCTTTGGGTGCAGACGTTTTTCAACCATACCAGAAATGGAAATAATATTTAATGACACTTCATTTAAATGACCCTTTTTTTATATCATGTAACAGGATATACTTAAAATAGAACATTTGTACATATTGAAAGTTTAACTATTTATTTGGTTCACTCTCGAAAGGTCGTTCGTACATAGATTTGATAGTAGAAAGTAATTCTGAGGGGGCTCATCCTCGGTGGTATATATATAAGGACACTCTTGGACATGGGTTTTTAAAATTTGTAAATATTACACAACACATATATCATGTGATATCATGTGATAATCTTTATTCATTTGGCTTGCAATGATATCATGGGTGTTAAAAGGACCTTAAACATTATATGCATTAGTGGACTTATATTGAGCACATAGGCGCGCGTACAACCCCTATATATATATATATAATATATATATATATGTGTGTGTATATATATATATATATATATATATATATAGAGAGAGAGAGAGAGAGAGAGAGAGAGAGAGAGACCGACATTGGAGTTTAGTGTTTCAGTAGATATACCTTAAATTATACAATATTTGTTTCAATATTTGCATCGTGACCATGCTTATTCATACAACAAACATTGAACTTTGAATACGAAAAATGAACAGACTACTTTGTCTAAGAGATCCATTTATTTTTGTAATGAATTATATCCCTCAGCTCCTACACTGCAACCTGCACTGGTTCAAAAGGAGACATACTGACGACGGATATTAACGCAACAAGTGTGATCATGACCGTGAAGCCGGACTCGGAGTACGTGTGTGCCGTCACGGCTGCCGTCGACGGCATCGTCAGCGGCTACAGCGAGCCGGCTCTCTTCCACACTGCATCCACTCCAGGTACCAAAGCACTCACTGAAATTAATAGGGGACACGATGTATGGCAATATTGTTTTGGCACTAGAGTGATTACATAGGTTACTGACATTTCCTCAGTGACGTTTCATATTGAATATATTTTTAAAACGTATTTTGATAAAACGAGAAATTAATTTCAGACTTTCTTATAAACAGGGTTTTACATGACGCATGATTCCTGCGTATTTGACGCAACAATTTTGTATAAGAATCTCAAAATATTATCATACGAGTCAACTTGACGCAAGTTTTATGGGTGACCCTCAGAATTCAGTTCAATAAAATCAATTTGATAAGTTATGATGGTTTTCGATGATAGTTTGAGACTTTGACAGAGGTGTCAGATTGTTCCAAAGAGACAGTATCCTTGCTACTGATTCAGGTGACACTGCTACAAAAAGACGTACATCAGACCGTATTACCCTCGAGAGAAGCATACAACTTATATTACTTACTAGTATTATACATGACATTACAACATAAATCAATAAAATATTTGCTTTTTGATTTATAAACAGAAAGAAATATTAAAATTTCATGTCTCCCAAATATTGAAAATGACTCAAAATTAGAACTCAGTATAAAATGTGCATTTATTGTTGCATATGTCTTTAACACATATATTAGTTACCCATGTTTGGTTAGGCAAATTTCTATAAAAAGAGTACAAATGTTATTATTGCATCAGTTGCTTATTATCCTATCAACATGCCCAATTGTTTGACAAAAGCATAAATTATTTAACACTACAATCGCTTTACTTGAAATTAATAGTTATGTTGTTTGTAAGTATATGAAAGGGACGGTCCTTTCAAGATCACCGATAGAAACGCAGGGCAGAATAAGCCATTTTCTTTGTCTATTAGCACTCAACTTGACAAGGAACATGACCCATAGAGATCCGGGTTAAAATTGAGAAGCCATGCTTGTCGTAAGAGGCAATGGACGCGATTGGGCAATCAGGCTATCTGACTTTGTTAAAGCACGTCATCGAATCCTACTTGCATAGTAACAGGCTCATGATTTCATCCACTGGACTGCATGGTCTAGACTCGATTATTCTGTTATAGAGTTGGAACACTGCTGAATACAATGTTATATAGCCAACATACAGAAGACAAGGCAATAGTGTTGGGAATTGGTTTAAATCTCACAATTGATGATTACCAACGAACAATCATCGACAAAAATTGGTTAGCGTCATTTTTCAGATTTTCCTATCCAGGTTGTTATTGCAGATATGTATAACATGATGCAACTTGCTACTTTAAAGTGATGACTTATATATCATGAACATAAACTTCCTGGAGTCTTCAAGAAATATTCAGTCATGGTTTTTCAGTTAGTGAAGTAAGTTTTCTAAAAATTAAACACGTTTTCAGGCCCTGACAACTTCAACGATATGTTCCATTGTCAAGTATTTCAAAGACTAAAACAGTAGTTCCAAAATCGTTTATGTTCGATTATGAGAAAATGTGATCGATTGCTTGGTCGTTTGGTCACTGCGACCTATCTTCGATTATTTATATTAATCGGAACACCACTACTAGGCAACACGGCAAAGCTTTCAACCATGTACATTATGTCCGTCACTGCTTTGTGTGGTCCATTTGTTTACAATTGCCGTGCTAAAATTTGGTGGCTGGCGTAAATAGCATAAACGTATTCACTAATGCATTATTCGTCTATTTCAGCTACGCCCGAAAATAACACCGTCGTCGATGTTGGCCTAGGACTGCCGATATTCTACTATGACTTCAGGTAGGATGTTCCCTCTCGCCTTTTTACTCTACAAATCAGTTAAAATGTTCAGATTAAATGCGAATGAATATTTGGTCATATTGCTATACGCAAACGGACTGGTAGATCATGACACTCAGTACAAAGTGACTCTTGGGGACCCTTTTGCTTTGAGGGGCGATGGGGTAGCCTAGTGGATAAAGCGTTCGCTCATCACGCCGAAAACCCGGGTTCGATTCCCCACATGGGTACAATGTGTGAAGCCCATTTCTGGTGTCCCTCGCCGTGATATTGCTGGAATATCGCTAAAAGCGGCGTTCACTCACCATTCGCTATGCAGAATCACATGCCTCAGACGCGTCTTGCTCATGGCGCTGATGAATGAACTGCAGAGTGGAAAACGTTCAAGATCTGCTTCCGATTTTCCTCTTACATTTATCTGACATGTCAGTATTTTACTGAAGAATGATTTAAATCATCGTTTAACCCTCTTCACTAACTTAGATTTGTTTCTAAAATACTTCCTTAACATTGGATCATAACAACGTGATGTCGTAAAGATAAAACTCGCAATACATTCCGCCTAGTCATCTAAAGCGGAAAAGCATTTCGTTTTAATTATCCAAACCTTCAGTGGGTGTTCATTTTGTCGGACATCTTTCTTTCTTGCAGTGCAATACACCCCGATTTTGCGGGGTTGTCGGAAGGGATCATCGCTGAACCCAGATACATCTCGAGTCCCTACGGAGGCTGGCTGGCCCAGTCTAACAACCCTGCCGCAGATTCCTTCTCGGACTGGTTCTTAAGAAAAGACGGAGTCAATAGAGAACTGAACGGAACCATTACCTTAGAGAACCTGTCCAATGCGCCACCGCTCTACAGGTAGAAAATATACTTATGAAGTTGTGTGTTATATGTGTATTGACCAGAGCGAAACACTGCATACCTCGTTAATTTGACACATGTCGAAGTGTCCGCCGTTCGACACAAATGGGGTCATAAAGTGACAAGTTTACGATATTTGAGATGCTTAAGCTCGATTGAAGGTTTCACTGTAAGGGGCACGGTTGAAATGTCCATATTGATATATACTACTCAAAGGCGTTAAGGATCACCGGATTCTTTAATATTGCTAGAATTGTTATTGTCAAGCCATGAATCGGGTGGTCTTGAACATCTTTTAAGAAAGTTTATTTGAAATAGCCTATTTAGCGGAAACGTTTTTTCTTAAATACTATCAAATTAGAAATATTTACTATTGAAATGTATTAGCATGTTCAAACTGGAAAATTAACTCTTTCGTACATTAGATTTTTGTTTCTCTCCCTTGGTTTATATGTTGTTTGGTGGGTAGAGTGCACTATGTAACCCTCTGTGTTGAATTTTAGTATTCTGCGAGATGAAGTTGGATGATGGTGATGTCATGGATGATGTGATGGATGATGTGATGGATGATGTGATGGGTGATGTGATGGATGATGTGAAGGATGTGACGGATGGGTGATGGGTGATGTGATGGATGATGTGATGGGTGATGGGTGATGGGTGATGGGATGGATGATGTGATGGGTGATGTGATGGATGATGGATGATGGATGGATGATGATGATGTGATGGGTGATGGATGGATGATGTGATGGATGATGTGATGGATGATGGGATGATGTGATGGATGATGTGACGGATGGGTGATGGGTGATGTGATGGATGATGTGATGGGTGATGGATGGATGATGTGATGGATGTGATGGGATGGATGTGATGGATGATGTGATGGATGTGATGATGTGATGGATGATGGATGATGTGATGGATGTGATGGATGGGTGATGATGGTGATGTGATGGATGATGTGATGGGTGATGTGATGGATGATGTGATGGGTGATGTGATGGATGATGTGATGGGTGATGTGATGGATGATGTGATGGTGATGTGATGGGTGATGTGATGATGATGGATGATGTGATGGGTGATGTGATGGTGATGTGATGGGTGATGTGATGGTGATGGATGATGTGATGGGTGATGTGATGGGTGGGTGATGTGATGGATGATGTGATGGATGATGTGATGGGTGGGTGATGTGATTATGTGATGGGTGATGTTGCAGGTACAGTGCCGGATCCTTCTTCCCTGTCGATGACTTCGGCAATGGGAACGAGCAAAAGGACTGTGGAGGAACAACGCACAACTTTGGGTAAGATGGATATTTTAGGTAATAAAGGAGTCCTCATGTATGTAGTGTATACGTTCTTGACTTTAGGAACATCTTGTGGTTTAATCCCATTGTACATAGGTCTAACGGCCAGAGCAATTCAGGCATACTCATTGGATGAACCAAACTGATGAACCGATCAGCATGTAGTTCATTCCTATGTGTGACTGAGTGAGTATGTTTTTATGCCGCTCCCTCTATGATGCTTCACGCTTTAACCATGTTGAACAGGACATAGCTACAGAATGTGTTGACAACAAAAGCTACCGTCCGATATTCGTCTGTCTAGGGGCTTTCGGGTAGGAGTTGAGCCCCAGTAACCTTTCATGTACGTAGACCGAATGAATCAGATGGTCTTGCTCGTTAGCGTCACAACCCATCCGCATGGGACGCAATTACATCCACCATTAGCTTGTCTCATTTAACGCTGTTAACCACGCAAAATATTGTTCAGGTTCATCTCAGTCATCCGAATGGGGATTGTGTACCAAGGCACCGAGACCATCACCATTGGTGGCGGTGATGACATGTGGCTCTACGTGAACGGCAAGATGGTCCTCTACGTCCCCACTCGTGGCACCACCTCCATCATCTGTAAGAAGATCGACCTGTCCACCGCTGCCCAGACAGGTGAGTCGTGTGTCCGAATGCACTGCCAGGCAGAAGAAGCTGTAGATGGTCGCTGAAAATGAAACAATGGGTAGCAGTTCTCAATGGTTATGTATTTCATACAGTAATCATAGTTGTGTTTTGGTTCTTCAGTGTGCAGTGTTTTGGAGACTGTTTTAAGCTAAACAACGTTTCCATAAATTTATAATCAAATCCAATTTTGAAGCTTACGCTTTCTTTTGTTCGACAGATATAGGTAAGAAACATGGAGTTTTGACCACAGCCGTTAGGAACCCGACTGAATGTAGACTGACTGAGTCCGTTGGCTCACGCCGCTTTTCTAACTCGAAAACAATATTCCAATGAAACAACAATCACGGACGGGGACACCAGAAAAATAAAAAGCTTCACACATTGTACCCATGTTTGTTACGGGGATTCGAACAGCCAGGTCTTCGAGCGGATGGACGAGCACAACGAATCTTTTTGTCCAAGGCTACCCCACCGCCCTTCCCTCGTAGTGAACACGACACCAACAGAACATGTAAACAAATCACAGAGTTTGAGTGAATGTTTTGATTACTCACTTGTATTATAAGTTTATTAGTTTTCGAACTATAAACCCTTTAGTAACATATTGTCTGTTCTGTATTTGTCTGTATTCATTTGTATGCATTATATTATTGTATCTACCTGGTAAATATTGCAGGTGGCGCCACCATCACGCCCACACAGGGGACGGTGTCAGGAGGTGTTTGTGGTTCCAGCACCGCCGTCACAACCGAAGCAGTACATTTAGATTTGGAGGTAAGGGACTCTTGAGTAGCCTAGTGGTTGAAGTGCAAAACACCCGGTGTTTTAAACAACAGAATATGTAAATAAAGTTTCTGAAAGCAGTATATGACAAAGTTTACCCGCTTTAAACTTATGCACAAATTGTCAGCATGATCTGAATTCCAAATTCGAGTTTTCACAGTGGAACTCTGATAAAACGAATCCTGCTTTTATGGACAATTACGGCTACATAATTATATTCATACAAAAGACATTGCAAAGATACAATTATTCTAGTAGCTTAGAGTACACGTAGAGGCAGGGCATTGTTAGGAGTGACAACTTAAATGGTTCAATGTATGCACACATTATCTTATTATATCATTATCATATTGTTAATATCATATTATTATGCATCAAATTATCTCATTACATTATCTTAAAAAAATATCCTGTTATCCGGTGATAAACCGACCTTTGTACCCCCTGAACATTGTTCATACGTATATAGAACCTCTACATCACTTTATGTTGCTTACAAACAAACCATACCTTAGTTATGTTTTCTATCCAGTTCCAAGCAACGTCAGACTTCATGCAACATTCTTCTCTTCAGGTTGGGGAACGGTACCACTTTGCAGTGTTCCACGCCGAGAGACTGTTGTGTAATTCTGGCTACTTCTTGGAACTGTCCGGCGTTCAGTTCATCACCGCCGCCGGGGAAGACCCGCCTCTAGACTACACCGTCACCATCGACGAAGACTTCCACAACGACGGCATCCTCCAGACCCTCATCCTCAGCGACTCCTTCTCCGTAGGGCCGCCGTTCAGGGTTTCCATACTTCATGGTATGTAGGCTAAGTTTACAAGGCTAGAGCGGTGTCCTCATTTCTGTTCTTTTCTTGTTGAAGGGAAGGGGGAATCCCGAGAGCCGTTTGAGTTAGAATTAGACTGCGATCTGTCCTGAAATGCACATATTTTAAAGATACAAAATCAACAGTTTCTAAGTTATATTCATAAAATAAAATAAAAGCAGCCAAGAAACTCCATTTTCAGAAACTGGGTGTGTGAATGAGTTTAGTTTTACGCCGCTTTTAGCAATATTCCAGTAATATAATGGCGTTGGACACCAGAAATGGGCTTCACACATTGTACCCATGTGGGAAATCAAACCCGGGTCTTCGACGTGACGAACCACTAGGCAACCCCACCGCCCTTTCAGAAACTGGAACTGTGGTAATCTAGACATATATCATAGATTTAAGCTGCATTGGGTTTATTCATTTCGGGGTCTGTATGACAGATTAGGTTACGATCGCTTTGTGGAACTGGTCCCAGGTTCGTGGGGCGGTGGGGTAGTCTAGTGGGTAAAGCGTTGGCTCGTCACGCCGAAGACCCGGGTTCGAATCCCCACATGGGTACAATGCGTGAAGCTCATTTCTGGTGGCCCCCCTTGCCGTGATATTGCTGGAATATTGCTAAAAGCGGCGTAAAACCAAACTCAGTCAGTCAGTTTAAATGTCGTAACAGGCGATTAATACGTGACAGGGTTGAACGCGACGTCGTGGATCGTCATATATTAGTGGTTTGCTTAGTCCAGATTCGATTGTTTACCGTTATAAAGCTTAAATATTGCTACTGCAATAGATAACAACAATACCACAAGTATTAGCTTTGCTAGTTTCTTAGGCCGTACGGGGCGGTGGGGTAGCCTAGTGGTTAAAGCGTTGGCTCGTCACGCCGAAGACCCGGGTTCGATTCCCCACATGGGCACAATGTGTTAAGACCATTTCTGGTGTCCCCCGCCGTGATATTGCTGGAATATTGCTAAAAGCGGCGTAAAACTAAACTCAGTCAGTCAGTCATCTTAGGCCGTAGTGATCATAAGCCTGCCATTTCGAAGCCATCGAAACTAGTAGTGGGCAATACACAATCGTTAACACATGGCATAAGGAGAAATTTACTTTTTAAACGAAAACGAATTTCTAAGTGTCAATAAAAGGAATAGATTTGAGTGCTTTGTCATACATGAAAGTCAAGGTCAGTAGAACAGAGATCCATTAGCATAATTGTCACCGCTATTTGGCGTTTTACTCCTAATTTTGTTCCGAAAAGTAGTATAGTAAATTGACGTTCTATCTGGGGACCTGTAACACACGTTGTTGTGTTTGGTTTGCTCAGTATCATTGTCTCTGATTGCAGGTAACGAGGCACGTCATTTTTCAATCAAGTCAGACACAGCGGCCAATCAGGCTGCTGGTACTCCTCCAGTGGCGGCGACCTTGACCTACACCACGATTGCTAACATCTCATTTGTAGGTGAGTCATCGTATACTCAATAATTGGCTGCATGGTGCCATGATAATGAGGGCACCAGGTGCTGGTGTATTTGGTGTTGGTGTACTGGGTGTATGGAATAATGATAATGGCGTATTTGGCGCGGGGGTTGGTGTAAGGGTAATGTAGGTGTAGGAGTGTTGTGTGTATGGGTGTATGGGGTAATGATAATGGCGTATTTGGCGCGGAGGTTGGTGTAAGGGTAATGTAGGTGTAGGAGTGTTGTGTGTATGGGTGTATGGGGTAATGATAATGGCGTATTTGGCGCGGGGGTTGGTGTAAGGGTAATGTAGGTGTAGGAGTGTTGGTGTACTGGGTGTATGGGGTAATGATAATGGCGTATTTGGCGCGGGGGTTGGTGTAAGGGTAATGTAGGTGTAGGAGTGTTGTGTCTATGGGTGTTTGGGGTACGGAATTGAAAGGTATTGAAAGTGGAAGGGTATTGTGGGTGTCGGATTAACCTTTATTTATGGTGTGTACCTGGTTCCACCAAGCATACACGATCTGTGTTGAGTTTATCTCCAGATCAATCTGACAAGTCGTGATATAACTGAAATACTGTGTAAAAGACGTTAAACTGAACTCACTTGCTTACAATGTTTAGTAAAGTGGGATGGCTCTTTGACCCAAGCATTGTCAATGCAACGTTAGATATCAACTTACTGATTGATTGTAAAAGAGCGGTAAGACACTTGGTTTTAAAAAATCGAGTGTCACAAAGGATGTGTGTCTATCATTTCAGAATGTGCAACTCCGTCCTCCATTCCGGCGGACACAAGCGACAACAGCGTGGAGACGTTCGACGTGACGACTGCCACGGGACTGTTCACCTTAGCTAAATCAGTGGACTTCGAACTGACCGACCTGTACAGTGTAGCGTTGGAAATTGTAGATTACAACAAGTCCCCTGGAACAAACTGGAACCATTGGAATAAAAGTACGTCCTGGTCAAGTCCGTCTGGATATTAGTATATAAGGCTGTTGCTTAACGCCGAACTCGACAACACTGTTCCAGCTCCATATTTATGACACTTCATTTAAATGGCCATTTTTTTTATATTTTACATAGCAGGATATGCTTAAAAGAAAAGACCGCCTCCATGGTGTAGTGGTTAGAGCGTCCGCCCGGACAGCGGAAGGTCGCGGGTTCGATCCCCGACCGCGTCATACCAAAAGACGTTAAAATATGGTACTTGGTCGTCCCTGCCTGGCGCTCGGCATTAATGGGTACAAAAAGGACTGGTCGGCTCGGAGTCAGTATAATGTGTCTGAGTGGGGTATTCATGCTTCACTGCGCATGGTATCTCAGTGGGCTAGCACTATAAAACCAGCTTAGGTCTGGGCTAGTACAAGCAGCCACACATACACACGTATGCACGTCGTCATAATTCCTTATTATTCCTTATTATGAGCGAAATATTCTCAAGCACGACGTAAAACCCAATTTCACCTCACCTCACCTAACATCGAGTTGTAAATCGTCGACTCTGGACTGGACAATCCAGTGTTACATATTGACCCTCAAGTTGATACAATATGTCAAACGTGCGAAACCAAAAAACAACATAGAAATGTGATGTTATTGGCACATATATCCTAAAAGTAACAAAGTTTACAAACCACTACAATAGTATTACAATGACGGTACTAATAAGAGTGTACTAAGTAGAAATTCAATAGCAATAAATATCGTCATGAAGATGAACAATCTTTTACGGAAAGCAACATCTTTATTGTAATAGATTCGACCTTTCGGTGTTGTTATTTATTATAATAGGATATTTATATAGCGTACGTATCCCCCCCAACTAGTGCAAGCTCAAGGTGCTGTTATTTTTCCCTTCGATCATTGAATGTCAATCTTAACAGCAGATCGTATTATCAATCTCAACTCCCTGGGGAGTATACAACTCTTGCTGCCACTAGGCGCACCGAGTTAGTGTGGCTTTCTCATCCTAACGAGGTACCCATTTACAGCTGGGTGGACTGGGACACATAGTCACAGTACTTTGTCCATGTTCACTGCACGTTGCTGTACCCGCAACTTGGTGTTTGCACGTATTCATGTGGCCACCATCTGGTCATATACCAACGGGTTCGTGGGTTCTTTTAAGTGTACAGGGTTGTGTACTGTACACTAGGGGTTGTGACAACACTGAAAGAGAGTGCACACAAAGTTGACTCCAAGGTTTTACACCCGGTCACAAGTGAGCTCGATACCGGCACCTCAACCTCGCTGTATCACTAGCCTGGCGCCTTAGCAAGCTCACCCACCGCGCACCTACGTCGTCGGTATACGGTAGCGTTGTACACCCACGCCGACGGTATACGGTAGCGTTGTACACCCACGCTGTAGGTATACGGTAGCGTTGTACACTCACGCCGTCCGTATACGGTAGCGTTGTACACCCACGCTGTCTCTGTACGGTAGCGTTGTACACCCACGTAGTCGGTATACGGTAGCGTTGTACACCCACGCCGTCGGTATACCGTTTCGTTGTACACCCACACCGTCAGTTTACGGTACGTTGTAGACCCACGCCGTCGGTATACGGTAGCGTTGTACACCCACGCTGTCTCTGTACGTAGCGTTGTACACCCACGTAGTCGGTATATGTACATCCACGCCGTCGGTATACCGTATCGTTGTACACCCACACCGTCAGTTTACGGTACGTTGTAGACCCACGCCGTCGGTATACGGTAGCGTTGTACACCCACGCCGTCGGTATGCGGTAGCGTTGTACACCCACGCCGTCGGTATGCGGTAGCGTTGTACACCCACGCCGTCGGTATGCGGTAGCGTTGTACACCCACGCCGTCGGTATGCGGTAGCGTTGTACACCCACGTCGTCGGTATACAGTAGCGTTGTACACCCACGCCGTCGGTATGCGGTAGCATTGTACACCCACGCCGACGGTATACAGTAGCGTTGTACACCCACGCCGAAGGTATACGGTAGCGTTGTAAACCCACGTCGTCGGTATACGGTAGCGTTGTACACCCAATGAGAAAAAATACGCAGAGCCGATCGATACAGTTTTGTCGCCTCTTTTGACCAACCAACAGAGTGCCTATTCGAACCTTTCCCCTCGGGACTATGTGATGAAGATAACAGGTATTTCTTAGGATGCGTTAATCGCCGACTTGTTACTGTAACTGGGTTATATACTATTGAAAATGTTGACGATCATCCCGAGTTAATAGCATGTCGAATATGAATGAATAGGGATATCACTAATATTATTTACTTTGGTGTAGACAAACCGAATCTGGGAATGGAAACCACCCATTCATTCCTGTTAGGTATTCATTTTTAAGGCGTACAATAACCGTTATGTATTTGTGTCGTCAATCACAGTACCATGTTTCAGATCCATATCACAGACGTGAACGACAACTGCCCAGAGCTTGACCAAAGTACGTTTTCCATCTGGGCCAATCCTGCTCTCCAAGCAGTCCCCATTGTGGATCTAAACGCCGCAGACATCGACTCCGGGAACAACTCCGTACTCAGATACTACCGATCAGATGTCACGGCAACGTGAGTTTGTAATCTATTTCAAGATAAACTTTATTTTTGTTGTACTGATAATACTGTCAGTGGAATATACACTAAATAAATAGTATATTTATGTTGCGTAACGTAACGTAAAGTAACGTAAGAAACGTAAAGTAACGTAACGTAACGTAAAGTAACGTCAGAAACCTTTCAGTTAACAATGGCGAGCCTCTCTGCGACAGAATGCATCAGGTGGTCAGTCTCGGTCGATTGCGTGACATGTACGCCAAACGATGGGGACGTTTGCTCACAATATAAGTAATTTCATTGTCCAACTGTCCAGGGGGAGGTGGGGTAGCCTTGTGGTTAAAGCGTTTGCTCGTCACGCCGAAGACCCGGGTTCGATTCCCCACGTGGGTGCAATGCGTGAAGCCAATTTCTGGTATCCCCACCGTGATATTGCTGGAATATTGCTAAAAGCGGCGTAAAACTGAACTCACTTTCGGTTCCAGAGTATTGTTACTGATATTAATATATAAATATGTCTTATATGGCTGTAATATGGTTGCCTGAGTATTATTCATATTTGCAGTCCCCCAGTGTCTTTTAACGAGACGGAAGATCTTCACAAGTCTGTTTACACGAAGAACACAACCCTCAGTTTTGAGGTGTTCGTCGTTGACGAGGGCGTACCCCGCCGTGGTGCTAAAGGCACCGTCACGATGGTGTTGGACAATTCCTGTCTGGTGTCTGTGGAATATGAACCAATCGTCTTTGATTTTCCACTCGACGAAATAACAGGGGACATTACGTTTGTGGTGCCAGGGTACTACCATTATGAGTTTGGTGAGTTGGTGACGGGATTGCGAAGATCCGCGTCTATTTGACCCGTGAATATGGCCATAACTGATCTTGTAAGAAGCGAATAATGGAAGGTGCTGAGTGGTTTATTCCAGTTTTATCCAGCAAACTATCTATTTATTGAGCTGCATATAGCACGACAGCTGCAATTGTGAATTCAATAAAACTTTCATCGTATAATACCAACAAATAATGTTTTTGTGGCATATGTTGGTGTGTGAGAGTTAGGGCAGAGCACTTATATGTGAATTTGTTTTTATGTTTTATAATATACCTTGAACGTTGAACAAAACTGGCATGAATCACGATGTTAGTTTCCGTTTTGGCACACATTTAAAACATTTCGAACATGGAAGGGGTTTTGTTGTTCTTACAACTGTCTTTGTTGATTACCGTTTACTCAAAATCACTCCAGGGATTACTTATTACAAACCGTGTAAGTGATGGTTAAAGAACCACTAAACTTTGTTTTTGTTACTCTTTTAACCATTACATATGAAAGATTTGTGGTTAGTCTTATGCGGAACACCAAATTTATTCTTTAAAACTTGTGGTTAATTAATACCGAGCGATTAAAAGTGGCCAAAAGTCGCCTGCTTCCCTCTCGCCCGACAACGAAACCACAGACAGGTTACGTAACTCTGTCGCCAGAGCACTGCAGTGACGTCATATGAGGAACGATTTTCAGTTAGTTGTATAGAAAGTGTGTAGCACGCTCATCATTTTGATGATTTCTCGACATGAACGACGACATGCCGAATCGTTGCTTTGTCGTCAATTGCTCCTAGGGGTCGGATGATGGTGTCACCATGCACAGATTTCCACAGGACCCCGCAGTTCGTGCTAAATGGGTTATGTTTGTGAGTGCGAAGCGAGCGTTGTGGAAGCCTGAAACGATATCTTACTTGTGTTCAGATCGCTTCACGGAAGTTAAAGAATCAAAACTACTTACTAGTTATAGTAAAATATGTATATGATTGATGACCATAAAGATTTTCCATAACACAACTTGTAACATAACGATTACTTCCTCGGAAGTGAGGTTGTGGTCGAAGTAACAATAATATTGTAAGTAGTATTATATTGACACCCACCTCGCTGCCAGGAGAGAAATTGTTATGTTATATGCTGTTATGTCATGCAAAATCCTATTGGCCATCAATAAAATACATATTTCACTACCAGTAGAAAGTAGTTTTGATTTTGTAACTCGGTGAAAACAAACCTAAATAGCATTTATCCACAGACTGGCGGATGTTCGGGACAGGGCGCCGCCATTTTGAAAATCGTAAAGTCTGTTAGAATTAATGAGATTATAGTTTGTTTTCATCTAAGTTGAAAATCAAGACTACTTTCTACTCGTAGTTAAATATGTATTGGAATCATAAACCAAAAGCATTTTGCATGACACAACTTATAACATAACGATTTCTTCCACGAAAGCGAGGTGGGGGTCGAAGTCACAATACTGCGCGATAAATTTCTTGCTACATTCACATGGTTAATGTCCACTCACCAGTATGTAGATACTAGTCAATGTGTGTCTTTATATTTGGTCTTATAATCCTAATTAGTTTATTATCATACTTTTATGCATTTTGAAACTAAATAAAAATCTGACGATCTGCTGATACTTATAGTGAATTTATAACAGAACTGTAATATCTAGACATTTTATAGTTTGCCAATGTGAATCATAATTCGCACACACACTCTAGTGTATGTTGTCTGTCTCATTACACTTCATGGCGAAAACAATGATTCTGTTGAATGCTACGACAAATGAATAAAAAACAAAATGCAAATATTAAAATTAAAACAGATTAAAGTTATAGGAACAATATCAGGCCATTACCTTGTTTGAGGAATGTATCCATCAATATCCACAAAACTGTTCCAAATGATGTGTCTTTTAACAGTTTAATATACGAAAAAGTGATAAATCTTTTCAGGTATTGGTGTATAGTCTCATTGGTCACCCAAGATAGCACACCTGGCAACTAATTGCATAATGTCCGCCTTTCATTAAAAACAGTAATTTAGTTAGCCAATAATGGGCAATCAATCAATGTATTGCCGGTTAATCCTTTGAAAGAAGGACGTTGTTTTTACGCAGACACCGACACGGCAGAGTGTATTCAGTATAGATTAGTAAATCTACATACATAAACACTACCTTTGACAATTCCGCTGTGTAAGATAAAAGTAATTAATCAATCAGCGTGTTATCGGTTAATCCTTTGATCGATGTTTATAATGTTGAATATTTTACTCCAGACACAAGAAATGCCAAATGGGAACCTTTGTCGGGTAATCTAAGTGTGTTACCACTAATTATACCTGTTATAAATTCATTAACTGACCATCAAGTGAATGATGACAAATAACATGTGTAGGTTTATACCACCTAACACGGGTTACAACAAGGGAGTATTAATTGCTGTATTGCATGTGAAAACTTATGGGCCGACACTGTTTTGAGAATACAAACAGATTTTTACATGACATGATTAAATATCGAGGTAAAAAAACACAGAAATGGGATCAATTTCGATCAGTCATTATACAAATAGGGCCTAACGACACCAATCAATTGTGACAGAAGCGTCTATGAAAACAAGTTGTAACTCGGAAACTAGGCAAAGCAGGAGACAAAATTAAATGCCAGTAGATTGTGAGAACATATAGCTTTCATTTTCCACAACACCTGTCACGATTTCAGGTTTATACAAGCCTGTAAACAAGATAATTTACCCCCTAAAATGTAGATGAATTCTGCATCGGCCCTCAAAGCTATTCCTCATATGACGTCACAGAGTCGCGCCGCTCTGATTGGTTGAAATTTCGTTCGCGGGTGAGAATTGTGCACTGTTGTCAAAAAGGTCGATTTAAGTCAATTAAAGGTCGAAATGAGTAGTTTTAATGACGGGGTTTCATTTATAACGATGCCAGTTAGTGATTTATGTATTTTTACCCCTAGGGTTTATGTGACCTTTAAATAGTAGTGTTGGGAATTGGTTAAAATCTCATAATTGATGATTGGTTCATTACCACCGATCAATCATCGAAAATAATTGGTTAGCGTTATTTATAAAATTTGTTAATGCACAAATTAAAAAAAAAAATATGTAGTTATTTTGAGGGGTTTGGGCAAAATTTAACATCTCTAAAGGATGACTAGTATGTTAGGAACATAAAATTCTTGGTGTCTTTAAGATAAATTCAATCATGACTTGGAACGAGCTTGTAATGTTTATGAAATGTAACAGACAAAACCAACCTTGTGAAAAATATCGTTGATGAAAACAAGTGTTCCAGAATTGTTTGTGTTCGATTATGAGAAAACGTGATCGATTGCTTTGTCGTTTAGTCACTGCGACCAATCTTCGATTATTTCAATTAATCGGATCACCACTATTAAATAGACAATTGTTTTAACAACATGTCTTCCAGTTTTCGCTTACACGAATAGAAACTCACCATATAGTATCTGACCTTTCTCTATAACATGTTTGATGTGTTGTAGAATGTCTGCGGGTTGCTGGGATACAGAAGGCGTTTATTCGGGATGAGTTTCTCACTGCTTCATCAGCTCAGCCAGAGAGTGGACCAGAGAGGGCCCGTCTCAACATGACGTCACTTTCAGGTAACTCAGTGTTATTGTCTAATCGGTGTTAAACAGTGTCTTGAATAGTGATTACCAAGTTGAGGTGATGTGAAATTGGGTTTAACGTCGTGCTTGAGAATATTTCGCTCATATGACGACGTGCATGCGTGTGTATGTGTATGTGCGGCTGCTTGTACTAGCCCAGACTTAAGCTGGTTTTATAGTGCTAGCCCACTGAGATACCATGCCGCAGTGAAGCATGAATACCCCACTCAGACACATTATACTGACTCCGAGCCGACCAGTCCTTGTTGTACCCATTAATGCCGAGCGCCAGGCAGGGACCAACAAGTACCATATTTGAACGTCTTTTGGTATGACGCGGTCGGGGATCGAACCCGCGACCTTCCGCTCTCCGGGCGGACGCTCTAACCACTACACCACGGAGGCGGTCTCATACAGAAACATGAAGTATAGCTCCTGTATACAGCTTTGTGATCAATCGAATATTCTTGTATGTGTTGATTTTGTGCTCAGGAATGTTTCTACATTTGCCTTTGCATGTAAGTTGTCTTAGTGAGTGAGTTTAGTTTTACGCCGCACTCAGCAATATTCAAGCTATATGGCGGTGGTCTGTAAATAATCGAGTCTGGACCAGAAAATCCAGTGATCAACAGCATGAGCATCGGTCTGCGCAATTGGGAGTCTAAGTGTATATATAGATGTCAGACTGCACTAGGTTTCTGAAAGGATAAGGTCATGGTTCCATCATATCTGATGGTTAAAGCCATGGTTCCACCATATCTGGAAGGTTAGAGTCATTGGATTGGTATTTGTGAAATCAAGATTCCATGATTTCAGAATGGTTTAAGCCATAGGGGTAATTATTTCTGAAAGATTTAAATATGAGCACATAACTCCAGTTCTGATGCATCTGCATTGGCTCCCAATAGTCAAACGGATAGACTTTAAGATTCTTGTGCTTGTATACAAAGCTTTTCACCGTATTGGCCCATCATACATCAACGAACTGATCCAGTGCCATCCACCCTCCCGTTCCCTACGGTCTAGTAGTGCCCAGTTACTAGTTGTGCCACGTACGAGGACAAAGACATTTGGAGACAGATGTTTCTCAAAAGCAGGTCCTATGCTTTGGAACAACATCCCATTGGGCATTAAAAGTGCAGAGAAGATCTGTGCATTTAAGGGAATGTTGAAAACATTCTTTTTCAAATCATGTTACAGTTCCGAGTGACTCTTTCCTTGTCAGACTCATACGAAAGCGCCTTTGAGCAGGACTCATCTGGATATTGGCGCTATATAAATCTCTATATATTATTTCAGAAAATTAAAATTGGAGTAGAATGAAAGGTTAGAGCCACAGTTCCATCATTTCTGAAAGGTTAATCGAGGTTCATTATATCTGAAAGGTTAGAGTCATGATGACATAACACAACAAGCTGACATGTTGTCAATTTACTGCAAAGTTTAAAGGGGCATTACACAATACACAGTATAGAATACTATAGCCCATTCGGATTCTGGGACAGTTTAAGTCACCAGCACCATGTTGAATACGAAAGACACATGAATGAGGATTTGACTGTGAAATTGTGTGATGACGACGATGTGTGTACCTCGACGGCGTTAACGTTGCTGGTGTAGTTGATCCGAACTCAATATATTTGCTTCAGTGATAAAATAAACTTTATACAATATCAGGATTTCGGGGTAGAAACAAAAGTTTCGTGTCATCTTACGTCGAGGACGAAGATCGTTACTCATAACATTATTCACGGAATTGTCTTGATCGTTTACACGCCGCTGAATATTGCTGGGTGCGGATTTGAAAATGATAAAAAACAGACAAAATATATTAGTTAGTGAGTGAGTGAGTATAGTTTTACGCCGCACTCAGTCAATCAGACAATCCAGTGATCAACAGCATGAGCATCGATCCACGCCATTGGGATACGATGACATGTGCCAACCAAGTCACCGTGGCTGACCACCCGATCTCGTTAGTCGCCTCTTACGACAAACATTGGTTACTGAAGACCAATTCAAGCCCGGACCTTCACGGGTCAAAATATATTAACTTTACAGTGATGTGAATAATCTTTGTCGGTAGCGGAGCTTGGCGGGTTGACTGGCGGATGGGTGGCTGCCGTTGATGACTCAAACCAGTGGATACAGACGCAGTTAGAGGAACTCTATGTGATCCGCGTCATACAGATTCAGGGCAGGGAAGACGATGTCAACTACGTCCCAACCTTCTCCGTGTACGTCAGCGATGACGGCATCACCTTCAGTAAATATACCGACGGGTCCGGCCTTGATGTAAGTCATTAGTCGTTGTCAACGTTTGTTTCATTAATTATAAAAGGGTATTAGAAGAGATATTTTCTGTAGAAAAAGTATTTCAAAGAGAAACAATAAAATTGAAAAATGCAATCTTGAATGGAATTCAATCATCCCAATATTCTGCAACTAATTATCATCACATCTTTAAAGCAATGTATCTTAACCTTTCTTGTGTTTGTTGGTGCTGTATACCTTTGATGTTGACTTTGTTACCATGGGAACAAATAAAACAAAACAAAAAACCCAAACAAACTTTTGTTGTCAAGTTTGCTTGAGATCATAACGTTGTTTTCTTAAAACTATATGAAAAGAATATTTTGTTCTGTACGGGTAACTCGGGATGGGTAATTTAGAGGTTGAAGAGTTCGCTCGCTCGGCAATAACGTTCTAATCCCCACATAATCAGTATAATATTGTAAACTTTCGGTAATCAGCACAGTGACATGGGTTGGATATTACTAAAAGGCTGCGCACAGTTATTTGTTGCTAGTCTGGACGAGACAATCCTGTGATCAGTAGCATCAATGTACGCGATACAGGCACGATGACATGTATCGAACCTGACCACACGACATTGTATTTCAATCGTATCTTACGACAATCATGGTCAGTTCTAACCCAGATCTTAAACAATTCTAATACATTTAGATAAATAATGTTTTAATGGTATAGCATTTCTCCCACGTTGCAGGTGTTCAATGGGGCAGTTGACCAGACCACTGTTGTGGATGTGAGCCTGGAGCCCCCAGCCCGTGGGAAGTATATCCGTATTAACCCCCAGACGTGGGTGGGGCACGTCAGTCTCAGGTTCGAGCTGATTGGCTGTTCACAGCGGGAGGAACTGCATTGTAAGTTTAGCCTTGCTCCAAGACTGTACTGAATGATAAGTCCATGGATGCATAGTGAGTGAGTGAGTTAAAATTTAACGTCACATCGGCAATATTGCAGCCATATCGTGACGAGAATAGTTTATATCAATATTCAAATCAGTGAATGTATAACGTAAAAACCTGTCATCGAAGGACAGTAAAAATACTAGAATATCACAGCTATATAAATTTAAAACTAGTACGCTATCGTAAAATTAAATCACTATAGACAGTACAAAATAAACACGGGCTATAGATCGCCAACACCAGAAGGTAGATCACCATACCAGGGACCATGGGGACTTACAGTACCTTGGCTACCTGCATGGACCCTAGTTGGATTTACACCATCCCTTCAGCTGCTGGCGATTGTAAGAAATGTTAGCCAAAATTAAAATGACAAGAATGCTACGTTTAAAAATCCTGGCAAGTTTAAATTGACTTTGAACATTTTGGGACTTACGTACCCTCTCAGAGGATGCATAGTAATTCTAAGAGTATACTCGGCAAGCCTAGATAAATCGTCAGTGAGTGAATAAGTCTAGTTTTACGCCGCTTTTGGCAATACATGTATATCAGTAATATCACGGCGTCTGACACCAGAAAGGGGCTTCACACATTGTACCCATGTGGGGAATCGAACCCGGACCTTCGGCGTGACGAGCCAACGCTTTAACCACTATACACCGTCAGTACAACGACATCAATCATTCACATGGATATCGTATTCTATTACTTATATGGTCTTGGAATGATTTTAACTTATAATCAAATTTTCTGTGGGGACTTGTGCAAGTATAGTGAACGTTAAAAGCACTGGGTGCTCGCACCTCTGGAACAATCTTCCTCAACAATCAACACGACCTCATCTAAAACTCTACATCACTGTTCAAACCACTACTGAAAACCATGGAAAGCAGTTGACGACTGGCTGTTGATATTTCCGTGTGTATATACTATGAGTATATACTGAGGCGTACATCAGACCTTATTACCCGAGGGAGAAGCAAACAACGTATTTATCTTACCGCCATGTCAAATGTACAAAATATCATATCTCTTTTACCTGTCTGTACCAGAAAATGCTGTCTACACAAAAAATTGTACTGTAATGTTGTTAGCTAAATATAGTCATTTAAAACCTTTAAGAGACCTACGCCTAAAAGTAGTACATGTATATTTTTTCGATCAAATGTAAGTACAGTAACAGTTTTCAGATCACATCACATACACAAGTACATACTGTTGTCATATTAACATAGCAATATTATTCGGTCTTCCTATTCAGAATGCAGGTATTGAGGCGCGGCGGTGTAGGTGTTCGCTGGTCACACTGAAGGTCCGGTTCTGTTTCACATGTTGGTACAGTGTGTGAAACCCAGCCGTGATATTGCTGGAATTATGCTAAAAGCGGCGTAAAACCATACTCACTCCATATGTTACATGTCATTATCAGTGTCAGCCCATTGTATGCAATTTTCGCTTCTCAACCAAACAACAATGAAACTCTCGCTTTGTATTACGTCTGTATGTTTGTTTCTTTTTAGATCAGACATCTTGTGAGAGGTGTGAGACCACGTGGTACTGCCCGGGGGACGGACACATGCTGCCGTGTGGACGTTGTGACCCCCCAATGTCCAATTCCACCTGTGGCCGCTCCCCGACAGAGCACAGTTTTGGTTTAGCGTCGGAGTGCACGTCCTGCCCGCTGGGTTGGGTAAGTGTACTTGCCTCGCAGATATATCATTGTAAACAATACCCACACTGTAAACTCTCTGTAGATAGAGGAGCGGCGGGGTAGGCTAGTGGTTAAAGCGTTCGTTCGTCAGGCGAAGACCCGGGTTCGATTCCCCACATGGGTACAATGTGTGAAGCCTATTTCTGGTGTCCCCCGCCTTGATATTACTGGAATATTGCTAAAAGCGGCGTAAAACCAAACTCACTCACTCTTTAGAACTGAAGCTCTTCTCCACCTTAGTGCTAACTCAAATTGGAAGAAATCAAACAGAACAGTTGCATCAACTGTTGTCTTGATATGAATGTTCAATGTATGTATGGCGGTGGGGTAGCCTTGCGGTTAAAGCGTGCAGTCGACACGCTGAAGACCCGGGTTCGATTCCCCACATGGGTACAATGTGTGAAACCCATTTCTGGTGTCACCCGCCGTGATATTGCTGGAATATTGCTAAAAGCGGCGTAAAACTAAACTCACTCACTCAATGTATGTATGTACTCATGTACAACCATAAGTAGTTTGGAGAACTGAGGAGGAGGCTGACTGACAGCGGACCAATTTTGAATGCTGTTTCAGAACCCATTGTCGACTACCATCCAGATAACGATTCAATCAAAGAAACTAAAATAATGAAACACGAATAATGACATTCGTAAATATCCAATAAAAATATAATATTAGTATATATCTATTTCCATATACTTTCGTATATATTTCTGTTCGTCCTCGTGGATCATTAAAATAGTTTGTGTTTTTGTGTAGATGACCATATATCGAGAAACAAACCAACGAGACTTCCTTTGATCCATTGTAATGATCCTGTCAGAAGTTTTGGCGATGTATCAAACACATCTATTTTATGCTTCAGATCTGTAAAAATGGCTACGCAGAACCCTGCGAGGAGTTCCACTACGTGACGTACTGCAATGACTCCTACTGTCCGGACACATGCACCCAGTGTGAGTCAGGGTATGCCTGTCGGGGCGGACAGAGGTACTACTGCGAGGTCGGCACGTGGTCAGATGGAAACAAAGGTAAATTCTAAAACTTTAAACAACTGACTCTCTAAAACTAAACTACCCAATCATCGTAGAAATATACAGTTGTTGCAATTTGTCTTTATTTGAAGAAAATATTTTCACTAAGTGAGTGAGTTTAGTTTTACGGCACACTTAGTAGTATCCCAGCTATATGGCGGCGGTCTGTATATAATCTGGACCAGACAATCCAGTGATCAACAGCATGAGCATCAATCCACGCAATTGGGATGCGATGACATGTGTCAACCAAGTCAGCCAGCCTGACCACCCGATCCCGTTAGTCGCCTCTTACGACAAGCATGGGTTACTGAAGATCAATTCTAACCCGGATCTTCACAGGTATTTTCACTGGGATACGATACCTGTCAGCATGAAAATCTGAGAACACCTGCATGGTTGGTTGCTTAAGGTGAAATTTGTAATCATCCAATTAGCCTCAAGGCTACGAGTAGTGAGTGAGTTCGGTTTTACGCCGCTTTTAGCAATATTCCAGCAGTATCACGGCAGGGGACACCAGACCAACATATCTGATTTCTGACTGTCGAACGCGGTGAGTTCCGAATGCAAAAAAGAAAAACCGCACTGTGATACATTTCTGCATTCTGTCGTTTCTGAGCGCCATGATTTTTTACCAAGCATCCTAATCAGTCAATGTTCGCTCAGGGTTCACCTCAGATATTCACACAGGACACTTTTGTATCTTATCTATCTTTTTTCCTGTAGAATTCTGCGAGCTGTGCCGACCTGGCACCTACCAGGATCAGTCAGGACAGACCTCTTGCTTGCCCTGCCCGAATGGGTTCCGCAGCACTACAATGAAGGACCGGTGTGAGCCGTGCAACCCCCGGTCCTGGTCCAAGGGGGATGGGACTGACTGTGAGGCGTGTTCCGACAGCACCCAGTGCCCGTGCATTAGCAGCACGGGACTTTGTTTCCATGGAGTCACGTGCAGGAATGCCCAGAACCCCGACGGGAGTTACGGCCACGTGTGCGATCCTTGTCCACATGGCTATAACGGGGATGGCGTCACCTGTACTGACATCGACGAGGTGGGTGCAGTTTATTTCATCTTCAGTTTTGAAAATATATACTATTGAAAGGGGAAGCATGACATATATCTATAAATAAATTGTTGACGCCAAACATCCTAACCATGAGCGTTTACTTCTGTGCGGCGTAAAACAACAACCAAACCTTACGCGCCACACAAGCTCCACCCAGCTTCGTGCCATTTCTAATTTTAATACTTCGAAAGAAATGTATTTTATCTTTTTTGACATCTGTTTCTGTGGGACCCGTGAAGATCTGTTAGAATTGATCTTCAGTAACCTATGCTTGTCGTAAGAGGCGACTAACGGGATCGGGTGATCAGGCTCGCTGACTTGGTTGACACTGTCATCGTATCCCAATTCCGTAGATCGATGCTCATGCGCTGTTGATCACTGGATTGTCTGGTCCAGACTCGATTATTTACAGACCGCGGCCATACAGCTGGAATATTGACTGAACTCACTCACTCTTTCTGTCGACTGATTCTGCTTATCATGTTATGCTTGTGTAGAGACCTTTGCAGCGTCTGTAACGTGAGGTGCGTCTACGAGCTATTGGCATACTGGAAAATGGCAGAAATGAGCGTCAAATGGAAAACGTGCTTCAATGTCTGTGATTATCAGGCTGTGGAACAAGTACCGACTAACCAAAATGGTTGACGATGGACAAGTAACGTTTCAGATGAATGCCAATTCATGTTGCACTTTCCGCGTGGTCGTTTCTGGCGAGGTTGACATCAACGTGAAACCTCAAGACAGATCAAGCCGTGGATCGGCTATGGTGTGGAGTGGGGTGGGTTTAGTGGCGATCCATCATATTGTGCAAAGAAGGGTAACTAGACCCTGCTATCGGGACAAAGTGCAGACACCCATTGCTGTTCCGTTGGCAAGGGTTGTGGGTGAACGTTACGAACTGATGAAGTCCTTCGACATTTACTTTATTCGTGAAACACCCGCGCACCTGTAGAAACGTAGTCGGAAGACATTATGGACTCAAACCCACGATCATTGGCTTGTGACACGACTATGGCACGCAATTATGTACACAATAGTGGCGCATTAGTCTACTCGCCTATCTTTGCCCCAGAGCACCAACAAACTATAACCCATCTGTAAATTCATGTTCACGAAGGAGGAGTTTGGTATAATATGGCACCATTGCTTTCAGTGTGTCGATTACTCTCCATGCTGGAATTCGTCGTCGTGTAAGAACACAGAGCCAGGCTACCAGTGCCGAAGATGTCCTCCAGGCTACACAGGATCGTTCGAGGACGCCCTGGCCTACAACGTGACCCGCCGGAACTTCATCGACTGCAACCAAAAGCATGACCCTTCCCCTATCCAGCACTGCGAAGACACAGACGAATGCCTCACCAACAACGGAGGGTGTGACCAAAATGGCTACTGTCATAACACCGTGGTGGGTGACTCGAATATAGAAATTACGAAAAAATATGTTTTTACAAACAAAGTGGCAGTGGGGTAGCCTAGTAGTTAAAGCGTTCGCTCGTCAAGCCATAGACCCGGGTTCTATTCCCCACATGGGTGCAATATATGAAGCCCATTTCCGGTGACACCAGCTGTGATATTGCTGGAATATTGCTTAATGCGGCGTAAACCCGCACTCACTCTGTCACTCACACACAAGGTTCTTTCAAAAGACATAACCGGAACATATGAAAGATATTTGAGTATTTGTAATAATGCAACATTGATTTAGAAAAAAAAAATGTCAATTTTACCAAAGTTTTGCCTTTCTTCAGTTTACCTCTCGGAGTTAATAGTGAATAGTTTTTGTGCGTAATTCATTCGATTGCCTCTGCGTAATTTTGATATATCATTAAATTTATAAAATTAACTTTGATTCGTATGTAATTCGTGTCTAGATAAATAAAAAAATACGAAGTGTTTTTCAGTTGCTGGGGAGAAATGCGACGGGACAGAAAGTCTAGCTGTTCCTCGCACCTATATATTGATTTTGAGGGTAGGAGTATACATCCGATTAAAGCCCGTGAATATTTCGGTTCTAGGGCAGTTTCAACTGCGGTCTGTGTAAAGATGGGTACATTGGCAGCGCTAAGTACGGGTGTGAGCTAGCGGACTTCTGTCTATCAGGTAAACATGAATGTAACATCAACGCCACCTGTGTCTACGCCGGCCCGGGGGACTACAGCTGTCTGGTGAGTACGTGTTAGTACGTGTGAGTACGTGTGACTGCCTCCGACTACATGTGAGTATGTGCGTGCGAATACATGTGAGTACTTATGATTTCGCACAAGTATATTTGACTACGTGTGCGTATCTGTGCTTACTCCGACTCCCAAGACTACTATTTACCGGACTGTACATATGAGAACGTTTAAGTACGTGTAGGCACAGGTAAATACGCATGAGTACTCGTGAGTACGTTAGTGTGATTGCATACGAGTACGCATGGATAGATGCGAGAACGTGCAAGTACATTACCTCTACCTGTTTTTACCAGATACCCAAAGTGACGAGATCTGCATTTCCTATCCAACGGCGTCTAAGCATTTTACGGAATGACATTTGCGTACTTACCTAGTTTTATACGCTTGAGTACGTTTAAGAGATAACGCATTTGAGGTGAGGTGAGGTGAAATTGGGTTTTACGTCGTGCTTGAGAATATTTCGCTCATATGACGACGTGCATGCGTGTGTATGTGTATGTGCGGCTGCTTGTACTAGCCCAGACTGAAGCTGGTTTTATAGTGCTAGCCCACTGAGATACCATGCCGCAGTGAAGCATGAATACCCCACTCAGACACATTATACTGTCTCCGAGCCGACCAGTCCTTGTTGTACCCATTAATGCCGAGCGCCAGGCAGGGACCAACAAGTACCATATTTTAACGTCTTTTGGTATGGCGCGGTCGGGGATCGAACCCACGACCTTCCGCTCTCCGGGCGGACGCTCTAACCACTACACCACGGAGGCGGTCGAGGATACTTGGTAATCATTGGAAAATATCCAGCAATATCTATGTTATTCTCCAGTACGGTATTGAATGGTCCATGCTTATTTCAACCGTGTTGATGTTTTATTCAACTACACCTCTTTACCACAGTGCAACAACGGCCTTGCTGGGAACGGGTTCACCTGTGGACCTGACCCTGACCTTGACGGCTACCCGGCGGAAGGCATATCCTGTAACGGGGAGGAGTTTGGAAACTGTAAACAGGTCAGTGCAGTAGATACACATCGCCTTACATTTGAAGTAACGATATGTGCCCTCTTCCTGCTACACATCTCATGAGATTCGAAGCGACCGGTGAACAACGCTTTCTTGTTTATCATACACCTGGGAATCCTATTTGAATGTATGGGTTAGGTTACTTAAGCTACACAGGGGCGGCGGGGTAGCCTAGTGGTTAAAGCGTTCGCTCGTCACGCCGAAGACCCGGGTTCGATCCCCACATGGGTACAATGTGTGAAGCCCATTTCTGGTGTCCCCCGACGTGATATTGCTGGAATATTGCTAAAGCGGCGTAAAACTAAACTCACTCACTACTTAAGCTACACAATATTTCAAGCATTACAACGGCGGGATACACACGGACCTACGACTGACTGACTGAGTTTGGTTTTACGCCGCTTTTAGCAATATTCCAGCAATATCACGGCGGGGGACACCAGAAATGGGCTTCACTCATTGTACCCATGTGGGGAATCGAACCCGGGTCTTCGGCGTGACGAGCCAACGCTTTAACCACTAGACTACCCCACCACCCCCACGGACCTACGAGGCTCACGTACCTACCTCAGATGTAGTTTAAGTAGACTAACTCTTTGTAATGCAAACTTACATAACGATAAAGTCTTGCCATTATTCATGCATATTAATGAATTGATACAAAACTAAATAGTGTTATTACAATACCAACCAAAATACCTCCTGCTTTGTTACTAACTGCGGTAAGTACATACAAAAGCGCATAGTCGAAAATATAGTTACATATTTCAAGACAAGTGCTCTGGAAAGTGAATCATACATTTTCCTGAGGAATATAAAGCATATCCACATTTGGTTTGGGAATCTATTAAGAATCACTGTTGGATCTGTAGCTCTATGTAGCCACAAAATACGAAGAAGCACGGGGATTCGGTTGCCGTAGCCACTGTGTTATGTGACCATGTTTTGCTAATGTTAGTGCATGCTTATATTGCATATAACTAAAAATCCGGTCGGGGTTACCGTAGCCACTGTGTTATGTGACCATATTTTGCTAATTAAAGTTAGTGCATGCTTATATTGCATAAAACTACAAATCCGGTCGCGGTTACCGTAGCCACTGTGTTATGTGACCATATTTTGCTAATTAAAGTTAGTGCATACTTATATTGCATAAAACTACAAATCCGGTCGGGGTTACCGTAGCCACTGTGTTATGTGACCATGTTTTGCTAATTAATGTTAGTGCATACTTATATTGCATAAAACTAAAAATCCGGTCACGGTTACCGTAGCCACTGTGTTATGTGACCATGTTTTGCTAATTAATGTTAGTGCATACTTATATTGCATAAAACTAAAAATCCGGTCGGGGTTACCGTAGCCACTGTGTTATGTGACCATGTTTTGCTAATTAATGTTAGTGCATACTTATATTGCATAAAACTAAAAATCCGGTCGGGGTTACCGTAGCCACTGTGTTATGTGACCATGTTTTGCTAATTAAAGTTACCATGTTTATTGCATAAAACTAAAAATCCGTTACCGTGCACTGTGTTATGTGACTGTATATTGCATAATATTAATAACTAAAAATCCGGTCGTAGCCACTGTGTTATGTGACCATGCATAATTAAACTTAGTGTTATATTGCATATAACCATGTTACCGTAGCCACTGTTATGTACCATGTTTTGCTAGTTAGTGCATACTTATATTGCATATAACTAAAAATCCGGTCGGGGTTACCGTAGCCACTGTGTTATGTGACCATGTTTTGCTAATTAAACTTAGTGCATACTTATATTGCATAAAACTAAAAATCCGGTCACGGTTACCGTAGCCACTGTTATGTGTTATGTGACCATGTTTATTGCATATAACTAAAAATCCGGTCTTACCGTAGCCACTGTGTTATGTGACCATAGTTAGTGCATGCTTATATTGCATAAAACTAAAAATCCGGTCGGGGTTACCGTAGCCACTGTGTTATGTGACCATGTTTTGCTAATTAAACTTAGTGCATACTTATATTGCATAAAACTAAAAATCCGGTCACGGTTACCGTAGCCACTGTGTTATGTGACCATGTTTTGCTAATGTTAGTGCATACTTATATTGCATAAAACTAAAAATCCGGTCGGGGTTACCGTAGCCACTGTGTTATGTGACCATGTTTTGCTAATTAAACTTAGTGCATACTTATATTGCATAAAACTAAAAATCCGGTCACGGTGCAGCCTTACTGGGTAAAACTAAAAAATCCGGTCGGGGTTACCGTAGCCACTGTGTTATGTGACCATGTTTTGCTAATTAAACTTAGTGCATACTTATATTGCATAAAACTAAAAATCCGGTCACGGTTGCCGTAGCCACTGTGTTATGTGACCATGTTTTGCTAATGTTAATGCTTACATTGCATATAACTAAAAAACCCAAACCTACATCCGCTTGATCTGCAGGACAACTGCCCAGACATCCCAAACAGCGGGCAGGAGGACAATGATGGGGACACGAGGGGGGACTCCTGCGACGATGATGACGACAACGACACCGTCTTCGATCTTGCGGTGAGTAGTATAGAACTACAGCACAGGGGCAACCAATCGATATTCTGGAAATATTCTGAAATGAATGTGTTGTAAGGAAATTGTGTAAGAAATGTTTGTTTGCTGCCTTTTTTATGTATGTTCATGTTAGCATGTTTTAAACATCGACTGAATAAATATTATGTCTAAAAAAATGCAAATATTGTGAAAAATACTGGAAACGTCAGCTGATCGTAAGAACTACCGGCCAAAGAGGACTGGGTGGTCCGATTTGGTTGTTTTGGTGATTGGGTGTCACTCTGTTCAGCGTCGCGTATCCTCACTCACGATTTCGGTCACATATAGGCTTGGCCCGAATCCGATTATTTAATGGTCTCGGTGATGTATTTGGATTATTGGTGAAGGGTAACAACATATATTCCGCAACTCCACCTTTTTACCAGGACAACTGCCCGATGGTGTTCAACAACAAACAAGAGGACGTTGACGGAGACGGCATCGGTGATGCATGTGACAACTGCCCTAACAACATGAACGCTGACCAGGCCGACGCCGATGGAGACGGTCAGGGCGACGTCTGTCAAGCGGACTCTGACGGCGATGGCCTATCTGACGCCATTGACAACTGCCCCTATGTCGCTAACCCAGGTGAGTTTAAGCGAACGACAACTTGTGAGGAATGTTTAACTATTTGTCTCTTGTAACGTTTACATGATGATCAGAAACAAATCACAAAAAGAACTTTAACACTGGACGCTAAGATTCTCCGTCTAGTGACGTGGACAAAGCGCCATCGGATAATCAGTAGCATTCCCAAACAGATTCCTTTGGGCGTGAAAAGCAACATAGCTTTGAAAAATATATGAACTGACCACTGAAATTCAGTGACACCAGGTGTTCGAAGAAAAGCGTAAACATATTTTTTTTCAGTTTTAAAACGAATGTAATTGTTTGTCTGTTGGCGGTGACGGTTCCTCGGTTCCTTGCAGGTGTATCATGCCTATGAACAGATTCAACTATACAGTAAAATATTGTCTACATAATGGAGTGAGTTTGGTTTTACGCCGCTTTTAGCAATATTCCAGCAAAACCTCGGCGGGGGACACCAGAAATGGGCTTCACACATTGTACCCATGTGGGGAATCGAACCCGGGTCTTCGACGTGACGAGCGAACGCTTTAACCACAAGGCTACCCCATCACCCTTGTATACATAAAGTCTGTGGCGTCAATGTTCTCAAAAGTATATAAATCGAAATATATCGCGAGTCAAAAGTGCACAATAATCAGTCAATAATCGAGCGTAGACCAGACAATGCAGTGATCAACAGCATCGGTCTACGCAAACGGGATACGATGACGTGTCTCACCACGTGATCCCATTAGTCGCCTCTTACGACAAACATGGGTTGCTGAAAACCAATTCTAACGCGGGTCTTCATGGGGGGTGCATTCTTTGATGCCAAACACCAGGAGGAGTTACAATAGGTGTCATTTTCAAACGTCTGTTCGCATGACGCGGCTCAGGTTCGAGCAATCGACCTTCGCGCTGTATCCACTACGCCACACCTCACATGAATCATGTCCCATGCGTGCCTTCGACGTGATGCATTCGTCACAACTCGAGATCACCTCTTTCCGGGACCAGCAAGAAGACGCGTCCCGGAACAGCACAAGTTGGTCACGAATGTGTCGTGATATTGCATTCGTAACTACTCGTGTCATTCCGGCAGGTTACGGAAAGAGGAGAATAGTTACGAATGGTGATATTGCTGGATAATGCTTAAAGAACCACTAAACTTTGTTTTTTGTTACTCTTTTAACCATTACATATGAAAGATTTGTGGTTAGTCTTATGCGGAACACCAAATTTATTCTTTAAAAACTTGTGGTTAATTAATACCGAGCGATTAAAAGTGGCCAAAAAGTCGCCTGCTTCCCTCTCGCCCGCCAACGAAACCACAGACAGGTTACGTAACTCTGTCGCCAGAGCACTGCAGTGACGTCATATGAGGAACGATTTTCAGTTAGTTGTATAGAAAATGTGTAGCACGCTCATCATTTTGATGATTTCTCGACATCAACGACGACATGCCGAATCGTTGCTTTGTCGTCAATTGCTCCTAGGGGTCGGGCGATGGTGTCCCCATGCACAGATTTCCACAGGACCCCGCAGTTCGTGCGAAATGGGTTATGTTTGTGAGTGCGAAGCGAGCGTTGTGGAAGCCTGAAAAGATATCCTACTTGTGTTCAGATCGCTTCACGGAAGTTAAAGAATCAAAACTACTTACTAGTTGTAGTAAAATATGCATATGATTGATGACCATAAAGATTTTCTATGACACAACTTGTAACATAACGATTTCTTCCTCGGAAGTGAGGTTGTGGTCGAAGTAACAATAATACTGTAAGTAGTATTATATTGACACCCACCTCGCTGCCAGGAGAGAAATTGTCATGTTATACGCTATGTCATGCAAAATCCTATTGGCCATCAATAAAATACATATTTTACTACCAGTAGAAAGTAGTTTTGATTTTGTAACTCGGTGAAAAACAAACCTAAATAGCATTTATCCTCAGACTGGCGGATGTTCCCGACAGGGCGCCGCCATTTTTAAAAATAAAAAAATCTGTTAGAATTAAGGAGATTATAGTTTGTTTACATGAAGTTAGAAAATCAAGACTACTTTCTACTCGTTGTTAAATATGTATTGGAATCATAACCAAACGGATTTTGCATGACACAACTTATAACATAACGATTTCTTCCACGGAAGCGAGGTGGGGGTCGAAGTGACAATACTGCGCGATAAATTTCTTGCTACATTCCAATGGTTAATGTCCACTCACCAGTATGTAGATACTAGTCAATGTGCGTCTTTATATTTGGTCTTATAATCCTCATTAGTTTATTATCAAACTTGTATGCATTTTGAAACTAAATAAAAAGCAGACGATCTGCTGATACTTATAGTGAATTTATAACAGAACTGTAATATCTAGACATTTTATAGTTTGCCAATGTGAATCATAATTCGCACACACACCCTAGTGCATGTTGTCTGTCTCATTACACTTCACGGAGAAAACAATGATTCTGTTGAATGCTACGACAAATGAATAAAAACAAAATGCAAATATTAAAATTAAAACAGATTAAAGTTATAGGAACAATATCAGGCCATTACCTTGTTCGAGGAATTTATCCATCAATATCCACAAAACTGTTCCAAATTATGTGTCTTTTAACAGTTTAATATACGAAAAAGTGATAAATCTTTTCAGGTATTGGTGTATAGTCTCATTGGTCACCCAAGATAGCACATCTGGCAACTTATTGCATAATGTCCGCCTTTCTTTAAAAACAGTAATTTAGTTAGCCAATAATGGGCAATCAATCAATGTATTGCCGGTTAATCCTTTGAAAGAAGGACGTTGTTTTTACGCAGACACCGACACGACAGAGTGTATTCAGTATAGATTAGTAAATCTACATACATAAACACTACCTTTTGACAATTCCGCTGTGTAAGATAAAAGTAATTAATCAATCAGCGTGTTATCGGTTAATCCTTTGATCGATGTTTATAATGTTGAATATTTACTCCAGACACAAGAAATGCCAAATGGGAACCTTTGTCGGGTAATCTAAGTGGTGTTACCACTAATTATACCTGTTATAAATTCATTAACTGACCATCAAGTGAATGATGACAAATAACATGTGTAGGTTTATACCACCTAACACGGGTTACAACGAGGGAGTATTAATTGCTGTATTGCATGTGAAAACTTATGGGCCGACACTGTTTTGAGAATACAAACAGATTTTTACATGACATGATTAAATATCGAGGTAAAACAACACAGAAATGGGATCAATTTGGATCAGTCATTATACAAATAGGGCCTAACGACACCAATCGATTTTGACAGAATCGTCTATGAAAACAAGTTGTAACTCGGAAACTAGGCAAAGCAGGAGACAAAATTAAATGACAGTAGATTGTGAGAACATATAGCTTTCATTTTCCACAACAATTGTCACGATTTCAGGTTTATACAAGCCTGTAAACACGATAATTTACCCCCTAAAATGTAGATGAATTCTGCATCGGCTCTCAAAGCTATTCCTCATATGACGTCACAGAGGCGCGCCGCTCTGATTGGTTGAAATTTCGTTCGCGGGTGAGAATTGTGCACTGTTGTCAAAAAGGTCGATTTAAGTCAATTAAAGGTCGAAATGAGTAGTTTTAATGACGGGGTTTCATTTATAACGATGCCAGTTAGTGATTTATGTATTTGTACCCCCTAGGGTTTATGTGACCTTTAACGGTTTCTTCTTATTCAAACACGTTCCAGGTCAGGCCGACCCTGACGGAGACAGCAAGGGGGACGACTGTGACAACTGCCCGACAGTGGCAAACACCGGACAAGAGGATGTGAACCAGAATGGGATCGGTGATGCATGTGAAAATGGAGACAGGTGAGTGAGTGAGTGAGTATTGCTTAACGCCGTATCAGCAACTTTGCAGCAATTCGCAGCGAGAATTAAGACAGGGGTATGTTTTTTAGCAATCGCATATAGATATACTGGTACAATGTATTGTTGTGGAATGTAAAATAATTATTGAAATAATTTTCACTCCGTAGTAACCAATAATTCTGTCATGAAATAATGCCGATCCAACGTTACATTTCAACTTTCTCAGCCACCAATACGTACCAAAGAGGCCAACCCCGTTTCAAGACTCCGACAAGAAGACGGTACAGGCGACAAATTGTTATATTGAAACTCACTCATATTTTGAGGAGGCCTGTAAATAAATAAAATGGAAAGAAACTGTAGTGATTGATATTATGGGCAAGCCGCAACGACTTGGCCGCCATGATGACATCGACCATCCCTACGGGATGTGAAAGCCCACCTCTTGCTACCATATTAGGTTTCTTGGGACCATGGTAACCCAGATCCCATTGGTGTACAGCCTTGGTGAAATGTCAACTAATATTGTACAGTACTGTGTGTCATGAAACCTTTTCTTGAGGGTCATAGTGAGTGAGTGAGTTTAGTTTTACGCTGCTTTTAGCAATATTCCAGCAATATCACGGCGGGCGGGCTTCACACATTGTACCCATGTGGGGAATCGAACCCAGATCTTCGACGTGACGAGCGAACGCTTTAACCACTCGGCTACCCCACCGCTCCTTGAATGACACAGAGTTGTTGAAAGCATCTACCGATGCTGTAATTACATCCTGTTTAATAATGCAATTTCGTGTTGCTAGGGATGGAGACTCAATTCAGGACAACGTGGACAACTGCCCTGACATCGCCAACTCCGAACAGAGGGATACAGATGGGGATGGGACAGGTTTGTTATGTTTGGTGTTTGATTGTCGCACTCTAACGTAAGAATATCTGAGACGTCCGAGAAAATGGAGATTAGTCCATAGTGTAATATGTATGTCATGTCCGACATTCAATCTTGAATGGGACCTCAAAATTTTGTGGACGTTCATTGTTGCAGGTGACTACTGTGATGATGACTCTGACAACGACGGCATTGCTGACTCTGTAGACAACTGCATGTACGTTCCCAACACAAATCAGGACGATGTGGATGGTAAGTTATGTGTATTAGCCTTGCATCGAAAATGGGGGTTAACGCTGGTATACACCTGATATATCCCGACGTGTCAGATTCATGTGGGTAGAAAGTTCAAAGTGATGCGAAGATTAAACGTATACCTCGATACCTGGCAGAGAAGGTATAATGTCGACAGTTTTGGAAAATGTATCAGGATGGATCTCGTTTTTGGTGAACCTTCTGTGACGTCGCCTTAGATAGTTATGTCGTAGTAGCCATTTCGGAAAGGTCTTGGATTGACAAGGATACTAGTACTTGGTTTGGTAGCCGGTGGTCAAGGGAAGGACAGTTGCCTTCCCTTAGCTGTCAGGATGCGCAAACCGTAGGCTCAAACATTCTGTTCAGTTATGACGAACCGCCTTCGTGGTGTAGTGGTTAGAGCGTCCGCCCGGAGAGCGGAAGGTTGCGGGTTCGATCCCCGGCCGCCCGCGTCATACCAAAAGACGTTAAAATATGGTACTTGTTATTTATTCGCTGCCCTGTGCTCGGCATTAATGGGTACAACAAGGACTGGTATGATGTGTCTGAGTGGGGTATTCAAGCTTAACTGCGGCGTGGTATCTCAGTGAGCCAGCACTATTAAACCAGCTTAAATCTGGGCAAGTACAAGCACATTCGCCAAAGGGTTACGAGCCCCAACCTTCATCACTTTGGTTTTCCTCTGAGGGCAAACATGCATCACTATGATAGAGGCATGATTCAATAGTTAAGTGATGTGGTTCAGTCACACACACACACACACACACACACACGACAGTGGTTAAATCCTTCCCTCGTCACGCCGAAGACCCGGGTTCGATTCCCCACATGGGTACAATATGTGAAGCCCATTTCTGGTGTCCCCCGCCGTGATGTTGCTGGAATATTGCTAAAGCGGTGTAGAACTAACTCACTCACTCACTCCACCCGATCCCGTTTGTATTCTTAAGAATCATGGGCGGTAGAAGCTCAAACGTTACCCGTGTTGCCACGATGTTCTGCAGGTAACCACCGTGGAGATGATTGTGAGAACGACATGGACCAAGACGGGACGATGGACAGAGTGGACAACTGCGTGGAGAACAAGTTCATCAACTTCACCTCCTTCATGGGCTACACGACTGTGGAGTTTTACCCAGGCTGGTCAACTGAAGCCCTCCCTGACTGGAGAGTGTTAGATCAAGGGAGAGAAGTCAGACAGGAGGCCACAACACGGAGACCTATTGCTCTGATAGGTGAGACAAGTTGGTGTTGGGATACCTTGTAAGTTGGTCGATGAAACCAGAACTGAACCTGGCCTTGGTCTCGTTCAGGGTTTTACCATTTTCGGACAAATTGTTTCGTTTGGTTGTTGTTTAACGCCGCACTCAACAATATTCCAGCTATATGGCGGCAGCCTTTAAATAATCGAGTCTGGACAGTGATCAACAGCATGAACATCGATCTACGCAATTGGGTTACGGTGACATGTTCAACCAATTCAGGGAGCCTGACTACCTGATCCCGTTAGTCACCTCTTACGACAAGCATGGTTACTGAAGACCAATCGTAACCCGGATCTACACGGGTATCTGAGTATATTTGGGTAGTATAAGGGTGCGGTGTGTATGGTGGGACAATTCATTATACGTAGCCGGCATGAAAATGTTTATATCCCAGAAACAGTCGACTCTGCATACTATACAACACTGTCCCAGAGCCTGTTCCAACTGTTTCCGGGAAGACAGTCTTTCCAAGACTATGCAATTCAGTTTTCAATTTCATTAAACTCGGGTCGTAGTTTATCTACCGCTAAACAAATCCAAGATACGATTTGTGCGGAACTGATCATATTTTTAATATCGTCACAGAGGTTGTTTATTTTTGGTTTAACACAGCAATCAGCAATATTCCTGCTATATGACGGCGCTGTGACAATCCACCCAGAGATAATAACCAGATACGTGCCCTTTTCCGTGTCATGTTGACAACAAGATTATGTCTTTACAACTGCGTACACCAAAGGTTGACATTAAGATATATACTCATGATAGTCGGGTCTTTTTACAAAATACCGCTTCAGATAGAAGGCCCAACACACTTCATTTAACGGATGTTAGTTCAGGTAAAATGCAGCTTAAGCTTTCTAAATATATTATTCTGTTTAGAAGAGTGTTGGGCGATGTTCTAGCCTGGTGGTAAAAGCGTTCGCCCGTCATGCCGAAGACCCTGGTTCCTTTCCCACATGGGTACAATGAGTGGAGCCCATTCCTGGTGTCCCCCGCAGGAATATTGCTAAAAGCGGCGTAAAACTAGACTCAATCACTCACTCGAAGAATGTGATCTGAAGTGAATCATGCATTTCTGGATTTAGATTAATAAACTATGTTTAACCTCTAGCCAAGTTGTAGAAAATCCGCCTTCATCAGTTTCTTGTAAAACATTACTGTCATGTGAAAATTTGAGTCAGTTTGAATATCCACAGGCCCCCAAGCACTAGATCACATGGACTTTTACGGCACGACGTTTCTGGAGGACGACGTCTGTGAGGGCTTCATCGGCTTCATTTTCGGCTTCCAGTCAGCCCGCAAGTTCTACCTCATCACCTGGAGACAAAACTTTAAGAACTTTGACTATAACGGCGGTATGAAGGGACTGCAGATAAGGGTAGGACATTATGCTTCCAGTAGGGGGAGGATTTCGGGGAACTAGAGAATTTCACGATTACATTTTATCTCACTGCAACACAGATAAAAAGCAAATGATATCATGTCGTACCTGCATCCTCCTATAATTGCATTATTCGACATTACAATGCATCACTTCTATTATTTTGCTGACATGTTCGCAGTATGTGTGGGAATGAAAGATGGATAGATGCGACACAATCGGATGACGTTTGTTGTTTTTACGGACGCATATATTGATCAAATGAATGAGAAACTGTTACAGTGTTTTATTCTGAATCATTTGATATTAATAATATTTGATATTAATCATTTAATGACATCGTTTGATACTGAGGTGCGGTATCTGTGGTAACTATTTATGTTTTAACGTGTTACTGATGTATCACCATAGTGATGTATCACCATAATGATATATCCCCATAATGATATATCACCATAATGATATATCACCATAATGAACACTGGTTTCTAACGCAAGTCTGAAATTTAACTTCCGATTGTTCTACATGAGGTATTTGAGTTCAGGCTTCATGGGGATATATCAATGACATTAAACTGGATATATCGTATATGATTCAGATTGAAACATATTGAAACACATGTTTTTGTTTTGTTTTGCTGTCTAACGTCGAAATACTTCAGTTATAAAACGAATCTTGACCATATAATCCAGTGATTCACATAGTATCGATCTACGTATTTAGGATCGTACCCCATCGCCGTGGAGTGTTGTTTACAATATCTACCACTGATTTGTCTGGTCATGATTCTACTCTTAACAATCCATGACAAAAGCTGGAAGAGCGCCGTCTTGAGTAAACAGCGCCGTCTTGAATAAACAGTGCCGTCTTGAGTAAACAGTGCCGTCTTGAATAAACAGTGCCGTCTTGAATAAACAGCGCCGTCTTGAATAAACAGTGCCGTCTTGAATAAACAGCGCCGTCTTGAATAAACGCCGTCTTGAATAAACAGTGCCGTCTTGAATAAACAGTGCCGTATTGAATAAACAGCGCCGTCTTGTCTCGAATAAACAGCGCCGTCTTGAATAAACAGCGCCGTCTTGTCTCGAATAAACAGCGCCGTCTTGTCTTGAATAAACAGCGCCGTCTTGAATAAACAGCGCCGTCTTGAATAAACAGCGCCGTCTTGCCGCCGTCTTGAAGAAACAGTGCCGTCTTGAATAAACAGCGCCGTCTTGAATAAAAAGCGCCGTCTTGAATAAACAGTGCCGTCCGTCTTGAATAAACAGCGCCGTCCGTCTTGAAGAAACAGCGTCCGTCTTGAATAAACAGCGCCGTCCGTCTTGAATAAACAGCGCCGTCTTGAATAAACAGCATCGTCTTGAATAAACAGCGCCGTCTTGAATAAACAGCGCCGTCTTGAATAAACAGCGCCGTCTTGAATAAACAGCGCCGTCACAAACAAACAAACAACGTGTATCCTTAAAGACACTGGCGCTCTGAAATATATTACGGAAGTGTTGTAAGGTAACTGCTTTCACAAAGAATACGAACTACAGATATACAATAGGTTGTAGTTGTTGTTTGGTTTATCTTGTAGTTGGTGGATGCTGGCTTTGACGTCGGGCTAACATTGGCTAACGCCCTGTACCACGGCGATGACGTTAGTGATGCCACACGCGTCATCTGGCACGACCCTGCTCTCCGCGGATGGGACTGCAACATGGCCTACAGATGGCACATAGTACACCGGCCATCTATAGGATTAATCAGGTACAGATGATATATACATACACTGATATAACGATATTCTTAGTTAAAATTAAGTGCTATTTTGAAATAGAACATTCAATCGCGCCTAAGATCCCCTAAGAATAAAAACATCGGATGTCTTAAAGAAATGAAGTCATAAATTCAAAAGTTGTATGTATTGAAACAAAGAATGGAAACTGTCTCTTGAGACGGTAAATTAATATAAATTAAGCCACAAAGCACTAAAATTCCAAAAATGATGAAGTGATTATTCCGCCTCAAAGCAGAGAACATCCTCGATAATCTCCAGGGTATACGTTACGATAACTCTCACTATAGTGACGTATACCCTGGGGATTATCGAGGATGAGCAGAGAATGGCAATATTGTATGTTTTGAAGAAGTCAATGAAAATATTGTGTCTCTCAAAGCAGTTAACCAAAACACTGTACTTCTTAAGGACGTGAATGAAAAAGTTGTACCAGGATGGAACTTAACAATCTGTTTCAATGCCTTGACAGATGACAGAAGCCTGTTTCATTTCTTTGAATAGGCAAAAAATATAAATAAATAAAAAAATAGAAAGATACAGCGCATATCTTAAAGCAGTGACTCAAGTTTTCAGTAAAATATTGTGTTTTTAAAGCAGTTAATGACATATGTGTATGTCTTAAAGCAGCAAAGATTTGTACAGTCGACTTCAGTTTGTGGCCTCCTTTGGTTATTTTGCCTCTTCACGTGTTCCGACCGCCATGTTGCAGTGTTGAGATCAAGCAGGAGGACAATGTCGTGGTCGACTCCGGCCCTGTCTATGACGCCACCATCCTCGGCGGCAGACTCGGTGTGTTTGTGTTTGACCAGAAAGCCCCGATCTGGTCGAAACTGGAATATCAGTGTAAGAATAGGTGGGTTGTTTAACGCTTATTGAATGTTATTAAGAATAATTGTCCCCCGCCGCAACGCGGAACGGGGAACTATGTATTCAGCGGCGTCCGTCCGTCAGTCCCGATTCTTGTTAACGCGATATGTCTTGAACTGTTGTACCCAATGTCTTCAAACTAGGTGACAGCCTACTTTGGGGGATTACACAGACACCAGTCGATTTGGGTGACCATGACCTTATCTTCAAAGTCACCATGACACTTTGAACACTTATCAAACTCTTGTTAATGTGATATCTCATGCACTGTTGTATCCAATATCTTCAAATTTAGTGACAGCCTACATTGGTAGATTACACAGACACCAGTCGATTAGGGTGACCTTGACCTGATTTTCAAGGTCACCACAACACTTTGACCACTTTTCAAACTCATGTTAACGCGACATCTCATGAACTGTTGTTCCCAATGTCTTCAAATTTGGTGACAGCCTACATTGGGTGATTATGCAGACACCAGTCATTTCAGGCATTTTGTAAGTGACCCAAAAATAAAAAGTAGTAAATATAGATATTCCATTCTTTAGCGGCGGGGGACATTGCCATACCAGTGGCAAACACTTCTTTTCATTTGTTTAAGCTGTTATAAGTAAAACCTTTGTATTTAGTCAAAATGCTTCATGTTGCCATGGCGTCTTTATTACACGTGCGACCTTTGTGGAAAAGACCAGGTAAGATTTTCATTGATTTTTAACGTGGAAAATGGATACGCATTTGTTGTTTTAAAAATCCAAATCCGTTTCCATTGCTGTTTGTATTTTGTAATGAGTATATATATCAACACTTACGCTTTGAGGTCACTTTGATGCCATGTCATGTCTTCAGAATGAACTATGCGTTGTCCCTGGATGGGGTGGATGACTACGTCCAAGTGGGTCGTCTCGAGGACCTGGGAATGGAGAGGAGGTGAGGGAACCGTACTTGAAAACCAGCATGAACAATACTTATCCCCTATAGTATGTTCTATTGAGTGCAAAGCCTAATGCAAAGAATCCAAACGCTATGTTTTAGCTGATAGCTGACCGACATGGCTTGTTTGTATGTTGTTTAACACCGCAGTCAGCAATTTTCCAGCTATAAGACGGCGGTCTGTAAATAAGCAAGTCTGGACCAGACAATCCAGTGATGGAAATCATGAGCATCGATCTGCGCAATTGGGACAACTGACAATATGTCACCAAGTCAGCGAACCTGACCACCCCAATCTCTTTAGTCGCCTCTTACAACAAGCATGGGTTGAAGACCAATTCTAACCGCCGCCATATAGGTGGACTATTGCTGAGTGCGGCGTTAAACAACAAGCCAACCAACTGACAGGACAATCCAGTGACTGGTATTATGATGAATGCCAGGATGCGATGACATCCTCAGTACGCCACGTCACCGAACATAACATCTCTTTCCATGAACAAGCTGATTCAGCAGAACAAGTGTTTTGTTTCCTAGTTTCACGATCGAGGCGCTGATCAAGCTGCCGGCGGGCTACGACGCCACCAAACATCCGATCCTGTGTACCAACAACAGCCTGTTGTGCCTGTATGTGAAGGCCAATGTCCTGCGGGGTCAAGTGATGGACACCGTCATCACTGGCGCCACCACCATCCCCGCGGACACCTGGACCCATGTCGCCCTCAAGTACAATGCTCAGTGTAGGTTCATTCTGAAGATCAGAGTGAGTGAGTGAGTGAGTTTAGTTTTACGCCACACTCAGCAATATCCCAGCTGTATGGCGGCGGTCTGTAAATAATCGAGTCTGGACCTTTCAATCCAGTGATCAACAGCATGAGCATCGATCTGCGCAATTGGGAACCGATGATATGTGTCAACCAAGTCAGCGAGCCTGACCATCCGATCCCGTTAGTCGCCTCTTACGACAAGCATAGTCGCCTTTTATGGCAAGCACATGGGTTGATGAAGACCTATTCTACCCCGGATCTTCACGGGTCGAAGATCAGAGTGAGGGTTTGATGGGGTGTATGGGTGAGGGAGGGAGTATATGACTGTGTGACTGAGTGAGGGAATGTGTGAGGGGTGGAATGTGTGAGTTCCAGAGCGTTGAGTGAGTGAATGAAGAAGTGTGTGAGGGAGTGACTGGGGGAGTGGAGTGACTGAGGGAGTGAGTGAAGAAGAGAGTGAGTGAAAGAGAGTGAGTGAATCGGTGTGACTGAGTGAATGTGATTCTTTGTGAGTGAAGGAGTGAGTGAAGGAGCGTGAGTGAGTGAAGGAGTGAGTGAGTGAGTGAAGGAGTGTGAGTAGTGAGAGTGAGTGAAGGAGTGAGTGAGTGAAGAAGTGTGCGAGTGAAGAAGTGTGCGAGTGAAGGAGTGTGAGTGAGTGAAGGAGTGAGTGAGTGAAGGAGTGAGTAAATCAGTGTGAGTGGAGAATCTATGTGAGTGAAGGAGTGAGTGAGTGAAGAAGTGTGCGAGTGAAGGAGTGTGAGTGAGTGAAGGAGTGAGTGAGTGAATAAGTGTGCGAGTGAAGGAGTGTGAGTGAGTGAAGGAGTGAGTGAGTGAAGAAGTGTGCGAGTGAAGGAGTGAATAAATCAGTGTGACTGAGTGAATGTGATTCTTTGTGAGTGAAGAAGTGTGCGAGTGAAGGAGTGAGTGAGTGAAGAAGCGTGCGAGTGGAGGAGTGTGAGTGACTGAGTGAAGGAGAATCTTTGTGAGTGAAAGAGTGAGAGTGAAGAAGCGTGCGAGTGAAGGAGTGTGAGTGAAGGAGCGTGAGTGAGTGAGTGAAGAAGTGTGCGAGTGAAGGAGTGTGAGTGAGTGAAGAAGTGTGACTGAGTGAATGTGATTCTTTGTGAGTGAGGGAGTGAGTGAGTGAAGAAGTGTGCGAGTGAAGGAGTGTGAGTGTGCGAGTGAAGAAGTGTGCGAGTGAAGGAGTGTGAGTGAGTGAAGAAGTGTGCGAGTGAAGGAGTGAGTGAGTGAAGGAGAATCTTTGTGAGTGAAGGAGTGTATGAGTGAGTGAAGGAGGGTGTGAGTGAGTTAAGGAGGGAGTGAGTGAGTGAAGAAGTGTGCGAGTGAAGGAGTGTGAGTGAGTGAAGGAGTGAGAGTGAAGAAGTGTGCGAGTGAAGGAGTGTGAGTGAGTGAGTGAAGAAGTGTGCAGTGAGTGAGTGAGTGAAGAAGTGTGAGTGACTGAGTGAAGGAGAATCTTTGTGAGTGAAGGAGTGTATGAGTAAGTGAAGGAGGGTGAGTGAGTGAAGGAGTGAGTGAGTGAAGTGTGCGAGTGAAGGAGTGTGAGTGAGTGAGTGAAGGAGTGTGAGTGAGTGAGTGAAGAAGTGTGCGAGTGAAGGAGTGTGAGTGACTGAGTGAAGGAGAATCTTTGTGATTGAAGGAGTGTATGAGTGAGTGAAGGAGTGTATGAGTGAGTGAAGGAGTGAGTGAGTGAAGAAGTGTGAGTGAGTGAGTGAAGGAGAATCTTTGTGAGTGAAGGAGTAAGCGAGTGATGGAGTGTGAGTGTGTGAAGGAGTGTGAGTGACTGAGTGAAGGAGAATCTTTGTGAGTGAAGGAGTGAGTGAGTGAATAAGTGCGAGTGAAGGAGTGTGAGTGAGTGAGTGAAGAAGTGTGCGAGTGAGTGAATAAGTGTGTGAAAGAATGACTGAGTGAGGAAGAGATCGTGAGGGACTGATGGCAGGATCTGCATCACGTAAAACTAGACTTTTAACAATGTGTTTATCAATGTGTTATATCAATGATGTAGATGTCAGTCAACCAACCACAACAACTTCTATGTGTTTCAGTGAGGGAGCTGGATCTGATCGTGAATGGACCCAAAACTACCACAGATGCCCAACTCACATCAGTGGAACCAGGGCTTGTGTGGGTGAGTACCATGAATATCATAACAGACTTCACCACTATTAATAAATAAAACATATATGGAATATCATATTTATCTCAAAAGATAAAATGAACATTTTAACATTTAACATCACCAGAACTAGTTTTAGTTTATCTGAAGAATAATCCCAGTGACAGAGTGGATTTTAAAATAGGTTTCAAATAGGTTTCCTATCGTCAGAGTGAGTGAGTGAAACGTCTATTGTACAAGAAAAGACAAATATCCTCTATGTTTAATTCGTCATTGGTATAATCTTATGTATTTTGGCTGTTTATATGCATGAAACACTTGTCAATAACTCTCTCTCTTACCAGGATGGGAATACGACCCTGTACATTGGTTATGATGGCTCTACCTATCTGAAGGGGGAGATTGATGAGGTAGGTACTCAAAGTATAGTAAACAAAAGGAACAGTTTCAAGGCTTATTTGACAGACATATCGGCAGCTCGGGGCTCCTTCTTTGATACATTAAAGTGAGTGAGTGAGTTTAGTTTTACGCCGCTTTTAGCAATATTCCAGCAATATCACAGCGGGGGACATCAGAAATGGGCTTCACACATTGTGCCCATATGGGGAATCGATCCTGGGTCCTAGACGTGACGAGTAAACGCCTTAACCACTAGGCTACCCTACTGCCCCTCTGATACATAAAGACCGCCTCCGTGGTGTAGTGGTTAGAGCGTCCGCCCGGAGAGCGGAAGGTCGCGGATTCGATCCCCGACCGCGTCATACCAAAAGACGTTAAAATATGGTACTTGTTGGTCCCTGCCTGGCGCTCGGCATTAATGGGTACAACAAGGATTGGTCGGCTCGGAGTCAGTATAATGTGTCTGAGTGGGGTATTCATGCTTCACTGCGGTATGGTATATCCGTGGGCTAGCACTATAAAACCAGCTTAAGTCTGGGCTAGTGCAAGCAGCCGCACATACACATACACACGCATGTACGTCGTCATATTGAGCGAAATATTCTCAAGCACGACGTAAAACCCAATTTCACCTCATCTGATACATAACAATGTATGTTTCATATTAGAGATTCTTCTCTGTGCCACTAAAACCTCGACCTTAAGGTGGACATATAATGGGTCTATCATGCTTCCCTCCATGGGAATCTGTGCTGTCCTACCAATACTGATGAATTTTTAATAATATTTTCACTGAAATCATTTTTTTGCAGACTATGATGGAAATAGTACTGCTATTACGCCCATACATTAATATGTATTCTTTGTGTGAATATATTCTGGTCAGTAGATAGGTTCAAACACATAAAAACGATAACATTTTGAACTAGATGTGTTTTTCCAAATGCTATCCACATAATTTGCCATGAGTGCAATCTTAGTATATTGTGTTTAATTAAACCTATTGCAAGCTATCGTCCTTCACAAGCCCCTTGTGTGCTTATCAGATTAACAGTTTTCATTTAATAATGTGTCCATAATGTGTCCATTTATATAGCGCCAAACTCCACACTAGGTATGCTCATAGCGCTAACAATCAAGGCCATTATTATTTCATGTCAATTTAGGATCAGCCGTAACAGTAAAAAAAGTTAATAAAAATGTCACATCTCAGGATGGTCATACAGCTGGGATACAGCCCCTGATATTAAACTGAACATAATTCTGAATTGACATATTCAGTGATTTTATTCGATGATTCCGTTCCCAGATTCGGATATACAACCTCCAGATGGAAGAACTCACTACCAGCACTGAAGCGAGACACATACACGAGGAGCCGTTCCGCTACCTGCTGGGTGCCCACTATAACATGGAGGAAGCTACCAGTTCATGTACATACCTGGCAGGAGACCCACTTAAAGCGTTTCATGCGTCCAACTTCCGTCATTTTTGTAATGTTTAAGGATCAGCTTTAAAGGTTCTCGAACTGCCGTTTTCACAAAAGCCAAAGACTTTCATAAAAGATGTACATAATCCCCTTCACTATAATGTTGACAACCCCAACAAAAAAACAAAAAACACCAAAAAAACACCAAAAACCCCCCCCAAAAAACCATCATTTGGTTCATAAAAATAACCCCTGTCCGGACCTTTAAACATTATTGATTGAAACCATTTATGGTTTCCCCCCGCCGTGATATAGCTGGAATATTGCTAAAAGCAGCGTAAAACTAAACTCACTCACTATTGATTGAAAGGCCCTCAATCCATTCTTTTGGTAGCCTTAAGAAGTTGGAAATCTCTTTTTCTGTCAAAGTGTTGTGGCAACCACTCGAACCTTAAATGCCAAGCAATTACAAATATGAGGGCTGGTTGATCTGGCTCCGATTTCGAAACAAACTTAAGTCTGTTGTTCTACAGGGTTCTGAGCAATATTCCAGCCATATGACCGCGGTCTGTTAATAGTCTGAACCAGACAATCCAGTGATCAACAGCATTAGCATCAATCTCCGCAACTGGGATACGATGACAAATATGACCGTAGTGTTTGTGCATAAAAAGTTTCATTCCAATTTTAAATGAATCTAAAGAAGCTACTATGGGCTATTTTGGAACACTTAAAACCTGCTACATTCTAATTTAAAAAAAAGAAAGATAAATAAACGTTTTGAATGTTGATCTTCAGATATCAAAATCATATAGTTAAGCATATGATCACAGATACTTTTTGTAATGTATACCACTCAAAAAAGGTTAAAGAACAGACTTTTTAGGAATATAGTTAATGTAACGTCTTTTGCATTGTGAAGTGTATATCTCACCATTCATTAATGTATATTTACATCATGTTTGCAGCAACTGTTCTCAAGGACAAGGGCTACCGAGGACTGGATGCTGTCATCGTAGGACAACCAGGAATAGTTCCTGTAAGTGATGCCAGAGTTATAAACATGCCGTTTTATAGCTCAATTAACTTTTGTAGTTTCTGACATTTAGGACCCCTGAAGATCTGGGTTAGAATTGATCTTCAGTAATCCATGCTTGTCCTAAGGGGCGACTAACGGGATAAGGTGGTCATGCTCGCTGACTTGGTTGACACTGTCATCGTATCCCAATTCCGTAGATCGATGCTCATGCTGTTGATCACTGGATTATATGATCCAGACTCGATTATTTACAGATCGCCCCCATATAGCTGGTATATTGCTGAGTGCGGTGCAAAACTAAACTCACTCACTCACACATTTAGGTGAGCTACAGAGAAAGCTGTGCCACCAAGTATGAAAATACATATGTACTTATCAAAATTTGCTTAAATTTGAAAGATCCATTCTGCAAAACCTGTACACGATGACAATGCACTATGCAGTATGTCCCATCAACACTTTCAGACATTGAAATATGCATGTTCTGCCTTGTTTCTTTATGTTATGGGTACTGGCAGAAAATAATGAACTGTAATTCTTTGTCATTCCAGAGTACTTCTGACCAGAAAGTGTTTGATCTGACCTTCAACTGAACATCGAAGACTGCTTGGCATCGCTCTCATCTCATCCATGTGAAGCCAGTGCATGCTCAATGGGAAATGTCACATCTTGTGCCCTGTTCCTGAAAGCGATCGTAACGCCAAGGTGATCGTAACTGCCATACTTTAACATAGACTTACGACTGTCGTAGCGCTACGATCGCTTTGAGGAACGGGACCCAGCTTTATATTATAATGGGTAATGGGGCGATGGGGTAGCCTACTGGTTAAAGCGTTCACTTGTCACGCCAAAGACCCTGGTTCGATACCCTACATGGGTACAATGTGTAAAGCCCATTTTGCATGTCCCCATCGTGATGTTGCTGGAGTATCGCTAAAAGCGGCGTAGAAACATATTCACTCTCACTACATTGGGTATATGTCCAGAAAAAACCCATCATTTGATAAAATCATTTGGTATTAGATCACAATTAACACTGAAGATAGATCAGCAAGGATAAGATGTGGTCTCATGATAACTGAACTTGGCCCAAACTGTAGAACAATGAGAACATAAATGAACATGTGATATTTCAGGCAACTTGTAAGAATTGATCCAAGTAGTCTTTTTTTAAGTATACTTATAAGAAATTGTAAATTTGTGAACTTAATAATTGGAAGCTTAAAGATATATTAGACTATCAAAGTCTTGGGATCTTGGAGTGTTGAACAAACTACATCCAGTAACTCTTGCTTATTTCAAACTTTCAAAACCATTTTTTTCCTTGGGCATTCTATTTGTGAGGCCTGTGGAACTGCAGCAGTATTTAATGAGCTCACACATTGTACCCATGTGGGGGGTCTACTCCCATTTGTGAGACTCCCAGTTGTGAGACAGTGGAGTAGGTAATTAGCAAAGAAAACACACCTTACTCCCCTATCTGATAGAATGGATTAACCCCAGCTAATTATGGATTAGCTATTTGACTGAATCTTGTGGAGGTAACTTCATAAAACTCTAAAAGATAAAGTAATTAACCTACTCAGATAAACGGCTTTAAAAAATAAACACTTTGTGTAGGTAACTTCGTGATCATTTGAAAGAGAAATTAATTTACCTATTCAGATTTACGTGTTTGAAAAATCTAGCAATAACTGTTGTCACTATAATTAATCCAAATGTATTTATTAACCTTTGACTGCTCTTTCCGATCACCATTATGGCAGGCCTTCAACAAGGAGCATATATATCCCCAGTTCACGATAATCTTTTTCAGTATCTGTTGAAAACAATAAATGCTCTTTAACGAACCATGTCTTCTGTGTTAATTAACTCATTAATGAACTATGCCTCCTGCGGGTACTCTTCAGCAACAGGGCTGTTCCCACTTTCATCGTAGGGATGGGGAAGCACCACCTGTGTGCACTGAACCATTAATTAATGTGTCTCACAACTGGGAGTTCTCACAAATGGGAGGACACCATGTGGGGAATCAAAACCAGGATTTCGGTCTTATGAGTGAACGCTTTAACCACTAGGCTACCCCACTGACCCCCAGCAGTACTTAAGGATTCATTTGGGAATTAGAAAGATTTTAGAGCTACTTACACCATGCCTGGTAAAGTTTCAAATAGTTATTCAGGATAACAAGAGATTATGTATAATAGTATTTAATACATGTACCATGAACGCTTGAATCCAATAAGACTCATTAAAAGCTTACCATTACATGTGAAATAAACTTTACATTTATAACAAATAAAAGACAACAGTTGCTTAAAACAACTATGATGAATATTGTATTTTCACCTCCTGTTTACGACAATCATGTTAATACCACATATTCCTGTAAATATTTTTTGTATTAAATATTTCTATTTTTAATGTTACGTGTTTAGTATTTTGTTTAAAGGTTGATCATCTTCAGCAGTTGGCAAAGGCCACCACAACTTCTGAACCATACAAACACTGCCTTGGATACATATCTTCTTTGAGTTTACTGAATGTTGACTGGTTATGGGTAAAGCAAGAAATACAAATTAACGAATAGATTACAAAACAAGTTTATTTCATATATTCAACAATGATACCTAACCAACCAATTCTATAGATTGGAGCATCAGATGAAGCAGAGATTTAAATAACAAGAATGAATGTTAGAGCAGACACCTCTCACTATAAAATACAGACCCAAGAGGTGGTTAGAATGGTTACAACATACCCCTCACATAAATCGTATGAGATCAAACCTAAATGGATTTGGTGGTCTGGCTCGGTCTTATTTCTGTTAAATGAGAGAGTTACACAGCAATATTCTAGCTATATAGCTATATAGCTACAGTTTGTAAATAATTGAGTCTGGGCCTGACAATCCAGTGATCAACAACATGAGTATCAATCTACGCAATTGGGACACGATGTGTCAACGATGTCTGCAAACCTGACCACTCAATCTCGTTAGTCGCCTCTTACGACAAGCATGGCTTACTGAAGATCAAATCTTACTGGGATCTACACAGGGTTATTTCTGTTAAGTTTACATACAATGCAGTTAAAGAGCAAAGGGCCCAAACTGCTACATATATCCAGTTGCTACCTATGAAGTTTACTGCACAAATTTCTTTACGATACTTTTGTTATGACTAAAAATCCATGATGTGCTGTTTCTGTATAGAGGGGTTATCGGTGGTAAAATTAGAATGGTATTGTTGAAGCACAGCTTCACATCCATGGTACGATCATGACAGGTGTACATAGTCGGAGACTGAAACTTTAGAAACCTAACATCATAATTGCATGAATATACAATGCCATTTAGAAGTCGAGTTAGTGAGTGAGTGAGTTTAGTTTTTACGCCGCTTTTAGCAATATTCCAGCAACATCACGGCGGGGGACACCAGAAATGGGCTTCACACATTATACCCATGTAGGGAATCGAACAGGGGCCTTCGGTGTGACGAGGGAACGAGTTAACCATTAGGCTACCCCACCGCCCCATTTAGAAGGTGGTCAAATATAACACGTTATATTTGGGATTACACTTTCTCAGTAAAGTGCAGATTCTAGTACTTTTTATTAGGTGGAGTCCCATGTGGGATTCGAACCCACACCCTCAGAGTCAGGCACCTAATCGCTTGCACACAACAATCTAACCCACCACAGCTTCCACTGACCTGACTCTGAGGGTGTGGGTTCGAATCCCCGATCGGACTAAACCCAACAAAAGTAATAGAATCTGTGCTTTACTGAGAAAGTGTAATCCCAAATATAAATGTGTTACATCATAATTACAGTCTTGTTTTACTTGAAATATTGTCAGGCCATCCAGACACAGTATACATCCATATGCCATGAGTTTGTTCCATGACTTTTAACCCTATGTTTGTAGTAAAAAGTTACTCTATTATACCAGTATAATAATCTCTCTGAACAAAGGCGGTTTAATTCTTCAATTACTTCACAGGTCCACAAGATAGGTGTGTTGAGTTTAACACTGTCATGAAAAATATATCTTATATTTCTGCCAAAGTGCTGAATATACTTCCTAAAAGAAGTTAATTCCCACCAACTCCTCCATGCTACTTTAATTAACCTTCATTGCCTATTCCGCAATATATCACTCCATTTACTTGGTCATGTCTCATAACTACAACAATTTGAAAGAATCATTTGATCCCTAATTCCTTTGAGTACTGGCAGAAAAGTGCAGGTCATAGAAATTAAATTTGGTGAAAGTGTGGTTCTGAAGCAACAGAGATCATTTGAGGTCCAAATCCGTGATCAGCAAACCCTTCAAACAAAGGGAGGCAACTGTGCAGTAGATTAGTGTTCAGATTGGGAGGTGAGGTGAAATTGGGTTTAACGTCCTGCTAGAGAATATTTCGCTCATATGATGACGTGCATGCGTGTGTATGTGTATGTGCGGCTGCTTGTACTAGCCCAGACTTCAGTTGGTTTTATAGTGCTAGCTCACTGAGATACCATACCGCAGTGAAGCATGAATACCCCACTCAGACACAGTATACTGACTCCGAGCCGACCAGTCCTTGTTGTACCCATAATGCCAAGCGCCAGGCAGGGACCAACAAGTACCATATTTTAACGTCTTTTGGTATGACGCGGTCGGGGATCAAACCCGCGACCTTCTGCTCTCCGGGCGGACGCTCTAATGTTCAGATGGGGAGATGTTCTCAATAATCAATACATAATGTTGATGTTGACGACCTGTTCAATCATCTCTCAGGTAAAGCCAGGTCCTCCATCAATCTTGAGACATAATTTAGCAACGTTAAGCATATTAAGCAAAACTAGAAAGAGGACATTGTGTGCTGTAACTGAATTCAAACAAAGACTGAAGTCTCATAAAGAGGTATAGGAACACCACTAGAATTATTATTCACTAATTTGGCCAAAAATAAATCTTTGTGACATTCCTTTGCTGTCCCACACACTTCTTTCCCGACACCCACCACAATGCCATCCCCAGCCCAAATACCCTACCCTCTAACCCCCCATACTCTACACTCTCACCCCACACATTCAAACCTCTCACCCAACACACCTTACATGCTCATGACATACCCTCAACTTGTGTTGGGAATTGGTTGAAATCTCACAATTGGTGATCGCTTCAATACCAACGAACAATCATCGAAAAAAAATTGGTTAGCGTAATTTTTCAGATTTTCCTATCCAGGTTGTTACTGCAGAAAAGTATAACATGTTGCAATTTGCTACTTTAAAGTGATGACTAATATATCATGAACATAAACTTCCTGGAGTCTTAGAGAAATATTCAGTCATGACTTTTCAGTTAGTGGAGTGAGTTTTCTAAGAATAAACATGTGTTTAGGCCCTGTCAACTTCTAAGATATGTTCCATTGTCAAGTATTTCAAAGACTATAACAGTAGTTCCAAAATCGTTTATGTTCGATTATGAGAAAATGTTATCAATTGCTTGGTCGTTTGGTCACTGCAACCAATCTTCGATTATTTCAATTAATCGGAACACCAATACACTCAACCCTCTTAATTTTGTAAAAGATACACTCAAAGTTTGACACACCATTCAATGCCTCCCAACAAACCCAATATTCTCACCCTAACCTCAAACTCCACCCTACACACCCACCTGTACAAAGACTATCCTCCCCTCTCCCTTATCAAAAAACACTATAGTATCATGAGTGTATGAAATAAGGCCCGTCCGACTGCTCGAGACGGGCTAGGTTTCTGACGGACGGTCTAAATTTACAGCTAGCCAGCCCGATGGTGTGGTAAATGTGTTAGATATTCCATACATCTGAGTAAATTCACCATATCTTGGTGTCTGGTCTGGTTAAATCCAATTTGGGCTGGTAACATTTTGAAGTTATGGCTGCCTGATGTCTGGCTGGATTTTGGCCTTATTTCATACACTGGTATCATCCGCCATCCCACAAGTAACCCCCTCCCCAACAAACCCCATCCCCCACGGATCACGTATCCATCTCCTCGTCCTCCTCCTGCTTCAGTTTGTTCTGCAGATGCTCGGCAATGGTGGCTGTTGGGTTCTCGATGAAGGCAGGGTGCGCCAGGACTTGCTTGAAGATGGCCATATCGGACAACCTGTGCACAAGATATACAAACATAGAGGTCAGGTCACAAATCAGTAGAAGATAAATAACTTTCAGCGCAGACAGTCCTTGGATGGGTGACCCTGTTTGGCAGATTGACTTCTGAGAGTTTCTAAGACGTCTGTTCTGCCCCACAACAAAGCACATGTGATACATGTGGTCTCACCTTAGGCAATCGAGTTTGTTCAAACTTGCCTCTGTTCACCCAGTAGGAAATGGGTACCCGGTGGGATAAGTCATGTGACTATTAACCTTCTAGCGCCTCACAGGCAAATCATCCGGGGCAATGATAATCACGTGATTTCAGCGCTGTTGAAACTAGGCGCTATACAAATCCATTATTATTATTACATCACATTAAAATCAGATCTTATTCCAAATGAAACCTCTTTGCATTCAGATCTGAAAGCATGTAAATAATGGCTGCATCAGAATGCATCAGCAAGTGGGTACGGAGTGATTAAACCCAACGTTCAGATCAAGATGTCTGTTTTATTGCTAAACAAGATACTATAGATGATATTGTTGTCAGCATTTCTGTGTGCCATGGTTTTTACACCCAAGTACAACAAATCTTGATTTAACTACCATTGAGGTTGAGATTGATTACATATTTCATCATAATTTGTATCAGAGAGAGTGAAACTCGTGAAAGCGCCATCATATTATTTCACATTAATATTATCAACAATCTTGGCATATACATAACAGTGCTGGATTTTGCTTTGTCTGCTTCTTATTTATTGCTACGCTTAGCAATATTTCAGTTTTAAGATGTCAATTTGTAAAAGGTCTGGACCAGACAAACATGAATTCATCTAGGCCAGTTGGATATGAATCGACCAATTCAGTGGGCCTGGGCTCCAGATCCTGTTTGCTGACTCTCATGACAACCATGAATTTATCTTCACCATGATTTCAATCATAGGTACCCAAATCATTTACATGTATTTGCCAATTCCCAGAGATCACCTTGACCTTTATAATATGACCTTGACCTTTATACATATCACCTTGACCTTTATACATATCACCTTGACCTTTATACACATCACCGTGACCTTTATACATATCACCTTGACCTTTATACACATCACCTTGACCTTTATACACATCACCTTGACCTTTATACACATCACCGTGACCTTTATACACATCACCGTGACCTTTATACATATCACCTTGACCTTTATACACATCACCTTGACCTTTATACATATCACCTTGACCTTTATACACATCACCTTGACCTTTATACACATCACCTTGGCTTTTAGTTTTATGTTGTTGTCACTAACATTTAATGTGGTATGATTTGTATATGGGTAATTCCATGGACACTGACATATTTCATCCCGACTCTCCATGCTCACTAGAACTGTAACCACGGATACAATTTGGGGACTTACATTTGCTTCCTCCTCTTCCTCTCCTTGGCCACGCCTCTCACCTTCTCAGGGTTGGATCTGAAAGTCGAACACCAAGATAACTCACCAAGATAACTCACCGAGATGACTCATCAGACCATGATCCTGATCATGGGAAACACATTCAGTAACTAGAACACTCTCAAATACAGACAGTATTTCTACTTGCTTTGAGTCCAATTTACGTGTGACTTCCCTGAATATGAATACTAGTGGTGATCCGATTAATTGAAATAATCGAAGATTGGTCGCAGTGACTAAACGACCAAGCAATCGATCACGTTTTCTCATAATCGAACACAAACAATTCTGGAACACTTGTTTTCATCAACAATATTTTTCACAAGGTTGGTTTTATCTGTTACATTTCATAAGCATTATAAGCTCATTCCAAGTCATGATTGAATTTATCTTAAAGACACCAAGAAATTTATGTTCCTAACATACTAGTCATCCTTTAGAGATGTGAAATTTTGCTCAAACCCCCTAAAATAACTACATATTTTTTATATATGTTTTTGTGCATTAACAAATTTCATAAATAACGCTAACCAATTATTTTCGATGATTGATCGGTGGTAATGAACCAATCATCAATTATGAGATTTTAACCAATTCCCAACACTAATGAATACTAAGGCAGAAATTTCTAGCATAAAGGAACATTTTTGTTGCAGACTGTCAATTCTTATCAACAGTAATCATGACTTCCTGACTGTCATTCATAAACATATGTCTCACCAAACTGTCATGTATGTCTATATATATACAGTGGAACCCTATCAATCTGGAAAGTAGTGTTCCCTGTTAAAATATCCAGAATAACAAATGTGTGAATAATGAGTATCGCATGGCTGTATAATGTCCCTTTTACAAGTGAAGTTTGGGTGCTGTTTAACACAGCACTCAAATGCATTCCAGCTGAATTATGACAGTTTTGGATTATTTTCATAATTTTTTTCTCAAAGTTTGAAAGTGTATTTCTACAACATGTACATAATTTTCTGACATAAGGACTAGGATATATTGATGAACAATATTCTAATGACTGATATCCTGATGCACGATATATTGAGGAATGATATCCTTATGCATGATATACTGATGCATGATATACTGACTGCCTCTGGGACTTGCTGCCTTCCTTCATCAGCAACTCCAGCGTGGGGAGCGCTTCCTCCATCACTGACATGTCTCCAACAATAGGGGTCTTCTCTCGCTTCTTCTTGTCCTTGGCCTTCTGTTTGGCTGCCTTCACTGCATCAATTTCTGTCAAGTAGAGATGTCAAGTAACTTCTGAGTGCCAATATTGTATGTTCTTTCTCCAGTATAGTTTTGTTGTAATGCTCCACAAATGTATGTTTGAAACATGTTCATTGACGTTAAAAGATATGGGATTGATCAAATAACAGCTCAGTTTTTTCACTACAAGTTTTGAAAAATTTCTTAGATGATTTGTTAACCATAAGAGCTGTGATAAACAGTCTAAACTCAGAAATTAAAAGATATCAGATGGAATAAGTGCAGCATAAAAAGTAGACAATATTTTTATAAAAGTTTTGAAAGAATGTTTTACTCAACTGATCACGGATCATGCTGATTTAACATGATAAATGAATACAAAACAATTAAATAACACACATAACATTGAAACTTAATCACATGCTAAAGTGGATGACAACATTTATAGTCTACCTTTACCTTCAGTAATCATAAAACTATGCAAATCTCATGTATCCATGGTAACATAACCAATAACACTTTCACAGACTTTCAGTGATGCGCTCACTGCACATTATTGCATATTACAGCACATTGTTCTACATGGAACATGTTCAATACTCACTCTGCATGAAAACTTCATGTCTGATTTTCCTCTTGTCCTTTTTCTTGAGATTCAATCCTTTGAACGTTTTGCTGGTCACTGTACTGCGAGTGTCGAAGTCTGGCAGTTTCTGAGCAAGAGCTTTGTTGTCTATCTTCAGAGAGCTGAAAATGTTGTCAGACAAAGAAACATCCTTGGGCTCGACTGCAGCTTTAGAGGAACCATTCGTCTGGAAGTGGAGAGAATAAGAATAGTGAGTGAGTTTGGTTTTACGCCGCTTTTAGCAATATTCCAGCAATATCACGACGGGGGACACCAGAAATGAGCTTCACATATTGTACCCATGTGGGGAATCGAACCCTGGTCTTCTGCGTGACGAGCGAACGCTTTAACCATCAGGCTACCCCACCGCCCCAGAATAAAAATAAGAAACATCATGAACTGCAGGTTGCATATGCTATGTGGACTGAGAAATAACTTACTTTGTTTTTCATTAAAAAAACTCACTTTAGTCAAGTACAATTATTTTGAAGAATAGTGAGTGAGTGAGTGAGTTTAGTTTTATGCCGCACTCAGCAATATTCCAGTTATATGGTGGCGGTCTATTTTGAAGAATAGATAGTCGAAGTAAACTTACGCTCAATATTAGGCTCAGATGTGTAACAAATAATACTGAGCCTAAGTTTACTTAGACTGGTAGAATAGAGTGTAACATATTAATCATGGAATTTCCGATTTGTAATTGTATAGACTAGAGTCTACATGTTGGGGAAACCAACTGATTGGCCTAAAATAGGCCAAACGGGACATTATAGGCCATTCTGCCTAATTTGCCATTGGCCGATCGGCCTATAATTATGATATTTATCAAATACATTTGAGGATGTTAACATCATTCAGGTTTTGATGTCCTAAGGTTTTCATCATTCATTCAAACCCATTTTGAGAATTTCCATGCGGAAATTGATAGTTTCTGAAATAATTAGAAAAATGTTCAAATATAGCCCGATCGGCCTCTAGCAAAACAGGCAGAACGGCTAGGTTTCCCCTACCTGGTCTAGACTACCCGTCTGAGCTACATGGTACAGGATCATTGACATTAAACACAATTTGCCCGTGCCTCTGCAACTCAACTAACCACATTTGCTTTAGTTTTGTCGACTAAGCTAGTCTTCTCCTCTTTCTTTGGTTTAATGGGCGTGTTGTGGAGTTTAGATCGTTGTCGTTTCACTTTCCCCATGTTGGACGTTAGTTTTGAGTCAGAAACACCAAAATAACACAAGATACGTTCAACAACACATGCACGCCTTGGGCGCGGCCATTTTGTTTTGAGAAAGATTTACCTCCCTTTGGTAAGAGCGCATTCGAGAGGAAATACCCCCTCCAGGGAGATAACTCGTCGAGGCTTAATGAGAGCAATCTCCACTCATGAATCTTCTGGTTTTCCTGTTTGATCCGGATTTATATTGCATGAGTTCCTACTTTTCAGGAACGAAATAGTACTTACTTACGGTTTTAAAGTACAAACTTGAATATGAAGTTTGACTGGTTATCCGTCTCATTTCCATACCTTACTTTGCTCTCATTAAACAATGCCATTTTAGAAAGTGGTCGAATGTAACGTGTTATATTTGGCATTACACTTTCTTAGTAAAGTACAGATTCTAGTACTTTTGGGGTTGAGTCCCATCCGGGATTCGAACCCACATCCCCAGAGTCCACCTAATCGCCAGCACACTAAGTCAGCCGCCTAACCTTCTCAGTCACCGCGACTTCCACAAAATGAAAGTCGGACAGCTGGGCACAGACATAGTAATTACCTTAAACGGACCAAATCAGTCTGAAACCGAAATATCAAACCACGTTGCAATGAGTGAGCACGACATACTAATGTTCATGAGGTAATTATTGAAAAGAATATGGCACGCGCAGACACATACATACACACACACACGCACGCACGCATGCATGGATATACATACATACACATGGGTACAACGTGTGGACACTTATGGTAAGGTACTTTTGGTATGTGTCCTCCATTGTTCTCGCCACGAGTGAGTGAGTATGGTTTTACGCCGCTTTTAGCAATATTCCAGCAATATCGCGGCGGGGAACACCAGAAGTGAGCTTCACACATTGTACCCATGTGGGGAATCGAACCAGGGTCTTAGGCGTGACGAGCCAACGCTTTAACCATTAGGATACGTCACCACCCCGTTCCCGCCACGAAGGAATCAGAAGCATAGAGAATCTGCCCTGCCGACACCAACGTTTGACAGGGCAGAACCCGTGAAGATCCGGGTTAGAAATGGTCTTGTCAGAGGCGCCTAACGGGATCGGGTGATCAGACTCGCTGACATTGACACATGTCATCGTATCCCAGTTGTGTAGATCGATGCTCATACTGTTGATCACAGGATGGTCCTGTCCAGATTTAATCACTTACACACCGCCATTCTCTTCCCACAGAGGTTACTTGTCATTTCTTTCGTAGGAAGATATGACAAGTAACCTCTGTGGGAAGAGAATGACACACCGCCGCAAACAGGTGGAATATTGCTTAGTGCGGCATAAAACAACATACAAACAGGGCAGATCACGTCAGAACATTACCATGACCGTCACATTATGTTAAACATTAGTTATGCTCTGACGCTCTGTCCATATGTAACACCAATATATCACTAAGTTATTTATGTTTTTGTTTATGAATTTTTTTTATTTTATTGTGCTTTTTCGTAAATTCACAGTCAATATGTCTAGCCTGGTTGCCAACGTATTTATTGGGATACGATGACAAGTGTCAACAAAGCCAGCGAGCCTGACCACCCGATCCCGTTAGTCGCCTCTTACGACAAGCATGGGTTACTGAAGATTCATTCTAACCCGGCGGACCTTCACTGGTCACACATTTAGAATACACTGAGCCCTACACATACGCGTTAGTGACGACAATCCCAGAAGATTGTGTAGGTGAATCTGACATATTTGTGTTTCCCGATCGGAACCGAGGATGTTACGAGTCTGTTTGCCGAACATTTGGGTCAAGTGTTGGAATGCACTGTCCAACAAATTACATGATCAGAATCAACGAAAGGAAAACCGGGGACAGAAGTGACAGAATTAGACACAAGCTAGTGAATACCTCTCAGCACGCTTTCTTAGTCTGTCTCACAGTCCCTGAACCAAATTATTTTCCCTACTGTCTAGCATTGCCTGCAATCCTAAAACACCAAGTGAAGCAAGTCTAGATTTCCTCACGTTCTGAATCTCCCATCTCGCCGGGGTTCCTTTTCAATTTAAATGGGTATATTTGTTACTATCAAAATTATGAATATTGTTACATGACGTCAATTTCAGTCCACCTATGGAGTGAGGTGAGGTGAGGTGAAATTGGGTTTTACGTCGTGCTTGAGAATATTTCGCTCATATGACGACGTGCATGCGTGTGTATGTGTATGTGCGGCTGCTTGTACTAGCCCAGACTTAAGCTGGTTTTATAGTGCTAGCCCACTGAGATACCATGCCGCAGTGAAGCCTGAATACCCCACTCAGACACATTATACTGCCTCCGAGCCGACCAGTCCTTGTTGTACCCATTAATGCCGAGCGCCATATTTTAACGTCGTTTGGTATGACGCTGTCGGGGATCGAACCCGCGACCTTCCGCTCCCTGGGCGGACGCTCTAACCACTACACCACGGAGGCGGTCACCTATGGAGTGATTGAGTGAGTAGATTATGACATAACGTTACATTGCCAATATTTCAGTCAACGTATGCAGTGAGTGAGTTAAAATGCAATAATAAAATATTTCAACGCACTTGTGAAAACTGCTAAGACTGTCGCAATGGGTAAAATAATGAAAGATAATTAGAACACATACCTCCCACAAACCAGTGGTCATGTTTTGTTAGAAGGACTATCACATAATCTGTTTCTAGTTTCTAGTTTCCACATGTTCACTGGTAGGGATATTGGTTACAGTGAGAGTGGAGTCTTTGTGATTTATGAGACAGAAACTTTATGATTTGTGACAGAGTCTTTGTGATTTTAGCAACCGCAAGGCGAGGGTAAGGTACAATAAATGTCCTGTAGACGTCCAAAATCAACTTTATAAGGGAATTAATTCCACGTTTACCTCAGTGCTATGTTCCTTCAGGAACGAATATAGCTATATTACTTTGAAAACCCTTGATAATCATGCAAAGTCATAAATTGTTAAGATTTTCATATTTTTGTTATAATGAATTGACATATTTGGAAAGAGTGATTGATTAAATTATTGAAGCATGCAAAGTCAGCATTCCTATTGGGTTTATCGTCCACTATAAAGAATCATGTGCTGCTTAATCAGCGAAAAGAAGACAAATATTGAAAACACTGAACTGCTCCATTGTCTAACTTCTCGTTAACAAGTTACAGCTTGCTCAACATTCAGCCGCAAGACTCATTACAAGGACAAGATATTTTGATAACATAAGTCCAATTCTCCGTCAACTACATTGGTTGCCTGTACTCAGTAGGATTCAGTACAATATCCTCCTCCTTGTGTTTAAAGCAACGCATGGTCTTGCACCACAGTATTTGCAATGTCTCATAACCAGCTACAGACCATCAAGAACTCTTCGTTCGGGTGATCAGAATCTGCTCTGTGTGCCATCATCTCGCAAATCATCGTATGGAGATAGGTCCTTTGCAGAATATTGATCATCATTAACCCATGCTTATCGTAAGAGGCGACTAACGGGATTGGGTGGTCAGGTTCGCTGACTTGGTTGACACATGTCATTGACTCCCCATTGCGCAGATCGATGCTCATGCTGTTGATCACTGGATTGTCTGGTCCAGACTCGATTATTTACAGACCGCCGCCATATAGCTGGAATATTGCTGAGTGCGACGTAAAACTAACCTCACTCACTCTCCCGACGTCCCGATCCTTTGTTTGTTCTCACAATACCTTGGTTTCACAACAACTTCACTAACTTTAAAAAACATTACATGTTTAAATACGGTGTGATCTCTAAAGTGTGTCCCAAATGAAATTAGTTTTTAAATGGGAGCTGTCTTGTGTCAGATATTATTCTGTTTCGTTTGCTGCGGCTCATCCATACAGCACTCATTCTCAATTAAAGTGCACATTTGCCGTCGACGAGTTTGCAAGATGCGATTCATTAAAACAAAAGCACTTTCGTATCTTAAAATACATTAATAATAACAAGTAAAGTATGGGACACATAAGTATCAAGAAAGTTAACCAGTAATTTAAACAATGTTTAGATGGATTGACATACATAGGTAGGGGGTACGTTTTTTCTGGTGTCGGTAAGTGACGTATTCGTCAATAAAAGCTGCCTACTAAGAGGACAACCGCTACCACGACTCAAATGTAGGTTTGTTTTGAAAGCAGTCAGGTACTGTTTATGACATGAAACATTAAACACGCATTATCAAACATACACAATTTCAATATAACCAATTAACAATTGTCTACACCACCCGTGTAATTTACGTTATGTCAGATTGTATTACCGGTAGCTAATAGCTCGAAACTGATACAATACCAAAATATGTGTTATTTAGGACCTGAAATGTTCTAGTATAGATAACAAGCATTTATTGTCAACGAAAGATACATGTTAGTTGAATACAGACCAGTAATGTTCGATTTTATGACCGATTTTTTAAGAACGTAATCATACGTGACGGTGATTATATTGTAGAGTTGCTGCATAGCATTATGGGACCATTGGTTACTTTGAAACGACATTACCCTCTACAGTTTAATACAACATTAAAGCAGAAACAGAACCGCAGAACCCGGATGATCACTTAAGATAAACCGAATGTAATTTACGTTTTGTAATTTACGTTTAATTGACAGTTATATTTGTCCATGACGTTAAATAGGAACCCCCAAAAGGCACCTAAAGTCACGTGTTAGCACCCGTTGAATTTCTGCATGCGAGCAGGGAGCGTTGTTCAATGAAGAATCAAGTTTTTCATGGCAAACATCATTGGTGGACGGTATGTATGAATGAGTCCTCGCATTTTACCACTTCTTATTTGTACTTATATGTGTTTTTGATATTTTCTGACACTTCATGAATTCAGCAGACGTACTAATATGAAACAGTACTGATTCTATGGTTTCCATTGTCGTCCATGCAACTTTTCACCATAACGTAAATTACTAAAACTGTTACGTAAATTTCACAGGAATATTTCTTACGGAATCGTTACTTAAGGTGATAAAACAATTTAACATGTTGATGAAATTGAAGTGTACGCTTTGTCAACTTTACAGATTGCATTTTAACTCACACTAAATCAGTATGAATCAAAAGTAAACAAATGTTTTATCCCAATGTCTCATTGTGTGATTGTTGCTTGTAGATATCTCAATGTGACACGACTGTCTCGGCCATGTTTACAGAAAAATGTTCATTTCTCTATTGATTACATATCTGATGCAAAGATTTTACTGTTTTTTGTAATCTTTGTCGCTTAATCATAATTCAGTCTTTGGATTTAACAAGAACGTAAGTTACAACGTAAATTACAACGTAAATTACAACATAAATTATGTCCTTTGTACTACCAACAACTGCATACTTAGCTTTCTTAACTGCCTCTTTCTTCAATAGACTATATTAGAAACACACATTTACGGTTTTTAACGTGTTTTATTGCAGTTAGTATGGCCAAAACACAGGCAGAGCGGCAAAGAGACTACAGGGAGAGAAAAAAGGCAGAGCTGGGAGATGAGTGGAAAACAAAAGAAACAAAACGCGTCAAGAAATATTTGTTCCGACTAGTTCACTGACAAGAACAGAAAAAACAAAACGAAGAGAAAGAAACAAAAGAAATGTACAGAAATATAGAAACAAAGTGAAGGCAATTCTTGCTAGAATGGACGAAGACAATCAGCCGCATTCTGGAGGGTCTGATAACATGGTGGCTGGAAATTGTGATGAGAACGGCGTATCCAGTACGTCCAGTACGGCACCCCTGATCGTGAAACTTCCCAAGACCTCCCTGGGGTTATTGGGTGCATCCAGGACAAGAAAACGCGTCAGTCGAGCTACATCTAAGGCCAATAGGAAATTGAAAAGCCTGACACATTCAAACATGTATCTAAAGCGACGTGTGAAGAGGGTTGAGAAGCGGTATGAACGTCTCCAGAAAAGGATGAAAATAACTGCCAATACAGCAAGTCCTGGTAAAGCTGTAGACTCTGAGATGAGAAATGCTGGCGTCAGTCCAGTGAAGAGTCCAACACTCCGGAAAAAGCTTATTTTGGGAGCATGCCTGTCTGAAGAGTTAGCTGCCGCAAACAGAATCAATTCGTCAGGAACAAGAAACCTTATTGCTCGGGTTGCATCGGGTAAAATCATTAAGAAGTACAGGTTGACAACAGCGCTGTCCAAGGTCAGTACTATCTCGCGAAAGCGTCTGGTGAGCTCCAATTCTAAAATACTGAATCTGAAACGAAAATGTAATGTGGTTGCACAGCAGCTTCGGAACAAAGTAACATATTTTCTAGAGAGAGAGGACAACTCACGTCTCATGCCTGGAAAGGCAGATGCTGTGAAGGGAGAGGTGAAAGGACAAAAAGTCCAAAAGTATATCCTCCAGCGATTATCTCAGAAACCTTCACCTAAAATTTCAGGCAGAATATCCGGAAGTCAAGCTGTCCTTGGCCTCATTCTGTAGGATGCGACCAAAACATGTGGCTTTAGTGAACTTTGCCGCCCGTGTCACATGTCTTTGTATAAAACACCAGAATTTTGCACTGAAGTTAAAAACACTGAAACTTTTAAATTTGACCACCATTACCAGTCCTGATAAATTTGTAGAAACACACTGTGAGCATGGAATAGCAGCTGTGTTAGATGGCGTGAGGTTTGAGATGGCGCTGTGAACTTCAAGGAATGGAGAAGGGTGACAACAGAGGACGGTAAACAGAGAATGAAGGTTGTTGAGGTGCAGATGTCTAAAGGCGGACTTTGTTACAAAGATGAATGAACAGTTCGCAGATGTTACAGAACATATCAAACGTGTGAAGAACCAGTATGCTGCGTTCAAGGACATGAAGAGTAACCTCAGTCATAGGCATGTATTGGTCCAAATGGACTTTGCTGAAAATTATAGCTGCCAGAGTATGGATGAGATTCAGTCGGCGTACTGGAATCAGGAAATGGTAACGTTACATCCTGCTGTTATCTATTTCCGTGCTGCCACCGGAGAACTCCAGCACAGAAGTACAGTGTATGTCTCTGCCGTGCTCCATCACAATTTCCCAATGGTGTTTGCTATTATGAAAAGGATCATTACAGACGTGAAGACCTTTTGCCCTGATGTTGAGCATATCCATTACTGGACTGATTCGCCTACGTCTCAATACCGAAACAGGAGTGCGTTTGACATCATTGCCCGTCACCAGAGTCTATTTGAATGTAGAGGGTCGTGGCAATATTTTGAAAGTGGCCACGGCAAGGGTGCCTGTGATGGCATTGGTGCAGCGAAACGAATGGCGGACACTGCTGTTAAAACACAAAAGTATAACATTCAAAGTGCATTTGAATTCTACCGATGGGCAAGTTCTACACCAAGCCAGATCTCCTACTTCTACATTGAGAAGGATGAGTTTGATCAAGCAGCTGTTGAAATTCAAGCACGCCAGAAACTTGTCAACCCTGTAAAGGGAACTATGAAAATCCATTCCGTCTCAAGTGTCACTGGTGTGCCTGAAGGTCAGTTGATGTCACGGGAGATGACATGCACGTGTTCAGAGTGCTTCGACATGGGAGGATTCAAAATCAGTCCAGTGTGTGCATGGAATATTCAAAACATCAACAAGGTTGGTAAGAAGCAGCAGGAGAGCACACATCATGAAGACCAGGAATCTGATCCACATCCTATTCCTGAGACAACTACCACTGAGAACGAAGGTGTCATTGTTGATACAGAAGTACCCTCTCTTAGTACAACCATCAACGTTGATGCCTTTGTGTGTGCTCTCTGTATGAAGGAAAACCTTACATCGGCAAAGTGCTTGACATTGATGGCGAGGACAATGAAGTGCACATCACCTTCATGGAGCAAACATCAAAGGCAACACACAGCTACAAATGGCCAAAAAGTGCTGATGAAATATGGGTGGATCGAACCAGCATTCTCTATATACTGGAGGAAGATCCAGCTCCAACGAGCAAAAGCCGCAGAATGTTCAAGTTGTGCCCAAATGATGCTGATGCTCTCCACCAGTGCACACAACGCAAATGAGTAACTTACGTTACGGATCTTTATTGTTCACAGATGTTACTGTTAGGGTTCCAGTTTCATGTTCTGTTAATTGTTACATCTCTTGTTTGTTACAGTTGAATAATCTTACCTTTTAATTGTCATGTTCCCTCAGATATACAAAGAAGACAGAATATATCTGTAATTTACGAGACACTCTGAGGGTTGTTTGGAGACCATATTATAAGTTTTCATTTCTCCGGCCTTTAATCCATATTAATTTCATCATCAATTAATCTAACTCAAGAGAGAATGTTAGACAAACATGATCAATGATTTATGTTGTTGCAACATAAGGTTGATTAAAGAGGATAATGTTTGGGTAAGTCTGTAATATACGTCACGCTGTGGAAATGTAAGATGGTAAAGATGTTTAACAGCCAAAACCAAAACAACGTCATTCCCATTGTGTGTGATTCCGTGGCGTTTTCGTAAAGGGAACGTTTTGTTTTGAAGTTTCTGGTTTAAATCTAATATGTAATGTAAATGTGGTATGTGTGGTTCCGTCATTTCTGGATTCTGAATAGGTATCATGTGGCCTCAACAGTGTGAAATACGCATTACTGAGTAAACATTCTTTTTGGTTTTCATATGAATAAATTATTTCCTTATTCGATTTTGAATCAAAACAAGAACAAAAGAGTTCATTTTCTATTGGTTTATGTTGATACTTCTTGTTACCCATGAACGTAAATTACGTGGGTATTTACGGGTACCCTACTTCAAAGTAGTGCTACAAGTTTAATACTGTTCACCGAGTGTTGAAAAAGTATAAAATGTTCGTTCACAAGTTGTAGTTCTGGAAAATAAACATATTTCTTGGACTGATGTAGTTTTGTTTTTCTTTACTATCATCTCTAAATTGTGCAGTTTCGTTGAGAAAGAGTGACAGGCGGTGGGGTAGAGTAGTGGTTAAAGCGTTCGATCATCACGCCGAAGACACGGGTTCGATTCTCCACATGGTTACAATGTATGAAACTCATTTCTGGTGTCCCCCGTCGTGATATTGCTGGAATATTGCTAAATCGGCGTAAAACCATAGTCACTCACTCATACATGTTTGAAACGTCCCTTGTGCCGAGTCTTTTGTTCTGTTTGCGCTAGATTTGCCATTGAATTATTTCCTGAGGGTCAGTTCATCCAGACAGTAAGTGAAACTAAAATTTGGATAAGTTCCCTAGGTATGGTTAATGGTAACGTATTGATGCTTTGAAAATATGGGCTGTTGCGAGACTTTCCTCCACGTGTATATCATTCTCAGATGATTGATTTGAAAACTGAAACATCACAATTACCATGACATCTTCGAGTCAAATACACAAAGGTCCAAATGCACTAGTATGACGTTCTATATTCATTCCATACCTTCATGACACAGAAACCTGTGAAGATCCGGGTTAAAATCGGTCTTCAGCAACCAAGGCTTGTCGTAAGATCGGATCGGATGGTCAGGCTCGTTGACTTGTTCAACACATGTCATCGTATCCCGGGTTAGAATAGATCTTCAGCAACCCATGCTTGTCGTAAGATCGGATCGGATGGTCAGGCTCGTTGACTTCAGTCATCGTATCGGGTTAGACTTGTCTTAAGAACCCATGCTTGTCGTAAGATCGGATTGGGTGGTCAGGTTCGTTGACTTGTTCAACACATGTCATCGTATCCCAATTGCGTAGGTCGATGCTCATGATGTTGATCACTGGGTTGTTTGGTCCAGACTCGATTATTTTTTGACCGCCGTCATATAGCTGGAATATTGCTGAGTGCGGCGTAAAACAACAACCAAACCGAACCAATCTTAGACAGCATGTTATCTTGCCAATACTTCTGTTTTGTTGTCAGCACATGACACAGACCATTTTAATCTGAATTCAAACGCCACTATTGAAACCTCCGCATTGAGGTTACCGTGACCACACACACGCACGCACCCACACTCGCACGGATGCACGCACACGACTGTGTTTAAACCAATGTTTTGAGAGTGCCAACTATTAAGGACTTGAAGAATAATGACTATTATTATGATTATACAACTTCTTTTATTCTGTGGAGGCGACGTTTCGACATCGATTCTTATGTCGTTGTCAAGCAAGTGAAAACGACAACGAAGTGACAACGACAACGACTTTAGAATCTATGTCGAAACGTCGCCTCCACAGAATAAAAGAAGTTGTATATCCATAATAATTGTCATTATTCTTCATCAACTCAACTTCTAAAATGCCCATCAAAGAAGTCATATTAAGGACTTGCCTATATGGTCAAACTCACAATCACTCATGACCACACATTCACCATTCACTGCCTTATAACGAATTATAACTTAACCGTTATAACGCCCTCTCACGTCGGAAGAAAACAAACGTGCTTACCCAGCATATGGGCTCTGACAGGGCTCTGAAAGCGTCAACTGGGTTAAGATTATGTTAACGTTTGCGTTAAATAATTAAAATGCCTCGAAATTGAAGATTATGATACCAATCGATTGGAAAAAAGACAAGAGCAATGATGCAGAGGTTGTTATTAAAGGAAACAATATCTATAGATGATCGATATAATACATAAATAGTTCAGCGGATATATATCATGTGGCATGATATATATATCTATATCTCTCTATATATATCTATCTACTAGTATATATATATCTATATATATCTCTATATACGAGTATAGTCAACACGTAAGTTCAGTTTACGAATGACATTATCGCCATGTCAAAATTTTACAATAATCATATCGTATTTTTGTGTGTTTATTACAGATGCCAGTTTGGTTCTCTTTTTATATAATTTCCATAAAATATTTGGTTTAATTTTCTATTTTCTACAACTTACATTTTATATAACTAAATCAAATTCATTTGTAATATGCTCTTTTTACTTCTGTATGGATATCATGTGTTTTGTTACATATACTGAGTGAAACAAATAAGGGAACACCACTTCATGGCAGAGGTCCATTATTTATTCTCAGATTTCCCCCCACTGCGCTATTCAAAGCTAGTGATGAAAACTGGAAAATATTAAATGAACGCTTGAATTTTCCTGTGTTCCTTTATTTGTTTCTCTCAGTATATACTGATATATCGTGCATTTAATCATCTAACATATAATTAATATTATCTTATTTAATACCCACACCCCACACCGTTCATCAGTGAACGTTAAAGCCATATTTGGGCATTGCTCAACGTGCGCAGTGACTCTACATGCACGTCACAACATGGCTACAATAGGTGTGTTACCTTCATTGACTCTGTTATACTTGAAGTAAAAGTAAACACTTACTATAATGAATGGCAACTACTGTAAAGATAATCGTAGGCACTTGACCGCTGGGTCAGTGGTACGCCCGCTTCCCTCCCCCACCACCTCTCTCCACACACGGGCGTGAACTAAACGTCTAGCCTCCCTCTGTTGATAACGGGCTTGCAGGTCACGATGACCTGTCATCCACAGTGACGTATTGCAGACAAGTGCGTGGTAGCCGCACTTGACCACAGGAATGTCACAATGACCCCTTCATATCTTCTCAGGGGTGTACGCTGCTATGTCCGTGTAACATACACACGTGACTGTATTCGGGAATCTATTTTCTACAAATGTGTACCTGCATGAATATATGTTTGTCTGAACCTCGATAACTTTTCACTTATATTTTTCTGATGCTGATTTCCTATGAAATATAGCTGGATGGATATGCATTTTCTAATAATCGGGACTAATTATATATAATATATAATTATATGCAGATATGCAAACCAATCGAACAGGACCACTCTCGGTCTTTGGCAAGAGTGAGTGAGTTTAGTTTTACGCCACACCCAGCAATATTCCAGCTGTATGGCGGCGGTCTGTAAATAATCGAGTCTGGACCAGACAATCCAGTGATCAACAGCATGAGCATCGATCTGCGGAATTGGGAACCGATGACATGTGTCAACCAAGTCAGCGAGCCTGACCACCCGATCCCGTTAGTCGCCTCTTACGACAAGCATGAGTTACTGAAGATCAATATTCTAACCCGGACCTTCAAGTGCCCCTTTGACAAGAGATATGTTGTGTTGAACAAATTACGAACTTTTTTGAACGATGAATACACACAGTTTGACTCTATTCATCCGGAATTCACATTTCACTGTGTACTGAGGCCGAAGAGATTGTTTGTTGTTTTACGCCGCACTCAGCAATACCCCGGCCATATGAATGGGTGAGTGAGTGAGTGAGTGAGTTGGGTTTTACGCCGCTTTTAGCAATATTCCAGCAACACCACGGCGGGGGACACCAGAAATGGGCTTCACACACTGTACTCATGTGGGTAATCGAATGGCAAAACTTCGATAAGAGCTGATAATCCAGACTGGTTTTCTATAAAAGTCTTTCAACGTCACTTACAAGTTTAGACGGCGAGAGTTTATTATATATATATATATATATTGGATGTCGCAACGAATTTGTTTAGTCTCTTTTTACATGACGAGAGAGTCTCTTGAAAGGCTGGCAATATGATTTTAAGCAAGCTTCATTCAGTTTTGAACTGCCGTTAACCCCAACTATTTTGACCTCTGCTTCACGAGTCGATGTTAGCCTGTTATTTTAATTCCAGAAATAATTCATCTTATTTAAAAAAAACATATCTACAAAACAAATGCACGTGGAGCAAAGAACAATCCTCAATTTCTGGCCTACAGCGGAGACAATTTAGACATGTCAAATCATTCTAGACTTGAGTAGGCCTCTCTCTTTATAGAATGCTCTAGAGTCTGGGAGTAGACTTACATTTAGTATCTGAAATGAACATATTTTACAGAAAAAAACAGTTCCTAAATTATAACATAAAATATAATGAAAAGGAGCCCAGAGACTTTGTTCATTTTCCGAAACTGTGGAAATCTAGACTTGTCATATCCTAGACTTTCATGGGCTTTCTTGGGTATATTTGTCTGAGGGTCTCTGGTATGACTGACTAGTCTGGGAGATTAGAGTCAATGTTTGTAGGGATAGAACAAAACAGTTTGACTTTTCTGTACTTTCCAATTTATAAAAAGTACAGAATATTGGTCAAACCAGCTTTGGTCAAACGTGTGAAAACGCCTATATTTACACGTTGCAAATGAACAAGAAACCATATACGATGAATGCACACATGATACATTATGAAATATTGCATGAAAGCCAAACACTCATCCGAAGACAGGTCATTCAAAGGGAAAGGTAATATCTGTTTAATGTCTCATTCACCAAACCATTACTACAACGTTTACTATCACTTGACTTCAATCGGCACAGTTAACCCTAGGTGGGCTGAATGTTGCCAGACTCCCCGCAGTTGACCAGGTTCACTTACCCTTAATCTAACGTAACGCGGGTTGGCGTTAATAACGCATCACTGACGTTGCCTTATACGGTCAGGAGAAGTGTTGTATAAGACCTTAAGACAACATTACGTCACGTTTGTTGTATCGTATGTTGATAGTTTGGTGATGTATTTAATCTTTATCTAAATGTGTTTATATTCATTCAGTCTTTTGCCCGGCGAACCCAGTGAGCACGAAGCAGTGCTTACTTTTTATATATACTGAGAGAAACAAATAAAGGATCACAATAAAATTCAAGCGTTCCTTTGATATTTTCCATCATCAGCTTTGAATAACGCTGTGGTGATAAAAACAATAATATAGGAACGTTGAATTTCCCTGTGATCCTTTGTTTGTTTCTCTCAGTATATTATACATATGTAAACAAGACACTATGTTTATTATCATTATTATGATGAAGATTGATACCATTGATAATAAGGATCATGCCCTCTTCAGAATGACTATGGGACTAAGATGACGTAATTAGATACACAAGAGTGACGTCACACGAGATTGAATGTCTGTGCTTATCGGGAAACACATTGTGATGCAGCTGTTAGTGAATGAATTACGTCTTGGGTAATTGCTTTATGACTCATCGATCGATTACCAACCATTATCCGAAATAATTATGCCCGTTGTTCTCTTGAAATGCTTTTTTACTAAAATAATCGTTTACACATTTTGTAGAATAATTCAACAAACGCTACAACACGTGTGATTTATTTCCAAACCCAATCAAATGTCTCGTTTTAAAGTCTCTTTGGGTGAAATCTGCTTCTTTGTCATACATCATGTTGTGAACTGGATACCAAGAGAAACCTGAGTTTAAAGATTCATCCCAAATCCCCAACTCATAGAACACACACGCACATATACCCATACATGTCTATGGTAGATCGCGCCCGAGGGGCAGAGTGCTCCCCGAACCGTGAACAATCTCAACATCAAGTAAAGATGGCGTTTCTGTGTCATGTGATATTGTTTTATCGTCTGCTTCTCATATTACCTTGGCGCTCTATTCTTGGTCGGTGCATTCGCAGCAGGAGCTTCTGAGTATTGGTGCTTACAAATTTGGGATACTTCCAACTGCGTGCAATGCCGGTAGGTCACGTGACGAAACGGCGTTGTCATATTCTACAGGACTACAACTTTGAAACAGTTGACATTCTATTGTACGGAAGTTAGAAAGTGAATAAATAAATTTAGCACTGGTTGTTCACAGAGGCAGGGTTGTTCCCCTCCCTCTGATCATGTTTCAGGAGTGAAACAGGCCGTTCACGCACGCTGTCTCGAGCAGACGAGAGTTGGAGCAACAGAAGTTCGTAGCAGACGATATCGGGTCGCGTCTTTCAAGTGTGACTCAGGGAGTGCAACGCTCGTCCTTTCAAGCGAGCTGTTGTGTATTTTGTACCTGTGGCTGATTGGCCGCTCAACGCTGAAGGTGGGTCGAAACAAGCTGACCTGGATAGCGGCTTACTCTGAGTTGTGGGAGCGATATAGTTATGAATACTTTGTGAACAGGCTGGGACGGTTATGAATGCATGCTTGTTCGCCATCTACTGTTGTTCGGCGAGGTAGGAAGGTCGCCTCACCCACCGCCTGTTTCTGAAAGGACGACACACGACAGTGTGTGAACGCAGGAAACGTTTGAGGAGTGTTTCATCGCAACAGTAGGTGTCTGTGGGTTAGATACATCGTCGGCATTTAGGAACAGGACCTGATGCGAGTCGTATGACAACTGTGTTTCTGAAGCTATCCCAAGCCAAGTTCCCATGTTTGGATATTAACTACATGTGCTAATAGAGGCTGCGTTTGTAGCAGACGACAAGGGACGATGACACGGGAGGCTCCTCTCTCGTGTGTTGTTGTGATTCTCCTTTCCGTAATAGCTTGCTCGGAGGCTTTGACATTCGGTGGAGACATAACAACATATGCCAAATTTCCCAAATGGAATGCCTGCATCAACTCTTCTCTGAAATTCGAGTTCAAGACCAGAAAGGAAGACGGCCTGTTGATGTATACAGATGATAACGGTCGTTACGACTTCTTCCAACTTGCCCTGAAAGGAGGACAGGTAAGATTATGGATGAACGTGGTTGACGAAAAGGATGGCGTGGTGCAGCTCGTGGTGGGCAAGAACCTCAACGACGGCAGGTGGCATAACGTTGAGGTGAAGAGGAACAGAATGAACACCACTCTGTTTGTGGACAGCTATCAGAGTAGCATGATGTCCTTCGGATCTGATTTCCAGTTTGGAGATCTTTACGAAAACAACTACGTCTTCTTTGGTGGCATCCCTGAAGGATACGAGGATAATCTGAAAGGATTGGCCCTCCCATCGTCCATGTTCGAATCTCGATTCAAAGGAGAGATTCGGAATATCCTTTACTTCAACTGCACATGTATACCTGTACGTGCGGAAATGATTGACAGTACGAACGTGTCCCGGATACCCAGGGAAGCCTGCGAGAAGACCAACAACTGTCCAAGCCACTGTGCTTGTATCAGTTTAGATGAAGGCCCCGGGTGTGAATGCTTTGAAACTCGACAATGTGCAGACCGTAAGTCAATACACGTTTGTTTGTTCTAATTCATATACTCTTACTAACATATTTGGAGCTGGCCAGCCGTGATATTGCTGGAATATTGCTAAAAGCGGCGTAAAACCAGACTCATTCACTGGGACTGGTCATTTGTTATAATTTATAACTAATATTTGAAAATAGTAGAACTACGTCAGTTTTCATGTCCCTATGTTTGGGTACATTTTGGCGACCACCCCACGTCATGCAGTTATTTTTGTAACCCTTTAATCACCCTTTCCCTTGATACATAAATGACCAGTCCATTGTGTGTGCACCTACACACATACATACCGACATTAATACCTGCGAAAATACATATGTCAAATGTTGCATGGTGTATTCGTACAGCTTACAGAAACCAATAACATCAACACAAAGGATTAACCTAAATTCATAATTTGTCCGGATAATCCTCGGTCACATATGTACAACTTGCGCAGATTTATGACACGATCCATAATAATCTTCATCCAGCAAGCTACCCCGTGCCCTCTCCAAGGCACCATGGACATGTACTCTGTTATGTTGGGTTCAAGGACTTGATACCCGCACACTTGTACTCTTCAAAAACACAAATAACATTATCCGCACAAACGTCCAACCGTTATGCACATCCTTACCCCATCAACAGATAACCCTTCTGATATCTCCAGCAGCAACACGATATAAATAATCAGAACATGTGGTTTATGTATTTGCACCAGTGCAATGCGACCAAATAACCACCTTCAAAGATGGTAGTCAATCTTCAAGCACATTCTAATGCAAGTATACACACACACACACACACACACACACAGACACACACACACACACACCGCACACAATCATAAATGTCACACATCACAAACACACATCTTTCGCCACACATGCATTTTTGTATCACACTTCTAAATGCCATTGAAAGACACATGTACACAAATTACTGTTGAAAACTGTACCACTTATTAACACAGTAAATGATGTTCAAACACAAAACGTGAATCACCAAAATTACAAATATTACACAAATAATTGGTTTATACAATAATAGTCTATACATGTCACCACGAGTGGTATAACGTAACCTAATATTCCTAGCACAAGGACATATGTTCACACATACGTTGACTATTTCAAGCTTATATCAGCAGCACAGCTGGTGAGAGATAATGTTATATCGGATCATGCAGTGAATATGGTCATGCAACTCAGCAAGTACGCTCGTTCATAACAAGACAGGTTCGTGGGCAATCCGTAACAAACACTCGTAGTGGCGTGAGGTATATATATCCGGATGCAAGATAACAACATAAGACGCTGATCTGAGCAAATCACCAGACCTACCCAGTTTTGTTACATCCTTGTGGTAGTGTAGTGTGTGTTCTTCACGTAATCTGTTCTATCTAGGGACCGACTAATTCTTGATCTATTGGACAGATGCTCTGGTAATACGTTGTTGAAGAGAGTAGAGCTTCTGGTGGTAAAATCAGTCATTTACATTTGCAGAAATAATTCGGATAATAATTATGTATTTGGATTTAAAGATTTCGCATTAAATTTCATTTGGACAAACTAAAATAAGGTATAGAGACAATGACTTATTTCTAAAGTTTGCATTTTAATCTCTCACGTTTAATATTACACCACTCTTTGTATGTCCGTTTAGGGTATTTCCCCTATGACCCTTTTGTAATACCTTATTACCCCATTGTAATATCATGGCGTTTATGGTCAATCTATCAACTGAGGAGCAATTGATCCATCACATCAACAAAACACGGCCATCAGTTTTCGGTCAACAGATTGTTTACAAACTAATATTCCATTTCAACAACGACACACCTCATCAAATAGTTAAAATATGCACTGGGCTATGTCAGTTACAAGTCAAGTACAAGGCCATGTGATTGTAATTGATCGATCACGCACCTGACCTGAAACAGGACCAACACCCCATTGCCCTACCATCTGCTTCAACTCACAGGCTCCTGCATTGGGCAGGTTGGTCAAGTTGGATTTGTTTGAATAAATATTGACCCCTCCTGGCCTACTGTAACTAGAGTGCTACTTCAACATCAGATCCATCCGCCTTCAACACATCACTTATCAATTACAGGTACACGAGTACATCCAATTGAGCAGGAGTTGTTTTGAGTCCGTGGGATGTTGTGGAATCACGTTTTATCGTAAACATCATCACAAAGTTTGTAGGTTTTGTTTGCGGGACACGTTGGGAATCATGTAAGCTGTTTTAAAATACCAGTGATCTTACATTATAATAACGATGATCCTACACTTGTGTAGAAAAGGGTGGTTAGTGCCCATCATAACAAGAATATAACAAAATAAGGAAGCGAGTTTTTGTGGATGTCAACTTCTTTATTATGAGGAACACAACGTTTCAGAATATATGCAGACTCCTTCGTCATTCACCTGATGGATAAGGATAAGGATAAGGATAAGGATAAGGATATCCTCCGAAACGTTGTGTTTCTCATAATAAAAAACTTCCTTAAGTGGCATTCATAATAAAGAAGTTGACATTAAAAAAAACCTCGCTACCTTATGTGTATCATTTCTAAATGCCATTCAAAGACCTAATAGAAAATAACCCAATCAAATCCAAAGATGCTGAAATTTTGCTTTTGTTTTTATATAAAAATATCTGAACAAGATACCACCAGTCTCGAATTTAGATAAAGTTATGTATTCACCGAGCAGACGTATACATACTGTTGTCTATAAAACATTCAACAACTTTAACAAACTCTCCAAATGCATCCATTACCTAAATATGCATGGACATTTGTACATATGTTACACGAGTATTCACAAACATGTGATGCATGACAGACACCGTGCATGCTGTCTCTACTGATGACACATGTGTGAACGTCTTCTGTATAAATTCCAGGTTTCAGGCAAATACCCGGCTGGGATCTTGGCCGTGGGGGTAAGCAGAGCTGTGTGCTAGAACAGCTGTAGGGATGCTCAAACGTTTGTTTTGCTTAACACTATAGAAGCAAAGCATGTTTGTAGGCCGTACTTGGGTACTAAACAGTCGTTGTTTTCTTGTTTCTGTTTAGACAAGGTCGCATGGCCATGTAGTACAATCGATGAGGCAATTGTTTACATAATCTGCATCAATGTAATGCTTGTTGCCAAAGAGGCAAGACATTATTTATGTTTTGAAGTTGGTACATAGTCATGTTATAGTTATATAGTTTAGATGTTTGCAGTGATCATGTCATGCACTCATCGCCACATGATACCTCATCCCGGAGCATCATACTCACAAACCATCCCACCATCTTTGAAAAGTCAAAGCTCATGACATACAATGGAGTATGTGTACGACCTGCTTACATGCAATATTATACATTATGCCATTAACTACAATACTACCTGTAATTTCAGTTCAAGCAAAAGGATATCTTTGCATTTTAAATGCAACCAAGCGCACGTTACATCTTGAATAAACTTAATATCATTGATACTCACCCATGTGTACGTGTATCATGTAGACATTTATAAGCAAACATAATGGAAAATGTTTTTAAAGGGTTACAAGTTTTACCTGTTTAACTTACCATTTTTTTTTATAAACGACCAAGGTGTACTCAGTACATGCATTTAATTGCAAATTTTATTCTTCACAAATTTGAGGAAACGAACATACAATATTTCCATAGGTTATTTAAAAAATACTTTTTGAACACCGTACTTAAAGTTAACTATAGAAATCTGAACTTTAACATTCTTTTGGAGAGCCCTTGAGTTTTTCGGTCCCATTTCAAGCTCATTTGGACGTAAATTCACACCACGAAGCAATCCAGACGGGCGTCGCCCGCTCCAGCCCGTCGCGTGGTCCACTACACAATCATTTCCCCAATTATCGTAATCATATATGAAAATCAAAACCTGGCCCTAATTGTGCCAACGAATGTTAAATTCAAATTCAAATTTAGGAAATGTTTAAAGTCTTACATGGCAAATCTGAGATATGAATTTGATGTTATTCGTGGTATTTCCAGATTGACCTGGGGCTAAGCATTTTAATGACGTCCCTGAACATTAGCTTATCAAAGGCAGCAGTCCATTGCAGTTCATCTTTGTGTAACAAATGAGAGGATGTTTAACTTTCTGCTGCATCGTGATGACGGATATACCGGCTGTTGTTGTAACACCTGGTTTGAACTCTGCAACACGTGGTCTCACGGAGGTTCTAATCAATGCGCATAGAACAACCATAAATCATGTGACAAACACTGACTTTGTGTAATGCAATACACATGGAATGTTAGACTAACAGCTAGTTTCTGAAATGAACATATTTTACAAAAAGAAATTTATTTAAATTAAAATAAAAGACAATAAAATGGAGACTTTTAAAATAAAATACAATACACAAAGAGACTTTCTTCATTTTCAGAAACTGTAACTATGGAAATCTAGACTTGCCAAATATTCTAGACTTGCATAGGATACATTGAATATAGTTGTTTCAGGGTCGGTATGACAAATGGAATGTATGACAACAGAGTTTTAGGCTACACGATGTTAAAGTGATTAAATAAGAAACACTCCTGACTTTCTATTTGTAAAATGCATATTTAGACTCGCCATTTCAGTAAAGTTGATCCAAAGCCAAACAAAATTGTTTTCACAACACACATAAATGTCATGAGTGGTATCCCTGGCTTCATAAACAAATAGCTTGACAAATAATTGAGCATGATCTGGAACATCACTGGGAAGTTCAGATAGACGTTCAGTACCTTCTGATGCCCTACTAACGGCTCAGATAGGACAGGGTGTTTCAGTTATCGCATACATGTGGAAATTCGTTCAACGCCTTGGAGGGATCAAGTGTTTGAGATTCCGATGTAGGTTGCCCGTTTCATCTTTTTTGCATTACCGAGTGACATATATAAATATCTGGTTCAGATGTGTATACTGCTCATTTTAATAGCCAATAATGATGTTTATTGATTCCTCGGGCAAACATTTGCATTTGTTGGTGATTTGCATTAGAAGGATGTTCCGGCAGATAGGAAGTATGAGTGAGTATGGTTCAGCAATATTCCTGCTATATCATTGTGGGGTCAACAGAAATGGGTTTTACATTTTACCCAGATATGAAGACATAAGGATAATATAATCTTTGAAAAAATTATATCAGAGAAGACTTCAATATGATAAGGGTCACATCAATGATACTGAACACACGAATGATAAAGTTGAATAATACGCCCCAAGAAACAAGTAATTTCCGTAAACATTCACAATTATCATCTTTGTGACATAGGGAAAATGCTATCGTTGCATACTGAATGTTGTTTCAGAATATGTTGTTCCCTATCCCATGAAAAACTTCTTTTAAGGATGGAATCTACGAATGCAATGTTCTTTGCGACAAGTAATAGGTATGAAATGTGTGATTCACCAAAACGTCCCCCATCCTCAAGAAGTCATTCCAAGGTGCATTAAGCGTTTGTAATCATAAGATAAACCCAGAATAACACGACAGTGACGTTGTCATGACGACACTGCCTCGGTGCCAAGAGTTGGTAAGGTTGTATGACGATAACACCTTAGTTGATGGCATACCGAACCCTGCCTATGCTACATACAGGTTTCTGCTACTGATAGAAACATGAGTGTTTCGCAAATGTCAACGAGGAACCTATTCCTAACGGAATATGGCACTCCGTTCCATTTGTAACGTACAGTTCGTCATTCCTCTGAGTAATACCGCATCCATTTGCGCAGATTTATTCAGTTTCAAGACCAAAGTTCGTAATCTGGATCAGACATTATTTATGTTTTGAAGTTGGTACATAGTCATGTTATAGTTATATAGTTTAGATGTTTGCAGTGATCATGTCATGCACTCATCGCCACATGATACCTCATCCCGGAGCATCATACTCACAAACCATCCCACCATCTTTGAAAAGTCAAAGCTCATGACATACAATGGAGTATGTGTACGACCTGCTTACATACAATATTATACATTATGCCATTAACTACAATACTACCTGTAATTTCAGTTCAAGCAAAAGGATATCTTTGCATTTTAAATGCAACCAAGCGCACGTTACATCTTGAATAAACTTAATATCATTGATACTCACCCATGTGTACGTGTATCATGTAGACATTTATAAGCAAACATAATGGAAAATGTTTTTAAAGGGTTACAAGTTTTACCTGTTTAACTTACCATTTTTTTTTATAAACGACCAAGGTGTACTCAGTACATGCATTTAATTGCAAATTTTATTCTCCACAAATTTGAGGAAACGAACATACAATATTTCCGTAGGTTATTTAAAAAATACTTTTTGAACACCGTACTTAAAGTTAACTATAGAAATCTGAACTTTAACATTCTTTTGGAGAGCCCTTGAGTTTTTCGGTCCGATTCAAGCTCATTTGGACGTAAATTCACACCACGAAGCAATCCAGACGGGCGTCGCCCGCTCCAGCCCGTCGCGTGGTCCACTACACAATCATTTCCCCAATTATCGTAATCATATATGAAAATCAAAACCTGGCCCTAATTGTGCCAACGAATGTTAAATTCAAATTCAAATTTAGGAAATGTTTAAAGTCTTACATGGCAAATCTGAGATATGAATTTGATGTTATTCGTGGTATTTCCAGATTGACCTGGGGCTAAGCATTTTAATGACGTCCCTGAACATTAGCTTATCAAAGGCAGCAGTCCATTGCAGTTCATCTTTGTGTAACAAATGAGAGGATGTTTAACTTTCTGCTGCATCGTGATGACGGATATACCGGCTGTTGTTGTAACACCTGGTTTGAACTCTGCAACACGTGGTCTCACGGAGGTTCTAATCAATGGGCATAGAACAACCATAAATCATGGGACAAACACTGACTTTGTGTAATGCAATACACATGGAATGTTAGACTAACAGCTAGTTTCTGAAATGAACATATTTTACAGAAAGAAAGTTTAAAGAAATTAAAAAAATAAAAACAATAATAAAAGGAGACTTTATGGAAATCTAAACTTGAAAATACAAATACAATACAAAAAATAAAAGGAGACTTTCTTCATTTCTTCATTTTCAGAAACTGTAACTATGGAAATCTAGACTTGCCAAATATTCAAGACTTAAATATTCTAGGATATATTGAATATATTTGTTTCAGGGTCGGTATGACTAATGGAATGTATGACAACAGAGTTTTAGGCTACGCGATGTTAAATTGATTAAATAAGAAACAGTCCTGACTGTTTATTTGTAAATGCATATTTAGATCCGCCATTTTAGTAAAGCTTATCCAAAGCCAAACAAAATTGTTTTCACAACACACATAAATGTCATGAGTGGTATCCCTGGCTTCATAAACAAATAGCTTGACAAATAATTGAGCATGAACTGGAACATCACTTGAAAGTTCAGATAGACGTTCAGAAACTTCTGAAGCCCTACTAACGGCTCAGATAGGACAGGGTGTTTCAGTTATCGCATACATGTGGAAATTCGTTCAACGCCTTGGAGGGATCAAGTGTTTAAGATTCCGATGTAGGTTGCCCGTTTCATATTTTGCATTACCGAGTGACATATATAAATGTCTGGTTCAGATGTGTATACAGCTCATTTTAATAGCCAATAATGATGTTTATTGATTCCTCGGGCAAACATTTGCATTTGTTGATGATTTGCATTAGAAGGATGTTCCGGCAGATAGGAAGTATGAGTGAGTATGGTTCAGCAATATTCCTGCTATATCATTGTGGGGTCAACAGAAATGGGTTTACATTTTACCCAGATATGAAGACATAAGGATAATATAATCTTTGAAAAAATGATATCAGAGAAGACTTCAATATGATAAGGGTCACATCAATGATACTGAACACTTGTTTAAAAGTTGAATAATACGCCTTAAGAAACAAGTAATTTCCGTAAACATTCACAATTATCATCTTTGTGACATAGGGAAAATGCTATCGTTGCATACTGAATGTTGTTTCAGAATATGTTGTTCCCTATCCCATGAAAAACTTCTTTTAAGGATGGAATCTACGAATGCAATGTTCTTTGCGACAAGTAATAGGTATGAAATGTGTGATTCACCAAAACGTCCCCCATCCTCAAGAAGTCATTCCAAGGTGCATTAAGCGTTTGTAATCATAAGATAAACCCAGAATAACACGACAGTGACGTTGTCATGACGACACTGCCTCGGTGCCAAGAGTTGGTAAGGTTGTATGACGATAACACCTTAGTTGATGGCATACCGAACCCTGCCTATGCTACATACAGGTTTCTGCTACTGATAGAAACATGAGTGTTTCGCAAATGTCAACGAGGAACCTATTCCTAACGGAATATGGCACTCCGTTCCATTTGTAACGTACAGTTCGTCATTCCTCTGAGTAATACCGCATCCATTGCGCAGATTTATTCAGTTTCAAGACCAAAGTTCGTAAACTGGATCACCATATTTGATCCGATTACGATCGTCGAAGTTCTTGGATTTCACATGTGTGTAGTAAATGTCTGTGTCGTTGCTGACGACGTTTGTTAAATGATGCATGAAGGTGTGTGGTTGTCTGGACACAACATAGTTGGTCTCGGACAACGAATACATCAATCATCGTCACACTGGGCTTAATGGAACAGGAAGCGGGACAACGGTAGTGAATGTCATATTTGACGTTAATACCCATTTGACAGTCTTGACCGCTGGTCAGAAATAGCATTGTCAAAGGAACTGTGTCAAAATGAAGTCTGTATGTTTGAAACCTACAATGATGAAATAAGTTGTGATAAGTAAGAATTGATTTAGTGGTCATAAATAAACACTGGACACACACGGACAGACACACAGACAGACAGACAGCCACACACACACACACACACACATTCACCCACACAAACACATGTTACACAGCACCACGTACACACACAATCAAATTGATAATGTACATGTTACACAGCACCACGTACAATTTCATTTAATAAAATTAGATAAATATATCCTCCCATATATCATGATGTATCATGTCATAAGGTAATGGTGATATGTAACACATTTACACGGTTTTAATGGGAAATTTGATACCATTTTCCACCGCCTTGCAATAACAAGTCTGAGTGACTGGTATATAGCTTAACTGTAAACGTTCTTATGTGCATATGTTGTGAGGCGTATCCTAGGACGCGAATGTCTATCTCGAGATGCAGTTTGTGTCGGAGTAACCAGGTGTTGCAGTCCTGTATTACTGCATTCCTGCATCGTGAAGACGTGTATCCCCATACTATCTAGGAATACCTAGCCTTGCTATGACTTGCCGCTGGATGGCGAATGGGGAGGAGGTGTATGTGGGGGAGAGACATAGCATGGGTTAATGAGAATAACGGTCTCGAAGACTCACAGAACCACAATCTAAACATGCACATAGAACATCACACCACAACATGCACGAGTTGTTTCACTTTTTCCACCCAAGGCATATGGCTTCAGTGAGTAAGGGTTATTTTGGTTTTATTGAAATGACAGTGCTAATTATAGGAACACATGACAACTGAACGACTTTTCGTATGGCGTCGGTTATATGAGCATCGCCGTCTTCAAATGCCCAATTCATGTCCACAATCTTGTTAACAAAGAGGTTCTGAAACCAAGACTGGTAGCCATGGAACACGAACATTCATAGTGATGATTGGCAACGTGAACCTGAAGTGCTGAAGTAATGATAGTCCATTATAGAGTTGGAGGGTTCATATCGCCACGGGTGTCCAATATTTAGCATTGTTTTATGGGATCATAAACACTCAATTGCCTCTGATCAATTACTATTACTTTTATAACACATATCGGACTCTGACATGTTTTCGTTTGATGTTGTTCATAAATGAAACTCGAACATGTAACTAATCCAAGCTTATGAATACATTAACAAATTAGACAAAAGTCCTATATACGACATGTCGTAATATTATCAAAAGTGAATCGTAACGTGTTTTATATACTTGTTTTATATACGACATGTCGTAATATTATCAAAAGTGAATCGTAACGTGTTATATATTCTTGTGTCTACTAGGCTAGAGGGTGTCTTCTTACAGTGTAAGTATTAACTACCATCAAACACAAAACAACTGTAAGTTAGTTAAGGATGGGGAGCTATAACGACATTCCTGACCCATCCCAGGAACATCGCTGGGCGACAGATCCCAGTCAAACGTGCTGAGCAAGATACAAACAGGTTCTGATGTTGCTTCACAAGAAACTGGGGATAACCTCTGAACCGTAACATTACAACATTTGGGTTCAGCGTACCTTCTGAAGTATAACACTCCTCACAGACAGAACACACCTGGTCTTTTAGTGATTAATTAATTAGGTTTATCAATACCTGTGTAGATTAGCAATATGTACGTCGAGGAAAGTCAAGGCCAATGTAAGGGTTTACACTTTACCTAATACTTAGATATGTTTAATACTGGTCATAAACTGTTGCGACTAAGCTGTTGAATATTGTCTTGGGTTGTAGGTAGCACGAATGTCTCTTTGAACTTCAGACACTGACTGAGTTTGGTTTTACGCCGCTTTTAGCAATATTCCAGCACCATCACGGCGGGGACACCAGAAATGGGCTTCACACATAGTACCCATGCGGGATTCGAACCCGGGTCTTCGGCGTGACGAGCCAACGCTTTAACCACTAGGCTACCCCAAACTTCAGACACTGAACTAAGTTGAAACGTATCGTTGTACCTTATGTGTTTCTCTCCTTCAAAATATGTGTCTATGGGTGGGCAAATAATAAGAATAGCTGACCTATTGCGTTTATAAAACGTAAGACTAACCTAATTCAGCTGTACAGGTTCTGGCTGATGTTTATGAAGGATAGTTATGCTTCCCATCAAGATAGCCACGGGCGTTTTGTAGACAGTATCGTACAATCTCCCGCCCCCGTATGTCTGACGCAACAGATTGATACGTCTGATTTCTATTATGTGTGCTTATGTCTGGCTAGAGCTACAGATGTTTCAACCCCCTGTGAATCAGCTTCTCGTGCAATATTACGCGTCAGCATGTGCGCATTCCTGCAACAAACCTGAAGACGCTGAAGCCGTGTATCTTGAACGGTGTTTATTTTTTCTCGTATGTGCATCTTCAAACACATCCTTACATCCTCGTTTTCGCCTTTTACAGGGATGAATTAATTGCGGTCTAAGACTTACTAAGAACGTGAGTGACCTCTTGTCTTAATGTTGACCTCGTTATGTGGAAATTAAGGTAATGAGAAATTAGTTTAAGAGTTAATTATGATAACTAAGTTAATTAACTTTAATTGGAAAGGCGCCTCGCGATAAGACAGTCATGTAGATGGTTGGATACTGCATCTAACAAGAATAAATAATTTCAGGATATTTCTCTCCCGGCTGGAATCCAGTATGTTTGCCCATTCTCAGCTCCCTGGGAAATATGCAAGTACAACATGAGAAGTATGTAAGTGGGATATTACGAACACTCTCCTATATAGGGTTCCTTTTTACCATAAGACTTTTTTAACAAAAACATGAAGTGAATTGATTTATTGTCATTTCTCCCTCTTGAAGAAATCATAGTGCCAACCTACAACAAAATATGCCCTATGCCCATCTTGTCACAGCAGAGACCATAGATTATATGGTCTCTGGTCACAGATTCTTGCTATACGACATATCTACTCCAAAGTGTGAAATGGGGAAATCGCGCATGCTTCGAACTAACACGAAGACGCTGTTATCACTAATGAGAAACATATATGTGTTTGCTTAGCAGCCAGAATAAGACTAAACTTGCACTTTTCACGTTTCAAATTTTGAAGCTGTCTAAAGGGACGTAACTCGGTGTCAACGGAAGAACTTGCACGAACAGGTGAAGACAAAAATCTGAACCTCACGGTATTGGGAAACAGATGCTGTCAGTTTATCATGGAGGTCATCCAGGGGAAATACTTTCTCCATCTGAGTAGCGATCTAAACTAAAAGATGAGCCCTGTCTAGATCACTGGTTTCCGCACACCATGCACCTAATTACAATTTCATGCCATTTCGCCAGAAACTACAAAAACGTATGGTTCACATTTTTTGCACATAGCCCACGACAAGCGTTCTGCATTGCTTCTCTTATATACTCATGGAAACGAATAAGGGAATACATGAAAGTACAAGTGTTCCTTTATTTATTTTCAGAATTTCACCCAAAGTGCAATACAAAGCTTGTGAAGAAACCTGGAAAAAATAAAGGAGCACTGGTACTTTCATATGTTCCCTTATTCGTTTCCATGAGTATATTAAACTACGATGAACATGTATTGGCCAAATTGCCAAAATGAAACGTTTTTGACATTAATTGTATATTAGAACTGGTTCTTCTGAAGCGTGCATTTTATGTCATTGACAAGTATATGCATTGTATATTTTGATAACGTTGCATTAGTCAGTCTCAAACGTAATTATATTCGGATGCCCTTAAGCATAACAGCTCATGTATATTTCACACCTCGTTAATAATATAAGCAACCTTTGAATTGTCAGATTTGTTCCTCAGTACAGGAAATGTCAGAGTTGAGCCCCTCTTTTAGTCCAACGGAGAGTGCAGACTCGCCGCCATCTTTACCGGAAGTGCCAGTGCCCTCTGTCACATGAGGGCGCAGAGTGGTCACGTGACATTTTACTCTCTGAAAGCAGAAATATCGAGCCAACTGTTATGGTGGACTTTCGAAAATGGTTACATCTGATAGTTTCTCAGGCAATAAATATGCCATATACATAGATAGACAGGTGTCGGTACAGTGTACTGTAATCACAACATCAGTTACTCGGCCAGCGGTTGTTTGTGCCGAGTTCCACAATGTAAGGCTTAGCCATCGACAGTAGGATTACCAGGATACGTTCTGAAAATGATCCTGTGCAGGTCACCATTCTCTCAAAGAATTTCCTGAATCTTTTACATAGACGGGACTATTCCATCAGCGTCGGACAGAATGTGTTTTTAAGAGAAGAGAAATGCATGTAAAGTGTAAAAAGGATTGATCTGACAATGTGCCAATCTGGTTATGTCTTAACGATGATAGATGCGGATTTAGCCTTGTTCCAAGGCTGTAGTGATAGCTAAGCCCATGAATGTATAGTAATTCTGTCTTTTAAAGAGGCAAGTCTAGATAAATGGACAATACAATCTAAGGACGCCAGGGACAACATATTAATTATATTTTTATAGTTTAGAAATTGTCATTGAATTGTATATTGTAATCTTAAATACTCGTGCAAGTTTTATGCGGATTGAGCTGGCCAATATAGTCTATCTCACAGTCCCCGAACCACATTATTTTCCCTACTGCCTAGCCCTCCCTGCAATGCTAAAGCCCTAAATGAAGCAAGTCTAGATTTCCCCAGAATCTCCCAGCTCACTGGGGCTCCTTTTCAATTTAAATGGGTTTATTTGTTACTATCTAAACAATATTATATTCAGGGACTAAGCGTTAGTCTATGGGCACTATTGTTCATATTGGTTGTAAGTGTTTCGTGTGGGTTGTCTCTGTCTCCAGATATATTGAAACGCTCTTGGCAAATGTGAAAAGGTTGGAGATGAGGGCCATGAGGCATTTGGTCCCAGAACCAGTTAGTAAGCGTGTGTCAACATGGTTACCAATACAAGCTGAGAACATACTCAAGCGTGAAACCCGAGACCCTACTGATAATTATGTTTTCTTTGTACTGCTAATCGCTTTCCCCTTCCCCATTGTGACGTCAAGCACCAAACGTGCCTTTCGAGTCTTCAGCTGCATTTCCGTAATGACTTCCATGACGTTTTCTCACATTCGTAACCTTCACATTAGGGTCAGAGTCGGGGTCAACATAAGTGAATGGCAAGGTCACAAAACACTGAATGTCGACAACGAAAGCCATGTTAAAAGTGTTTTGATCGTTAAGATATGTGTATCCACTCTTGTGTTGACTCTGATTTCGTTGACATTTGAATTCTCGACTTGAGAGATTTGTTTGCGGACCAGACACTATGATTCAGTGAGTCACGTCAGATAACACGGGCTCATCCCTAATCGGCACAGGTGTCAGCGCTCCTGATATGCCGTGAAGATCCGGGTTGGAATTGGTCTTCACCAACCCATGCTTCTTGTAAGATGGGACTAACGATACCGGCTAACTGATTTGCTTGATGCATCGTTGTACCCCAACTGCATAAACAGATGTTCAGGATGTCAATCACTTACTTGTCTGGCCCGAAGTCAATGTACAGACCGACGTCATATGGCTAGAATATTGACAATATGGGTTCTGTGAATATTGCACGACACGTTATTGGTTGGTTATTAGGTTTGTAAGTACTGGAAGTAAACATAATAATATCCACATCTGCAAACCTTTACAAGGCTGAAATATGGGTCTACATGACCCTGTCTATCAAAGCTATTTTGCTCCATCTACCAGTTTTAAAATTCAAATTTGTTCTTCAACTCAAAGGACCAGGTTGTATTCCCGTGTCTGCATCATATGTGAAGCCTATTTCAGCTCTTATCGCCCTGACATTGCTAATAGCGACAACAAACATTGCGTTCTTACTTAAATCCAGATAATGGTATTATAAGATCTACCTGAGTGTTGTTCTTTGAATATATTCATTATTCCTGAAACATAATATGGGACTGTGGATTACCATGAAGCCCTGGGTGAAGGAGTATCGCCATGCACTGTAAAGGTGAACGAGAAGGTTGAAGCTGCACCACAGCACAATCACAGTGGGCACAAAGATGAGATCTAATACCCTCACAAAGTGCGGCCAACACAAGATGGCTTTCACCTGCTTCTGCAAACTCTTTAGAGTTGCTCACGTTCCATGACCAATTTATTTGATAAGATTTACGTAGCAGAATATGTGTGGCTTACTGTCTGTCGTATAAGACAATAAATCAATTCCAATACTACAATAAGCAGTGTGATGAAGGATTACAATCACCTGGAATTAGCTTAGATCCCTTGTTCTTGAAAGACCCTTTGCACGTGTTGGTTTCTGTTAAAGGGTTAAGCATTCCAGGACCTATCGTCAATCACTTGGTTTGACAAGGTCGTTATCGAGCAATGTATCTTGTAATGCCCTTTCTTGAGATAAGAGGACTGGCTGTCAGTGACTTGGCCTGGTTACACATGTGTATTGAACGTGAAAGCAAAGCGGGTGTTGGGGTGTGAGGTAGAGGAGGTAAAAAATGCGTGGGTTCATTCAAAATAATTAGGTCATGGATGCCTCTAAGTCAAACAGCGGGAGCGCTGACCCACATTATAACAGGTGCAAACCGGGCGTGTTCCTGTCCTTCCCATCATATACGGAGTATACCGTTACGTTTTGCATTGCAAAGTCTGTTTGTTTTCCTGAACAAGATATACCACTTTTGACAGCATTATTGAATATTTGTCAGACAGGTCAATTACTTGGGATGTTTTGCATTGCATTTGAGAGTGGAGTGGGGCTGAGAGTCTCCTAAATAACTGTTGAAGAGTAGACACTCGATTGTCAATAAATTACCTACCTTAGTATGAAACACTCTTATTCCGCAAACTTCATTGAGATTAGTTTGGTAAATACAGTATGCCACTTATTACATGCACTTGGATACATGCCTAAGGACTGAATACAAACTCGTATACATGTAATTTGAAAGTTGAATATTTGGAGTTTGAATATCTGATTAAAGAAACTAAACTTCAATTGTTAGGTAGCGACACATCTTCAGAGTTGTTCAGAACAGTCAATATTGAAATCTGTGGCAAATGTGTTGACAAACAGTTTTAATATTTTAAATAGACTGAACACATGCGTTATTTTTACTAAATTTCTGGTATATTTACTATATTTTCGAAGCGAAAAAGATTAATTATGAGCTAATACCGTTAAGGTGTACGACAGTGCTACGGTGCGCCTCTGCCATATAGTCAATGTACCGGTTTGTGGATTTTAACCAGTAAAACAGGACATGGACAAGATGAAACCTTCATGGACAAGAATAATGTCCTTTGATGTTGTTCTTGAGGTTCCAGACGTCCCTGCTGCCGTACAGGTGTCTTGACATTGACTGATGTAACCTTGCAATATTACAGACCAGTAGATGTAGTGATGAGGAACCTTCAAAGAGAAGGCTGGGATCTCACTTTGGGTGTGGAACAGCAGTTTCAGATGAACCGTCGTTGAGTTTCCAGGACGTTGTTGTGAAGATACTCAAACAATAGTACACCATGTCCATCGACATCGTTGTTCTCTGATTGTTTTCAGGATAACTTTGTATTAGATGTGTCAAAATGAAGTTTTGGGAAGATCCAGTCGTGCTGTTTATAATAACATCTGTGTCCATATGCCAGTGTCTCCGTTTTCAAGGCATGCATTACACATATGCTAAGTTCCCAAGATGGAACACTTGTCATAACGCGTCCTTCAGTCTGGAGTTTCGAACCCGGGATCCTAACGGCCTCCTCATGTACACCGACGACACGGGGATGTACGGCTTCCTCCAGCTCTCCATCGTCAACAGTCAGATGAGGTTGTGGATGAACGTCCCTGATGAAGAAGAGGGACTAATTTCTCTGACTTCCGGTACCAACCTCAGTGATGGCCAGTGGCATCAGGTGGAGCTGAAGAGGGAACTGATGAACATTACGGTAATCCTGGACGAGGATCAGTCCAGTATGATCTCGATACAAGGAAAACCAAATTTCTTTGGTGGAAAAAACAACAGCTTCCTGTACCTTGGAGGCGTCCCGTTCAGGTACACGGAGAATCTTAAGGGTCTGCCAGTTTCTTCTTTCATGTTCACTGTTCCCTTCAGTGGTGATTTGAGGAACATCTTCTACTACAACTGTTCCTGTGTACCCTTCAGACCCCCCATGTTATTGTCCCGGGGGGTCCAGGCCGTGCCCAGGGAGGCGTGCGAGGCGCTGGTTGGAAATAGTACGTTATGTCCCGAAGAATGTGTGTGCATCAGTTTAGATGACACCTATGAATGCGGGATGTGTAGCAACTACACCGACTGTGGCTACGAAGACGTCGTCGACGGTATGTTATTTTGGCATTGATACTGATGATGGATATGGTGTTAATGTGGTGGTATGATGATGGTAATGATGATGGTCATAATGGATGATGATGATGATGGTGGATGATGATGATGATGATGATGATGATGATGATGATGATGATGATGATTGCTGCAATTACAATTCAAAACTCATGGTTATTGTTTATTTCTCTGGTCACGTAGATACATGTTCGTGGATATCACTGTGAGAATTATTCGCTTTCCATACCAGTCCATAAACTTAAGCTTCGTTTTTAAGCAATCATTACATATATATTTCCCTTTCATCGGATTAAATCTATAAATGTAGTGATTCAAACAAATGCATAGCAACAAACTGCTGGTAAATGTCGAGTTGGAGGAGGATTACATGGCGAATGAGACCTTTACTGAACATAAAAGGACAATCCCGAGTTTAACAACGAGCTTCTACTGTCGAGTTCAGTCCTTAGAGGTCCATTCCTACGTTTCACAACTATTTTGCTACCTGTGGGCCCACTAAAGTCTATACTGTTGGATAATCGAGACTGGAACTTCTTGTTTTATATTTGCAATGCCCGTAGTCAGCCATTCCCCGGGTGTTTCAGGATTAAAATAATTTACATTCAAGTTCAACACCGTGCATTCCCCTTTGTATAAATTTAGTTCAGCGCTATTCAAGGGTTATTCAAGCACAGCGTGACCCCAGATGAACACGCGTTTAAACATGTCTGTTGCAGTGTTGTGTCCCTAACATGCTACGACCTCTGTATACATTCTGTATACACTGTGTACAGAACCGTATGTGTCAGCACAATACACTGCTGGTCAGGAATAACATGTTACGGCCGAATAGAAATATTGATTTTCTCGCATGGCCGACTTCCCCGTTCGATTTATACGCTTACAACAATCTGACGCAGTGTTCATTATGCGCATAGTGAAATCAGGCCGTGGACAATGAATAAAAGCGTTGCCATGGCAATCAAATAAAAATGGAATATTGAATTAAGTGTAATCATTGTCTCAGCCAATACTTTTCCTATTCCTTTGAGGGGTGGTGAGGTGGTCTCGTGGTTAAAGCCTTCTCTCATTATAAGGCCCGGGTTCTGTTCTCCAACTACCAATATTACTGCGGAGGTGTTTCTAAACGGGTAGAAAAACAGATTCATTTTGTTTGTTAATTATATGGATAGTTTCTGAACAAATGCATCATATGTAGAAACGATATTCATGTTTGCAATACTATGAAACTCTGTTAAAATAGGGGCGGTGGGGTAGCCTAGTGGTTAAAGCGTTCGCTCGTCTCGCTGAAGGCCCGGGTTTGATTCCCACATGTGTACAATGTGTGAAGCCCATTTCTGGTGTCCCCCGCCGTGATATTGCTGGAATATTACTAAAAGGGCGTAAAACACAACTCACTCACCCACTCTGTTAAAATATTCTTACCATTACTGTTGTAAAGCGAAATTTGTATACGGGCACCTGTTCGGATTAACGGGGTTAATTTGTCTAAAACAATCTAAAGAGTACGTATAAACGTCCCTCTTAGATTCCGTCTCCAATTAAGCATCAGTTCGCTTCTCCGTGTTGTGAAGAAGTATCATGTATATCCTTTGTATTCACTATTCAAACGTTCGATAAAGATCGATGATTAATCTATATAATCTCGAGGCTGTACTTTATCACATCTTGTGTTCACAGCTGTATCAACTGTAAGCATGGTTAGGTGTTCTGTGGCGGTATTCGAACACACTTCATTCATAACCGATCGTGCGTAGCTATGTGATGGACTTAAACATATAATCATTTAGAGTTATTGTGTAATTACTGTCTAGCCTTTTGTCGAACGGTGATGGATGCTTACAAAAGCATTATGTTGTTTTTGTATAGGAAAAATACATAATGTCCGTATATAGTTAAATAGGAAATCCTATTTGCACTTGAAAACCCAACACTGAAGTCATATTTGTAATGTTTTGATTGGATTGTTTATACAGATTTATATGAGATGTTAATCTAGAGTTAATATTGTAGCGTTGTTTCTTCTTCACTACCTCAGATATCCATATTGTACTAATATACTATTGCGGCATAAAACAAGGCTTATTTACTCGTATTGTTCTCGCACACCATTTATCCTATCATGTAACAATTAACTAAATTTGAAAATATGAGAAAATTTATTCATTTCATTATATCAATCATCTGTAAAATTGCAAAATGATAAATTAAATAAATGATAAATTTGAAGATTGTTAAATCAGCAACTTATTTCGATTGTCAGTTATATCGAGCCCATAGATGTAGAGGTTACCATTTATTTCTCCTTCTTTACAATTACTTAAGAATGATGTATTCGTTTCATGACATAGGAGCGGTCAGGTCTTTCAATGGGCGCCTAACCCGTTTACATACATTCGTCGCTCCTTTGTGTACACCGTGTCGAATTATTCGATAACAATTTCAATTTACATATTTCTAATAGAACCGGTGCCCTATGCAATCAATGGAATAACATTTAGGGGTGGCTGTTCAGTTCACTTCAATGCACGTCACTTTACAACGTCTTGAAGGATGGTACTTCGACATGAATTAGCTTCGACAAACATGACACTTAGAAAGAAAATCGATCCCGAAGTTATGTGCGAATAATGTCATACCTTGACGTGTGACCTACTATTGAGAGGACATTTGGGTCAAGGTCATACGTCCTCGTTATTCTGTAACCAAAAGGTCATACGTCCTCGTTATTCTGTAACCATGCGTCCCTTGATAGTGTCATGATTGCGGACATTTTAAAATAATATTTTGTGTAGTTCCAAACCACATTCTTCTATTTAAATTGATGCAACAAACATTTCATACATGTATGTACACAGGCGTACATACATTCACACACACACACATACATACATACACCGTGATGTTGCTGGAATATTGCTAAAAGCGGCGTAAAAACCAAACTCAGTCATACATACATACATATATACATACATACATACATACATACATACATACATACATACATACATACATACATACATACATACATACATACATACATACATACATACATACATACATACATACATACATACATACATACATACATACATACATACATACATACATACACATGGGAGTATATTTGGATTCAGAATATAGTCGTGGATTTATTGACAAGCATGAATCAAATTTGCCCGTACGATTCCTTTCAATATGGCTATCAAACATGACAGTATCATGTCCTATCTGTTACAACAATTTTTAGAGGGTTATTGATATCCCGATACAAGCACCTCCACTTTATAGTGATATGCTCCACAGAGTAATGTCCTAAAGATCGCTGTTGTTGGTCCAAACACTGCTGAGAAGAGTGTCATTATAAGTTAAGATAATCCCCTCGACTCCTGTAGAAATTGACTGGTCAATAGGGGCTGACTTTTTGTTACCATGGGTCGTGCTGAGTGAATTCAGGTCTTGATCTGTTCTACCCCTTTCGATACTGACCTACTTCAGGTCAAATCAGGTCGATATATTTTGTTTCGATGACCTTTACATATGTGGCCGACTTACCCTTTGAACCACTGTGACAGTGAATGGATTTGGTGATAAAGGGGTGTATTTGATTTGGGAAGAAACCCACTGTCATGCAGGACATTGGCGCATTGAGTTATGTAAATATAGAACGTCAACGTCAGGAAACAGTGTCGATTATATACTGAAACAGATTCCACCTTGCACAAACGGCAAAATAACGGGGCAATGTATGTGAATTGATCACTGAAAATCAGTGACATCACCTGGCGTTCGCGAAAATGATAAACTAGTCTGTCTCACAGTCCCCGAACCTCATTATTTTCACTACTGCCTAATCCTCCCTGCAATGCTAAAGCCCTAAATGAAGCAAGTCTAGATATCCTCAGGTTTTCCATCTCACTGGGGCCCGTTTACAATTTACATGGATTTATTTGTTACTATCAAAATTATATATATTCAGAGATTTAGCGTTCGAGAAAATGATAAGTCGGCCCTGTCCCACTCTCATATATTGAATATATTAGTGTTTGTTGAATGATGTTACGCAGCCGTACTCCTAAGAAAACTGCAAATTGTCCAAAACGTAATGAACATGATTTTTTTGTAGAAACATAACATGTTTCCAATGTTATTAAATAACACAAAATTTGACTGGGTTATCACACGTGTCCACCTTTATATCTGTTTTTAAAATTGGGTATAAAGTCGGTCGTGACTTGGCTGAGTACGTCATCGTAAATAGAAACAAGAAAACATGTTAAATATCATGAGAAACATCCTCTAAATTGAGTCCATTGTGCTTATACATCATAAATGTATTTACTATCAGACAGACAGGAAGGTAGAAGTTTATTCAGTATATTTATGTCACAGACTCATAATACACATAATATAACTGTTGAAGAAAAGGTCTTGCATGCTTTGTGTAGAAGCAACCTTTAGAAGAAGAATTACTTTTTATAATAGATATAATACTAGTATTATTACTCTCTCTCTCTCTCTGTCTCCCCCTCTCTCTCTCTCACACACACAATATATAACAATCAAATATCAAATACAGAAATACCGAAACAGTGATCACAGGATTGTCTGGCCCCGACTTGATTATACACCGACGGTTATGTCAGGGTAGGGCGAAACAACGGGCATCACAAAACCAGGAGCATCAGACCTATCGCAGACGCTCCATGCTATGTATTCATGTATTCATGATCATGTTTCCTTCTTGTGTCAAGTCACATCTCCACCGGGCGAGAGACATGAGGTCGCTTGCAGGCAAAGATGTTATGGTCTGCTGACATTACTCACATTATGTTTGTACAGGGATCTTTGTTGGATGTTATTGAGGCGGGGGTGGTTGAGACGTTAAACAAGGTAGAGTGGTGTTATTTGTGCTGTTCCCATAAACATCAGTAGTCCCATATGGTTCTGGATAAATGCTCACAGTACACGACTTATGATATTTAGAGAAATATATCACTGACCATCTGAAGTAGATATATTCTGTCATATACCGTTGTATCGACGCTTTTCTCGAAGTAAAAACTTAGTCCCTGTGTTTTCCTCATGTCGTCGCTCTTTGGCGTTTGTCTCGAACCTGGGATAACTTGATGTCTTTTCATAGGTCCTTTCAACTTCGACACAATGGTGTTTGAATGTATCGCAAAAATTGACACACAACTTATTATGGTAACATTACAGAGGCTTGGGCATCTGTTACACAAGTGTGTTATCTTAATGTATTCGTGTGGCTGGTAGAACATACCAAGACTTCGTGTTGAATTTGAACGGCATAATGCAGTCCGGATTAACGGGGCTTTCCTGTACACCGAGTAGGAATTACCAAATTCAAATTCACATTGGGAATAATTATAGTCAAAAAGTGCGCACATGCACACATACATACACACACATATACATACATACACACACGCACGCACGCACGCACGCACGCATACACACACACACACACACACGCACACAAAAAGAAGACAGACAGACAGAGATACATTCAAACACAATGATGTACACACAGAAACTGGCTGATCTTCATTATGGTCATAGAATGTCTCCATTGCGAAATACAGCTAGAACCCTTTGATCTCCCGGTTCTATAAACAGACATGCCTCTATGTGTCAGCATAGTTCCTGCCAATCAGTCGATTGCTTATTTGTTGTCATTGTTTATCAAGTAAGCAGCCCAGGGCAAGGGCTTCTGTGTCTGGTTTCCATAGCCACAAGAGCATGTCTCAGTCATGGAGGAATACTTCATTCACATGCGACATAGGTATCGATTTGTTATATCAGTATACGCTGTGCCAGGTAATGCTCCTGAATAGAATTACCTGAGCAAGACATGTCTTCACGCCTCTTCGTGCTTCGAGGGATTCAATAGTCCCCCGGGAATGTTCTGAATGCACGAAGGTACTTGTACAAGGACACCAATAGATAAGTATTGAATAGGTAAATGAATACAAAATTCAGTTTTCTTATTTCCCGTCTGTCAACTCATTAAATTGAAAGTTTGAGGAATTTGAGGTTTTTACCCTGTGAAGCTACAGCTTTCTTGATTTTAAGGACGTCTTAGGGTAAATACAATTATGCCAACATGTCAAGACATGTAGAGATTTACGTGAGAAGTAATGACTCCGTGCTTAATTTATCAAATCTACCTTCGTGAGCAACGTTTTCAGTTACAAATAAATATTCAAAAATATGTAGTTCATTTGCATCATATTTGTACATCAGTACTAAACTAGTATTTTACATATCTGTTATAAGTTTATGAAAACAAAACATCTTGGACATTCTTTACCAAACCAGATTCTTTGAACATTGGTTAATTTGCACCATCCTGCTTTCTACTGGTCAGTTCATATCAGAGTGACCGCTTGACCGCTCCACCTGTAAACAATGGACATAAAGAACGAACACGTTGGATTAAGTATCCATTATTTAGATATCCATGATGAAGGAAAGCCAGGGAACATCTGGAAGGCATGAAGAATCCCGGGTCATGTCAGGCGGCTGACTTGAGAGGGAATTCATTACAACACGTGATGCTAATGAACGGTTATTGATGCGTCTATGATGTGGAATCTGGGAACTTTTATATCGAGATATAAACATCTAAGAGAAAATACATTGTCTCAACCAGCATATACAGGACAAATCGGAAATTGCTGACAGGATGTGCTTTGGAAACGCGATGTGTATACATTTTGTGTTTAAAGGCGCCATTGACGGTTCACGTTGTTCCCGAAATGAAGAAACAACTCATTGAGATGCCTTGCCTCAGGCATATAATTCTAATCTTGTAACCACCAACGCGGATATTTGAAATTTTGTTTATCTCGAGGTCAGCTTAATCTTACTTGCTGATAATGTAGTCTTGAACAGACACATTGCCCCATGTTGGAGCACGAGAACCTAATGCTTCACACCCTTCAACCAACTGTTTGGAAATAAACTAACAGGCAAAAGAAACGATACAAACGATAAATACGCCGTGATACCCATTCCTCCCATGTACGTAGTGTTTGCGTGTAGGACAACACAGTGCAGTTTACGCAGAGTTCGAGGGTACCTTTACGTTGCGTATGCCTGCACAATACAACAGCGTATGTTTGCGTAGCCGCGGAACAAAACAGCGTCCATACACTGTTAAGTAGCGTAGCCCCCGAGAGCAAAACATTGTTTAAATACGGTTACACTGTGAAGTACTGTAGAACAAAACATTGTTCCTTTATGGTTAGGCTACCAAGTCCTGTAGAATAAAACATTGTTCATATACGGTTACGGAGCGAAGTGCTGTAGAACAAAGCATTGTCAATACTTAGTATACGGTTACGCTGCGAGGTCCCGTAGGACAAAACATTGTTCATATACGGTTACACTGCGAAGTTCTGAAGAACAAAACAATGTTCATGTACGCTTATGCTGCAAAATCCCGTATGTTTATATTCCGTACTCTCAAAGAACATGAAATGTGTACATGGGTATAAATCAGAACCGTTTGTCAGATGTCCATCATGAGATTATGATCGTATCATCATATCGTATATCACAATAAACTCAGGACACGTGCTACCTGTCTCGCCAACAGAATTCACGACCACGTAAATATCGCTGGACAACGCATTGATGCATATCGGACAAAATAGCCATAGGTCACCGTCATGTCAGCTGGTGCTATTGCCCTTCGGCTATCTATAGATCGTTTAAATGTGATCCCATACACATTTAATGCCTTTCAATAGCCCCCCATTCATTCACTATGAATAAATCGATACCTTTAAACCACCACGTGACGTAAACAAAACATCGGAGGTATCATTTCCAATCCGGAGTCAGACGAGGTCAAGTTTCTCATGACCCACGTCTTCATATACATTGATACTGACAGGTTAATTGGACGCTGCTCACAAGCCGGATCGCGTTGCCCGGTTCAGGTGAGATACAGTGGCGGTTCTATTGATCTTCCAGGTAACCCCGCATGTCAGTTTCACCTTCTCACACGCCGTAACGGGAATCGATATTAGAACAGGTGTTACTGTCTAGTGGAAACACGCAGTGGTTCTATACAGTTCTAAGCTAGATGTGCCACCGTGTCATCGCGTGTACTATTATCAGCTTGAGATTACATGACGAGGAACAAGTTTGTTATTTGATTCCCATTAAGGATTTGTCACGAGGGCCATAGATCTCCTTCCGATAGCGTAATAACGAAGGGATATTATTTTCGCAGTTCCCATCAAGTAGTAAAGGCGACATGCTCGTTAATTATCAAATTAATTAATTAGATACAACGTGATGGACATTATTACCCCGGATAACCCAAGCTGCGTGTGAGGCGCTAGAAGGTTAATAGTCATATGACTTATCCCACCGGGTACCCATTTTCTGCTGTGTGAAAAGAGGCAATTTTGAACAAACTCACTGCGCGCCTGTTTCTTATAATAGTGAGTGAGTATGGTCTTACGCCGTTTTTAGCAACATCCCAGTAATATCACGGCGGATGACACAGAAACGGGCTTCCACATTGTACCCAAGTGGAAAATCGAACCGGGTCTGCGGTCTGACTAGCCAATACTTTAACCATTAAGCTACTCCACCGCCCGAGTTTCTTTTAATAACGAACATTAACACGATACCCTAATTTAACACTAATTGACCAGAAGAACAGCGACGATCGTAATTCAGCTCGAAGGGCAATCTGTAACAAGACAGGAAATAGTATCCGTCCTTGTGTGTTCCATCAAAGTGTCAGATACCTGCATGACTTCGGGTTGAAGTCTTCGGGAAAGTTCATTCTCAAGATTGTATGTCCATGTTTTGTCAAAAATATGTCTATCGTTACGGAGAAATTCATTCGTCAATAACTTTAACACATTTTGAGTTCTTCATTACAATAATTACATTAATAAAATCAGTCGAAATATATGCTGGCGTTTTTATGCTTAGATTACGTAGCGAGGGCTGTTGAGGTAATATCACTGATGATATAAAGATACATACATTTTCATGATCAATAGTCGAGATTGTTGTGCAAACCAATATCCAAAGCATCTGTTTATGAAACACAATTATAAGTGCTGATAACGGATAAAATGCCCCCCACACACAGTTCTCGTTATTAGAAACTGAGGCTCTACAAAACAAGCGGCAGACCAACAATTCCCGTGAGTGGACAGGTAAACTCAGTCAACCTGAACACACTTAACTGTTTCGTAATGCGGAAAGACAGTTATATGAATGATAAAAAAAAATCTTATGACAATAGCTGTTTCTTATGGAAATTTATGCAAATAAGACCCGTGAAGATCCGGGTTAGAATTGATTGAACAGGTTCCATGGTTGTCGTAAGAGGCCACTAACGGGATCGGGTGTTCAGGTTCGCTGACTTGGTTCACACATCTCATCGCATGCCAATTGTGTACATCGATGCTCATGCTGTTGATCACAGGATTGTCTGGTTCAGACTTGATTATTTGCAGACCTTCGCTATATATTGCTGAGTGCGGCGTAAAAATAAATTCACTCACTTATGCAAATATTATTTATGAAAATTGTATGAGTCTCTGGTTTCGTAAACAACTGATGTCATCCCTGGTTTTCATGACCAATATAGTTTTCATAGTTCTTTTTGGCCTTTTATATCCGAAAAAATCGAGATTGGTTATTCCCAGGCGTTATATACCTATATTTGTATTGAACACCCTGTTCATTGGCACACCATAGCTTTCATCAATGATTCATTTTTCAACGTGTGCGAGAGACAGCCGCTGAGTTTATCACGCCGTAAATAAGATAACATCTGTAAATGTCTCACACATTATCATTTTTCACAGATGTCGTTATCATTGAAAAAATATATAAAACCTATTATTTGGTGTGTTTTTTGCACATATATGTGCACGACTACGGTGTGACGACCCAATGTCGTAAAACGTGAATAAATGACTTCTGGATCCAATTTTGAGGTCACATATCTCATATATAACATAAGTGGTGCATGACTCCAGCACAAAGGCTTCTGTGTAACTGGTATGATGTTATCTTGTTATTCAGGGTGGGTCGTTGCTTTCAGCGGAGACTGCTTTCTTAACCTAACGTCACATTAACCGTTGACGTTAACCTCTACTTGAATGATTGCAAGTCTTGGCTAAGCAAAACCCGAATCGACCACCTACGATACTTAAAATATTTATAGTTGTCTGACGTGACCTAGTAAATTATTGAACGATGAAGAACGAATCGCTGAGCGTCATCCTCAATCTACAATGTTAAGTTTGAGTTCCAACTATCGCTTATATGTATGTGACTTACATTTAGTTCCTGAAATACAGTTACCTTTTCCCTTATAGACTAGCTTATCATTTTCGTGAACGCCAGATGATATCACTGATTTTCAGTGATCAATTCACATACATTGCCCCGTTATTTTGCCTTTTGTGCAAGGTGGAATCTGTTTCAGTAGATAATCGTCACTGTTCTCTGGCGTTGACGTTCTATATTTACATAACTCAATGCGCCAATGTCCTGCATGACAGTGGGTTTCTTCCCAAATCAAATACACCCCCCTTTATCACCAAATCCATTCAGTGTCACATTGGTTCAAAGGGTAAGTCGGCCACATATGTAAAGGTCATCGAAACAAAATATATCGACCTGATTTGACCTGAAGTAGGTCAGTATCGAAAGGGGTAGAACAGATCAACAAGACCTGAATTCAGTCAGCACGACCCATGGTAACAAAAAGTCAGCCCCTATTGACCAGTCAATTTCTACGGGAGTCGAGGGGATTATCTTAACTTATAATGACACACTTCTCAGCAGTGTTTGGACCAACAACAGCGATCTTTAGGACATTACTCTGCGGAGCATATCGCTATAAAGTGAGAGTGCTTGTATCTGGATATCAATAACCCTCCAGACATTGTTGTAACAGATAAGACATGATACTGTCATGTTTGATAGCCGTATTGAAAGGAACTATCCCATAACAATCCTTGTTGTTGGTTAGTACCTAGTTTGTGTCACAGTCCCTGAACCACATTATTGTCCCTACTGCCAAGTCCTCTCTGCAGTGCTAAAGCCCTAAATAAAGCAAGTCTAGATTTCCTCAGGTTCTCTGGTCTCCCTAGGGCTCCTTTTCAATTTAAATGGGCTTGTTTGTTACTATCAAAATTATATATATTCAGAGACTAAGCATTAGTCTAGTTAGAACCCACAAATGGTTACACTGTGTGATGTAGTAACCGACTGACTTCAGGGTTCGCTCATCACGCTGACGGCCTTGATGCGATTTGCCTTGAGGTGAAAGCAGTTCCTAGTGTCCCCCGACGTAATGTTGCAGAGATATTATTAAACTCGACTTAAAACTATTCTCCCTTATTCAGTCTAGCTTGGCTATTGTGCGTCATCGTGGGGGACACCGTGAATCATTATTTCTGTATAACCATGTGTGTCAATGATCTAGGAGACTAAAGCTTAGCTCTGAATGTATATATTTTAAATTGAATCCAACATTTTTTTAAATTGAAAAGGAGCCCCAGTGAGAAAGGAGATTCAGAACCTGAACCAGAGGAAACCTTGCTTCATTTTGGGCATTGCAGAAAGGGTTTGTCATACGGTAAACTAATGCAGTTCAGGGGCTGTGAGACAGACCAATGGCCTAGAATCAAGCCTTCATGAGCACCTGGGATATTTTTGACTGTCTTAAACCATTCACCCACTAACACCCTTCTTACAATGTTCCATTCCAATTAGCATATCAGTAACAGGTAACAATGATATAGTTGTTGTGCTACTGCTCGTAATTCAGTCTTCACTAACCAACGTGTTAGCTCTAAGGTTTCGTGTGTCCATCGACAATAAGAATGACAGTTTAACACACATATCCTATCTCCTTAGACCATAACTCGAGAACATTTCCATTACTTCTAAACCTATAAACGGTTTTTTTCTTCAAAGCTGTGTAACACACAAAACAACCAAGCGAAACAAGGATTTTAGGTAACAGATGTACGTTGTAAGCAAGTTAAGCAGGCCAGGCGCCCTCTTTTATCTCTGTTAAGTTGTTTTCCTAGTCCCTTTTGCATGTGACAGTCGAAGCGTAAAGAATGTCACCCAGCCTGAGTCGCCGGTTGCAAGGGGACGGGGGTGTTATGACAAGTCCTCGATACGCCGGTAAAAATAGCGTCTGAAAAATGAATTCCTACACTCCGCTTAGCCTCGGAAAACTCGAGGTTAAAAAGGTCAGACTAGCGCATTCTATTATGATTTGAGGGGTGTTGTCACGCAGTGGTTGCCCACGGGCATCGTAGGTGGATCAGTCCTTGTCACCTCTTCATCTACATGTCACGTTTCAACCCCGTCACGCTGTCATGGTGAACTGAATTTCTGGTCAGGCTGGCTCTTTGGGCCTTGAAGCTATACCTCAGCTTTGCCCCAGTAGAGGCACCAGACATGGTTTCCTATAATGCACCATTTTGTCAAATGAACCAGAATCCCGATCGGCGTAGTGACCCACCATTTTAATAATGTTTCCATCTAATAATAATAATGTGTTCATATACAGTGTATAGCGCCAAATTCCACAACAGGTATGCTCATAGCGCTAACAATAAATATTACAGTACATTATTAACTCGGATAACCCAAGGTGGCTAGAAGGTCATAGTCACATGACTTATCCCACCGGGTACCCATTTTCTGCTGGGTGAACAGAGGCAATTTTGAACAAAATGACTTGCCTAAGGTGAGACCACGTGTATCACATGTGCTTCGTTGTGGTACAGGACTGACGTCCTAGCGACTCACAGGAGTTAATCTGCCAAACCCGGTCACCCATCCAATGACTCTCCGCGCCCGGGTTGCTTAACCGTCACCTTATTTGTGACCTGAGCTCCATGCACAGGACCTCACACCACCACGTTTTACCTCCATGCCATCACATGGTCTCTAGTACAACTTCATAAAGTTTACTATTGTATCAACATTTGTACTTGTTTCCTATATTTTCGAAATAACGACGTGACATTTACCAATATGCGCCTACACAAGCTGGCGTGTGTGCTCATGAGTGCACATTATGGAATAGACTAATGCTTAGTCTCTGAATATATATATTTTTGATAGGAACAAACAAGCCCATTTAAATTGAAAGGAGCCCTACGGAGACCAGAGATTCAGAACCTGAGGAAATCTAGACTTGCTTTATTTAGGGCTTTAGCACTGCAGAGAGAGCTTGGCAGTAGGGAAAATAATGTGGTTCAGGGACTGTGAGATAGACTAATTATGGAAGTGCTGGTGCTACCTGTAAGGCAGGGCTCGTGCTGCCTGTAGGTCAATGCTGGTGCTACCAGGGCATGATTGGCCAACACCTGATGTCATCACCGACTGCAATTCTTTCATAACATGTTCTTTCCTCTTGATAATATTATCCCGAGTTTAAAAATTGCTTATTTAGCAATAATCATTTACATACTGTAATCACATTCTCAGTACTTCATTTTAACATAGGGACAAGCGCAAGTCGACAGGAATGGTCTGAAAGTCTGACACAGTTATTCAGTGACACTGAGTCTTACAACGTCACCATATGTTTGTCACAAATATTGCGGTCATCATACAAGGACTCTGTCACAATAAACAGTCATAAATCTCATCCTCGCATTATGGGAGCTTAGAAAATGGAATGTTTTCCAACCGCCAGTGTACAATGTGTCGGGCGTAATGAGATTCAAGGTTTGACCCACTCCGGGAAAACTCTGAAAGAAAATAGCCCCAGGGTATCTGTAAGCTCAGCTCGCAGACCCTGGTGTTTTACATGAACGTGATCTATACAGTTGGAACAACCTAGGGCAAATGTCTTTAAGGGGCGCATTCTTGGTTTTATATTTGCTGTGAAATATGTTAGCAACTTCAATAATATTGCATAAATACCGATACTCGTGGCTTAAATAGATCTGTTCAGATGCTTTATTCCTAAACATGTAGTTAATTTTAAAATATTTTAAAATTTTATTTATTCAGTTTTCTATTATTAAGCAGCTTTAGTCGCAGCTAACCTTTCTCTAGTGTCATAAAGATGAACGATGGAAATAATTAGTCACAAGTGTAGAAAAAGGTTTTACCATCTTGTACGTGAGAGTTTGATATTTTGTCGCAAATCAGACATGTAACGTAACTTGATTTTAAGCAAAATGTATCATGACAGACGTTAGTAAATATGGCTATGTTACCCCCCGAGTCATTCATCTTCAGCTCAGTGACGTCGGTGTGAAGCGACCCGTGTATCGGGGCAGACAAGCCACCCCCAGTCTGTCTCACAGTCCCTCAAACATATTATTTCCCCTTCCGCCAAGCTCTATCCGTAATGCACAAGTCCTAAATATAGAAATTCATAGGTTCAGAATCTCACATTTTCTTGGTTCTCGTTTTCAGTTTGAATAGAGTTGTTTTTTGTTTCTACCAAAACTACATATTTTCAGATACTTTCCTTCGTTGTTACTTGTGTCAACCTCACAAAGACAAGATTGTCCCATGTCATTTTGTATAAACGTCACTGCTCCAGATGCTAAACCGAGACTTTCCTGAAATAATCTGAGTTGGTTATATCAATTTTGTAAATTATTATATGTAAAGTTTTTTTTTGAGTAATGAAATACACATTATTTAACAAATATCGAATGTTATATGAAATGGACAGTACTCTATAAACATACCACAGGCAACTAATGAAAGAGTGGTAACTTAGGCTTAACACTATTCAAGTCACTTATCGTTTCGGCTACTAATAAATAAATCCACACATCACAACCATGTGGGGGATCGAACCTGGTCCTCAGCCAATAAGTCACTGGTTAATGTCACTGAAACTGTTTTGCGTCGTTGTATAACGCCAGACGCCAATTTTCCTATATGATTTTAGTCTGTAAGCAATCGAGTCTGGACCATACAATCCAGTGATTGGCATCATGATCAGCCATCTATTTAGACACAATGACATGCACCAACCGAGTATGCGAGTCTGACCATCCGAGCCCGTTAGTCGCTTTTTACGACAAGCATGGGTTACCAATTCTAACCCTTGAGTTGGCAGATGGTCACTGAAATTGTCATAACGCTGTTAATTTGTATGTCGGGCTTTAGCATTAAGTGTACATACGCATTATAATAAACATGTAAATCACAAAGGACTAGATTTGGCTTACAACAATGTAGGTGTAATATTTATTCCTCCTCCATCACCTTGTTCTAACCACGTGTCATCACATCCTTGACTGTATCAGCGCTTGCCTTCTCCCAAAGCTCAATCGGATCATGTCAGCTTACGGGGACAAACTCTTGCAACTGGCGCACCGAGTATCAGGATCATGTCCGAAACAAGATATTCAAGACAAATTGAAAACATGCTGCCCACTAACAATGTCCAGCTTAGTCCTAGAGGCAGTTGGGTCCATCTCATGTTTACAAGGGCGTGTAAACCGAAAAATGACCCCAGATTATTCTGAAGTGGTGTTTTGTCCCCATCTGGTGATGCTGTTAACGGGCAAAGAACCAGTGTATCATCTTTGATGGAAAACCGTGTTGTTACCTGGGGGTCGATTTTGTCAACAAATTGAGGGATAATGACCCGTGAACAGCCATGTACTCTAACACCGTGATTGTTGGGGATGGGGCGAGATGTAGCTTTAGGTGGAGCTCTGGAAACACGAGGAAGGCGTTGTACTGCAAGACCTATCTGGAACGTGTTTTTTGTTACTCGATCTTGTCTGGGCTGCGTTCAATGAGGCAGGACCAGCGTTAAGCACAGGAAATAATGTTTAACATCCAAGGGCCAATTTTCAAATTATATGCATATTAACTAAATCTAATCTTATTGAACCCAGAACAATGTCGAGTTAGTCTAGTCTGGTCGAACTGTTCTGGACCAGAACTGGAATAATTTTGTAATTTAATCTTGCGTGTCTGGGAGTCACAACAGAAACAGTGATGTATTCAAATCAGGATAAGTCTCACAATTAACGTTCCAAAGGAATGGAAACACTTGTAAGCGTTGACAAATAGGAAGCAAATTTACAAGTGTCTGCATCAGCAATGGTATAAAAATAAACTTACTCCTCTGAAAGGAAATGGAATCATTACACACATCATCTAATATAAGGTAAATTTATCGAGCAGATTGCTCTATAGTAATTACATGGTGTATTACGATACTTCAGTGTGGTATATAGAGAATCTCACCGAGTGTCTTTTGATATCAAATATATCACCACGAGTTGATAAAGTTACAAATATCCGAGGCTTGCCGAGGATATTTTTACTTTTTTCAACGATTGTTGATATATTTGATATCAGAAGACACGAGGGTGAGATTCTATTTATCATCAAAAATCACCCTTCATTAGTTTTCAGTGAGAAATGTACATCACTGAACATGGTACTACCATTAAACTTGCAGTGCAGCGATGTCATGGCATTGTGACGTCATCATGTTCAAGACGTCTTAGCATTGTCATGGCATTGTAAAAATCTACTGTCAAAAAAGATATCTCCTAGGAGATATTGTTTGATCTCACACAAGCAATATCTCCTGTGGAACACAGTTTTGGATGATAAACGTCCTCATTCTAAACCTTTATGTCGAATAACCCATTTGTCTCGAACAACGGGTAACTGGATGCGTTATTAGTATACATCTGTGGGATATTTTGAGTCGGAGATGATTAACATTTTATGGTGAATGAAAATATCCAATTTAAATCAGAAGTATCTCAACAATGAATGACATGTGTGAGAAGCACCAGGGAATGTTGGTTGTAGAAGGGTTATTGTATGACATGGGGATGAGGGTGCGGGGGGAGAGCCTCTGGCTCATCTTGTTAAATCAGAGGGGGCGTACTGGGTCTCTTGACGCATGTCAGGTATGTCGTTATGTAGCCTCAAGGAATTTTCCCGGCTCGTTTGATATCACAGATTCTCCTGGTAATATAGGTCTATTCTTAAGCTCCTAGTTTAGTATTCTTTGTCATACACACGACCAGATTCGGTGACTGGTAAAACTATTCACTTATCCTCGCTGTTTAAACCTAAGGTTGGCCGCTCTGGTACATATAACGTTTTTAGCACTGTGATACATGCTTATATCTTGTCATCCAGAGGCACGCGATTTGTTCAAACCCTGTTCTACTTGTTAACGGAAGACATCCCACACGGAAACACGCCACCAAACCTGTGTCAGACCAAAACGCCCCGAGCCAGGAATGCTTTGAGCCCTTGTATGTGTCCATCAGCTCTTAGGTCTTGGAGTTGTCTAGCAATATTGTTTATTATTCACACGTGTGTAGATTTTGCTAAGGCTGTAACACATTCCACCTGTGAGGCAACCAGAACCTGACACCCCTTATCTCCATCATGAAGCCGGGGCAGTTTAACAATCATATAGATGCAGATTTATTCCATTGGGATCTAAAAATCAGCGCCTCTTTTTTAAATGGTGTCCTCCCCATTACGCAGCCAGCCAGTTCGCAGAAACCTTAAAACAACAACATTTAAGGTTCAGTCAACAGATTATCTACTACCTGTTACCTACACATTATAATGGAATAGTCCAAATAAAAACACAGGAACAAACTGAAGCTATATTATTTATTTTGAAAGATGGACGAAAAGACAGAAAATTTTAATTTTTATTGCTGCAATATAAAAACAGTTTATTTTCATAAACATTTCGGTTTAACCTTCCAGTCTAAAGGGAATCGGCATCATCATATTGAAAACATTAGCTTAGCTATTAGAAATTGCGACACTGTTGTATCATATAAATCAAATAAAGACAAATGTGAACCTTTCAATTCTAACAATTATTTGCAGAAAAAAATAATATTTCAGACGTTTAACATTGCAATATTCGCCCTTAAGTCATTTGTCAGATTATCATTCTTAAAGTATAACAGGTTGTCATAATCGTTTCACACGTAAAGGTTTCATTATGAAGATGCAAGATTAAAGTCATGTTTACACCCGTCCTTTACCGGCGGTCCTATCCCGAAAATGTGTTATTTGTTATTGTCAAAGTAAACATGATTATATAATAGTCAGTATTACTCAATTGGTCTTCCGGAGTACACCATCCCCTTCCGAGGATCTTCGTTCTCGATACAAGAGGTTCGTGCTGCTCTATAAGTCGAGATGGCGTTGCGTGGTTGGTTGCTGTGACACAGGAGTAAACACGACACACCTTGAGTAAACTGAAACATTTCACTTCTACCTGTGTTACCTGTAGCGAGGAAACCATGTACAGATGGCACGGATTTATATCGCCCCTTGTTAGTGTGTAGAGAGGTGCATCTTGTACGTAACAGGAGTGGTAGGAAATGATGTTTGTACTGCACACGTCTGTGACACCTTGTTATTTTTAACAATATCTCTTTATACGTAGATACAAAACCTATTTGCTGGCGAGTAGCTTTGATGGTGAGGGAAAGAGTATCGTTTTACGCCGTTTTATACTTTCCAAATACACTCAAACACCGCTGCCTCGAACTGGAAGGGAGTTGAGCAAATACTTCGAGACACGATGGCAAAATGACGACTAAAGAAGGAATACGCATAACCTATTCTTGTGTTAAAAACTTTTGCGAATAATCAAATTAATGGTAAATCATTTAAAAGCCTTACTATGCTCTACTCTCTTATGCCACTGACTTGGTTGACACATGTCACCGTATCCCATTTGCGTAGATCGATGCGCATGCTGTTGATCACTGGATTGTGTGGACCAGATTCGATTATTTACAGACCGCCGCCATATAGCTGGAATATTGCTGAGTGCGGCGTTAAACAACAACGAAACCAATCTTGAGGATGTAAGGACTAGCAAGAATGAACCTGAAACATTGCCTGTACGATGTTCAACTAAAGTGTGATTTGAATAAATTTGAATAAACATTAATACATTGATACTACATTTGACCGTGTTGAGGTTGCTGGCAAGCAATACAATATTTGAACAATTTGATTCAAACGGGACTGCCAGTTTTCTGCAGGCTAGTCTCCCTTTAAAGTAAAACATGTCCAAATCTTATTTAGTTTATTTGAGTATCGACCATTGGTATGTGTTAGCGCCATATGTGTTCAAGTGTCCATTTGGAATTATGTTTGCAGAGTCAAAAAGTCACATCATATGACACTAATTATCCTTTCCGAAAACCATTTCAAATACACTTTGGCATGTAACGCCCCTGTTTTGGACTTTTGAAAGCGAACATGGATGAATTATCAACATTAACGCAGGCCTTGGGTTTGCTCTTACGTAACCCTTGGGTAATTAAACCCACGGTTAAACGTATCACGCACGTCAAAGTCAACATAGACGGGAGTTCCGGCGTAGTTGTCGACGTGGTTAGGCTTTTGATCATCGTGTTTGTGTTTTCTGATGTGGGAGTCGATTTACATTGTTAAAATTTTATTGTGTCTGCCTGGCGGATAAACCACGCGTTTGGAGACAATGATCTTATAGATTGAGATTTTAGTTCCAGATATGTGACTTGAAATGTATACCTGCAAAAGAAAATGTATTTAATCTGAGGAAACCTAGACTTTCTCAGTTAATCTAGAATTGAGTTGGACTGCTTTTTTTCATCTATTGTAAAGGGTCTTGGAGACAGGTTAGCCTTGCAGGGACACGTAGCAGAGTAACTAAAGGGTCTTGGAGACAGGTTAGCCTTACAGGGACACGTAGCAGAGTAACTAAAGGGTCTTGGAGACAGGTTAGCCTTGCAGGGACACGTAGCAGAGTAACTAAAGGGTCTTGGAGACATGTTAGCCTTGCAGGGACACGTAGCAGAGTAACTAAAGGGTCTTGGAGACAGGTTAGCCTTATAGGGACACGTAGCAGAGTAACTAAAGGGTCTTGAGACATGGTAGCCTTGCAGGGACACGTAGCAGAGTAACTAAAGGGTCTTGGAGACAGGTTAGCCTTGCAGGGACACGTAGCAGAGTAACGAAAGGGTCTTGGAGACACGTTAGCCTTACAGGGACACGTAGCAGAGTAACGAAAGGGTCTTGGAGACAGGTTAGCCTTACAGGGACACGTAGCAGAGTAACTAAAGGGTCTTGGAGACAGGTTAGCCTTGCAGGGACACGTAGCAGAGTAACTAAAGGGTCTTGGAGACAGGTTAGCCTTGCAGGGACACGTAGCAGAGTAACGAAAGAGTCTTGGAGACAGGTTAGCCTTACAGGGACACGTAGCAGAGTAACTAAAGGGTCTTGGAGACAGGTTAGCCTTGCAGGGACACGTAGCAGAGTAACTAAAGGGTCTTGAGACATGGTTAGCCTTACAGGGACACGTAGCAGAGTAACTAAAGGGTCTTGGAGACAGGTTAGCCTTACAGGGACACGTAGCAGAGTAACTAAAGGGTCTTGGAGACAGGTTAGCCTTGGACAGGGACACGTAGCAGAGTAACTAAAGGGTCTTGGAGACAGGTTAGCCTTGGACAGGGACACGTTGCAGGGAGTAACGAAACTAAAGTCTTTGGAGACAGGTTAGCCTTACAGGGACACGTTGCAGAGTAACGAAAGAGTCTTGGAGACAGGTTAGCCTTACAGGGACACGTAGCAGAGTAACGAAAGGGTCTTTGCACGTTTTCATCAGCTGGGGCTCCTTTTAAGATCAGACCCTGAAGATCCGGGTTAGAATAAGACTTCAGCAACCCAGGCTTATAAGAGGCAACTAATGGCATCGGGTGGTCAGGCTCGGTGACTTGGTTGACACACGTCATCGTATGCGCATGATGTTGATCACTGGATTGTCTGGTCCAGACTCGATTATTTACAGATTGCTGCCATATAACTGGACTATTGCTGAGCGCGGCGTTAAACAACAACCAAACTAAACTTTTAATATCAATAAGAAGAACATATATATGTTCAAGGACAAAGCGTTAGTGATCTCCAATCCCCTGTCTAAAGACACCAGTCGCTTTTCATGATTGGAAGGAATTCAATGGTGAATTAGGCTCGGATCAGTTGGCAGTCCCAGTTAATCTCATTCAACATGCTCAAACTCAACTTGTCTGTGTGCCAAGTCAAATATTATCATGAATGTCGATCTTGAAGGTAAAGATTTCTCTAATGGTGACGAGTCTCGGATTCCACCGAGGAGACACTTACAACGGTAATACCAAGACTGGGAATGAACCTCAGATCGTGAAAGCATAGTTCCTCTTTCCTGGTGAGGGAACTCATCTATCTTGATAGATATACTGTGATAGAAATAGCCTTGTAATGTTTGGCGAGGAATGCTGGAAACACGACTCTGTGGAAATACCTAGCTGTGCACTTTACAACTTCCAGCAAGTCACGCCAGATGATCACGGGGCGATGCAGCCCGTCCTTGAAGAGTACCACGGTTATTTTCTTGTAGAAAGTGGTGCTTCTTCTGTAGAGATTGCCTGCGCTTGGTTCTTGATAGATGTTGTGCTTGGAATGTTTATTACACACGCGTAAACAAGCAGTCATGTTATAAACAAACACCGCTTGTCTGTCTTCCTTGCAACAACTAATCTGCAACACATAAGACCTGAGTTATTTTGACAGCAAGAGGTACACCAGTTTGTTGAACTGCATAAGAGTTATGAAGAGCTATTATTTCGACGATGGAACCCCTGGGTCTACAAAATGGGAACTGATGGTGGGTACCCTCATTGTTGAAGGATTCCTCGTCATGTTGAAGGGGGGCGGTGGGGTAGCCTAGTGGTTAAAGCGTTGGCTCGTCACGCCATACACCCGGGTTCGAATCCCTTCATGGGTACAATGTGTGAAGCCCATTTCTGGTGTCCCCCGCCGTGATGTTGCTGGAATATTGCTAAAAGCGGCGTAAAACAAAACTCAGTCAGTCAGTCAGTCATGCTGAAGGCCGGGTTCGAATCCCAACATGGGCAATGTGTTCACGTTTGGAGCTGATGCTTGTGTCTGGCCATGCTATTGATGACATTTGGCGTAATACACAATAACATTTTAGCAATATTTCAGCATTTCTGGTTGGGACACCAGACATGGGCTTCACACATGGTACCCACGTGGGGAATCAAACCCGGGTCTTCGGTGTGACAAGCGAACGCTTTAACTACTGGGCAACCGTCCTCACTTAAAATGACCACAGGCCATATCCAAATATGGTCTCTGTTTAAGGTGCAAGATTGGCTTTGAATTTGTATCTCAAACATTCAATGATGCACAAAAATTAGTTCTACGAAGCACTCCGGTGGATTAAAATCCTTTGATCGCCGCATATACCGTCCGTGTTACTTCTTATTACCTTGGCTTCATTCACTGATGCACAAGAGTAATTGTGACGTCATCATTTTACATTCTACGGATGTGTGATGTGTTGCATTGGCATCCTATGGAGACTTATCCATTGCAGGTATTGCGTTGTGTCATCTTTATGATGTATTGGAGAGCCTGCAATACGTGTTTGCATGTTAATTCCACTTCCATATTATGGCCCCATGCATAGGAGTATCCCATACATATCTCACTCCTCCTAGTCTGTCTCCAAGAACCTAGAATACAAATTAAACCATCCTACTCAACCGTGGATGATTTGGCAAGTCCAAATTGTCAAAAAAGAAAGAAAAAAAGAAGTCCAAATTGTCTGAGCACTGGGATGGCCTCCATTTGCATTTATTTTGTAGATAAATATTTATATGTATTTTTAAATAAGATAACTTTGTTTATGGGACCAATTACGAGTCTACAATCTACCGCACAATCGCTGCTAAATGTTTCCAACCAGGGGCTCGAGTGAATATGGTTTTACGCCGCCCGTCGCAATGTTCCAACAATATCTCAGCGGGGAACACCCAAATAGGGTTCACACACCGGTTCGACTCATGGCTTACATGCTGCCGTGATATTGATGGTAGTGTTGGAAACATTCGATAATTCATTTCATTTAATGAACTCAAATAGACATGTTCTTTTCTCTTCTCATCGCTTGTTCGTCTATTCAATCATGGCTTCCATTAAAGTTAAACTGACATTAAAAAGACATGTATTGACAACTTGACATAATCCACTACATCAATCACGGATACTGTTTTAAATAACAGACATCATATCATATTTAAGTGCCAGACATCTTTGTTTTAATTACGTTACTTCGTTTTGTAAACCAAATTAGTTTAATATGCGTTTCTTTGTTCTATCATGGCCATACTCAACTCATGTTTGATGTCCAATAGAATCAATTCAGTTGATGAATCGTGGCGTATGGAGCGTTGCACAACAAGCTGGGGGCATCACGTTGAGGTTGGTTCACTGCCTGAACTCTTCCACATCCTTGAAACCTCGCCGAGTTGAACTTCAATAATGCGTGATTACTCCTAATTGGAAACTGGCCTCTCACTGGGGCCAGTACTGATCTCTTCCAGCTGCCTCGCTATAACGCGTCAACTCTACGTTGTGTTTCCGAGAGCAATGCTTACAGCGCTGAAATACAAATACACATAAACTTAAAAGCGGACTCACTGACTTTTCTTTTAAACTCAAATGTCTCTAATTGAAATTGTTTTTAAGTGTTCTTTATACAGTTGTTAATGCAAGTATATTTAGACAGATTGTTAAAGACTCAGAGCCGCAGACATGAATATTCGATGCTGAAGCTATTTGAACACGTGTTACACATGTGTGTTATAATTTGATTTTTAATACGCAAGGGCACGTTGCAGGCAAAGTATACATCTTATACCACGACTGTTGACTATTAAATATGCGTGTAATTTAATGAAAACCAGTTTAAATGATAAAAATAGGAACGTTTATAAAGATAGGTTCCCCTTGAATTCAGCGTTATATATGATATTACATAATATTCATTGTGTTATTCATATTTCCTGGTAAGTAGCTCAGTAGCTATTCGTGGAATCTATGACAATAATTGTCCAACAAAACAATACTTTCTGGTGAAAATATTCCAATGTTGTTTCCAAACATTAAATAATGCTTCATTTTAAAGCGACATACTTGTATTTTTAAAAAATCCATCACGTGACTGGCGAATGAAAGCGCCGACAGCGTTTCAACAGTTAATTTATTTAACGTTACGGTACAGTGACTAGGGCGAGATGACATTCTATGATAGTAATCACGAAACGTTTGAAAAGCAGTCATTTCATCGCAGTACACAGAGGGCAGCGGTCTTCACCATGTGTGATTCAGCGATACGGGTCTAATGGCAGAGGGTTATGAGAAGGTTGACGTGTCAGTTATAATATTACCCCTGACTGATGAATATATAAACGATTCCCATATGTCATAGAAGAAAACGTCGAAAAGGAATTTAATAATATTTATTATTTTTACAAGATTTATGGATTTTTTGGGCGTTAACTGCATGCACGGAATTCGTATCTTGGATAATATATAGTCTCTTGTCGATGTACAAGAGTGTCTACTTGTGGTTTGGACCTGCATTTCTGTTTTGTTTATAACGGTTTCATATGGCCTTAATCACACATGCACGTGTGTATACGAGAACGTGATTTGAAAGCCATTTCAAATTTAGGCCAACTAAACATATGTACAGAACGTTAAAGTAGCTAAAACGTGGATGTACCTTCAGAACATGAATTGATCTAAACACACTAGAGAATTGGACATTGTGAGTATTGTTTAATTCCAAAGTACGTAGTTGTTTCAGCTACATCACTATTTCAATTTATAATCGCTTGTCGGAGGAATGAGTTCGGACCAAGCAAACTGGTGGTTGATGTCATGAACACCAAATCACTCCTGAGTTCCATTACACACAACCAGGGTCACAAGCAATTACCCCACCAGGGTTGGAAATAACCCATTGCCCGACGTCCGAGTCCAGTGTTTTTTTCTGTCGGGCAAGCAAATTTGTATATCACACTGTACCGGTGTCCAGTTGACTTTCCAATGTTATTTATGTTGTTTATTTTAAAAAATCAACAAGAAAACGGCCGGTAAAGTGGAAAAATTATCAGGGCAAGTGATTTTACATGTGCCACTGTACCGGAGTACACTAGCAATTTTAAAGTTATTTCCACCTCTGCCCATCACAGTTTTTATTGGCTAACACCCATGGCTTGCTATGAACCTCGTCTTAGGTCCAGCAGTGGAACAAGGAGGATGAAACTGGCATCTAATGTGTTCACTTGCTTCCCGTACATCACATCATCCTTATAAACATTAAACAGGCCTTGGTACCCTTCATCACCTTCATAATTTCAGTGGCACCACGGCGCGTAAAGATTTGGCAAATGTTTTTAAGGAGTGACGTGATAATTAGATAACATGGCATATTGGTTCCGACAACATCTTGTTTATAACACTGTCGACAATGTTATCATTCTATATGTGAGTTCACGGTTGTCAGTCTCGCCATATGTCTGACAATGATGGACAGATCTGACTGGTACGTTATCACTGCTCCGTCGACACGCAGAAATCGTCAGTGCGTACAGGTTATGAGACTGAACCCAGTTGAGCCATCTGGAAGCTGATACTGACCGCTGGCCTTGCGTTCTCTTCTCCACTGATGGCTCCAGTGATTGCCCCATAGGGTGCTGCGATTGCCCCCATGAGGAGCATCTTCCCTGTAATAACAGATAATGGGAATCGGATGAGGGGTTTTGTTTTCCTAACACATGGCATCAATCGAATGCAGATATCGCTTTACAAGATGGAATCCCTACATTCTCACGTTTTACTTTCACCGATGAGTGAGCCGCTGAAATTATGTCTGTTTATGTAATACAAGGTTTGTACTACTACAGAAAATTATAATAATCTTGTTGGTACAAGTTATTGGTGTTTGGATACCCGAAAGTAGCGTCACCAAAACGCTTTAACCAAACCTGAAAATGTTAACCAACATCGGTATATTTGTCAGTACCAGCAATGTTGGCTTAAGTCCATTGAACCCTAAATGCTTTGTTCCCTATGAGAAAATTATTACCTATTGTGACCGACAGTTAATGTTCTAACCGTTTACAAAAATGCAGTGTATCAATTTCCCTTGTAGCATGGTCACAATGCTTACATCTCCACTACTCTCAAGTATAAGAAACCGCCTCCGTGGTGTAATGGTTAGAGCGTCCGCCCGGAGAGCAGAAGGTCGTGGGTTCGATCCCCGACCGCGTCATACCAAAAGACGTTAAAATATGGTACTTGTTGGTCCCTGCCTGGCGCTCGGCATTAATGGGTACAACAAGGACTGGTCGGCTCGGAGTCAGTATATATGTGTCTGAGTGGGGTATTCATGCTTCACTGCGGCATGGTATCTCAGTGGGCTAGCACTATAAAACCAGCTTAAGTCTGGGCTAGTACAAGCAGCCGCACATACACATACACACGCATGCACGTCGTCATATGAGCGAAATATTCTCAAGTACGACGTAAAACCCAATTTCACCTCACCTCACCTCAAGTATAAGACTCCTTTGACTCAGTGTTAACTGTCACTGATTAATCCACTTTAACAGAGGAAAATATATGCATTGTTCGGTCAAGGGGAATATACATTTGATCCGATCAAAACCAGTCCAGATGAAACATAATCTAATCTTGCTACTCCTATTCCACAAATGAAGTGGAGTTAAGAACTGGTACGTTATCGCGTTATACAAGGCTTCACAGACTATATGTGACTTTGTTTATCACACTTAATGTCAACGCTTGTTTTGCTGAAAAGGGGGGCACAGGTGGGCGAGGATTTTAATGTTCCTCAACTACCAATATGCTCATTCATATTTTTTTATAATAAATGTACGATCTTGATTGGAATCCCGGTTCAGTCATGTTTCTAAAGTTGTTGGCACCATGCCTCTCATGAAACCCGGTGCCATTACTGAAATAATGATCAGTAGGACACTAAACCCAACTCACTCACCGGGGTGATGGGGTAGCCCAGAGGTTAAGGCGTTCGCTCGTCGCGCTGAAGACCGGGTTTCGATTCGCATGGACACAATGTATGAATATTGCTAAAATATTACAAAACACTCATTCATTCACATACTCACTCGGAGACAACACAAGACTCTCCTTCTGCGGTATAATATGTTTGCCTGTTATCAAAGTTTTATCAACAATTAAGCTCTTGTTGTACTAATAGATTGTTGCAACCATATATCCTACACTTATTAACGGGATGAAGAATGTATACACTAGCCTTGCTCCAAGGCTGTACGAGCTGAATGCTAAGCCTATGGATATATAATAATTCTATCCTTTAAAGTGGCAAGTCTAGATAAGCGGAGATTACGACAGTTATTTATATTGTTTTTAGATATTTCCAGTTAAACTATCAATTATTACCTTAGAGACTGGTGCAAGTGTGTGTGTACACCTATATACTAGTTCGTGCTTTATGAGATTGACCTTAAGACTGAATAGTGTTTTTTGAACGACAAGACGTAGTTGTTGCTTATTCTCCCTTTGAATTTGTGTTTGGGGATTCTAACATAGAATAGATCTAATCTTGTTGTGTGAGGGGGCTTAATGGTTTATGGCGTACATAAAACATCAACATCAACTCACCGAATCCGTGAAGCGTTGCGTGTGCCATCAACCATGACGGTTTATCATAGATGTAATATTGCTATCTGCGCCATAAAATAACATTCACAACCTCGCATTATTCCTCCACACCAGACTCATCTATGCTATTCAGATATGTTAAGGATCATCCGATTGTTCTTATTACTATGCAGTCACATTAATCTGTCACTCAAAAGAGGTTAAGGACACCCTATTATTTCATATTACTACATTAATCAGTCATGTCATGAAAGAAACGGCTGATCCCTAACTTTTTCTGAGTAATATATTATTCATTACTGCGAACATTCGACAATTGAAACCATCAACATCAAATAACATGTGATTTTATTTAATCGAACACAATCTTGAACAGGGAATTTGAACCTTTCAAAAGCTAGTAATGGTCTGTATTGCGAATGAAACCCACACAAATGCAATGTGTTATTGAGATATGAAAACACTGCACACCTTCCCACCCACTCAACTTACATCGGAAATACTTAATGACAAATGCTTACCTGTGTTTAAAAATATATGGGTTTTATGTGTGTCATTCCTTTCATGTAAGCAACACCCTAAAATCTACCGCTACAGATCAGCGCACAAAAGTCACGGAGCGATGGGAGTGTTCTATGTTAACTGTATTTATGACCCGACTCTAGGCTATATAATGGTGTAGAGTTTTTAGTGTGCACTGTTATATCTCATTTTATCTCATTCACAAATGATATCCTACAAATGTTCAAAAAATTATTTCGCTGTTATATACGGACAGCTAATGATCTGTTCTATATGAACAGCTTATGAACATTAATGTGTGGACAGGACATGGACATTTTTATAGTGGCATTTCATGAACATTTCTTTCTCTCTGTCTTCTCATCAACGTTTCAACTGTATCTGCTGAGATGGTCTGTTCCTAGTCAGATCAAGGTAGCCATCATCTCTGTAAATACAATTATATAAAACATATATTTCATTTACCCTAGTCTGTGTCACAGCCCTGAACCACATTATCTTCCCTACTGCCTAGCCCTCCCTGCAATGCTAAAGCCGAAAATGAAGCAAGTCTAGAGTTCTTCATCTCACTGGGGCTCCTTTTCAAATTTCAGTGGGTTTATTTGTGACTATCAAAATGATATATATTCAGAGACTAAGCGTCAGTCTATGTTTGCTCATACTACTCATGTAGGTGACGATACAAACTTATATGACATGTCGGGTTCAACATAACCCTGTGTATATAACGTATAGGGTTACACGTATATGTGTATATGTGGAAGGTAGTAGGAATACGTACATGTAAACTGATAGCACAGTGGCTCTGACAGGAGAGCACTCACACATGTGTATTTACATAATATTACAAGACCACTAGAAGAGCTGTCCTTATCTCTGTCTTTTCACAACATGCGTGTGATAAGAGGATTAATGCTCACCCCAGCCCATCCTTGTTATGCTTTGGCGGTGGGCGAACCAAAGTTGGGTACAGAGTTAATTAGCGAGTCACCTGTTTGTTGACGGGGGAACGCGGGGGTGATAGGAATCCCATGTAATGCGATCTACCGCTGACTGTCAAGGAGACGGGCTAGATAGATGGTATGACCTTCTTTGGAGCCGAGGTACATGGAAGGGACTGCTAAAGGACAACCCTCGTGTCCGATGTTATGAACTGAATTAATTAGAATATATGATCATATTAACATATATGAGATATTCAGAACTGCAATGCCGTTGCAAACAGTGATCTAATATGGAAATTGACAACATAAAAGCTATTTTACTTACGTTTTATCCCAAGTTAGCCTTACAGTAGACCGACAGTAACCTTTAAGAGTTAAAAACTTACGTTAACAACTGCAATCAATTTCAATCAATTTCATATCCGTGTATGTAAAAATATGTGATTTCCAATGTGTAAACTTGATTGAAAACAGATCAAATATATATATCTGGAGCGGATGTATGCTCCAGTGATACGACAATTATATTATGTATCTTCCAGAAATAGTTAATTACATATAACCTTCATTGACTCATTCATTCTGAAATGAACATTGTTAGCCCATGCGCCCAGCATTGTAAATGTCAGTCAACCTTGCTATTGACATCGCATGGCCCGGCGTCAGCGTAATGACTAGCAAATGTCAATAGTTCACTATTTCCGCTCACTTAATGGTTGAAAGAGAGTCTACGGCAGTTCACTCGTTATGTATGAGCGCATTTGCTGTTTTTGGATTGTTGGTCAAATGCAGTCAAAAATATTCCAGCTATATACCAGAGTCTTGCCATTTTTATAAGAAAAATGAAACATATTTGTCTTTGGATCTCCACAAATTTGACGATTACACAACCATGACCAAATGATACATGACATTAATACTTGTCAAATATACGTTACATCATCTCGCTTCTCCGACATTAAATTCATGCTGTAATACTGTATTTTAAACTAAACAATTTTTTGATAAGCCAGGTTCTCTGGAAGTTAACAGACAATATCTTTAGTTGTACTGTGAATAAACTAAGTTCACGTTTTTTAACATTCATCACAATATCATGCTACATGCAATAATATTTTAGTAAATTTAACCTATGCAGTCCCTGAAACAAATACTCAATAAAGCCCATCCAAGTCTAGAATATGTTGCAAGATTACCACAGTTTCAGGAAATCAGGAAAAGAAGATAGCCTCTGGGCCCTTTTTTTTCAATATTTTTCATGAACATAATTTTTTGTGTGTAAAATATGTTCATTTCAGAGACAAGATGTTAGTCTACCAAACTCATTCACTCACTGGTATTGAATGGTCCAGTAATAAAAATTCACGGGCGTTCATTTGGATCCAATAACACTGTTATAACATTTTACTGTGGAAGCATTTGAAAGGCATGTTTAATTCAACTGGATGTGTTTGTTTCAGAGTTTACCACCCGGTACTACCTTCCTATGGACCAAGTGAACAACCGTGACCTTTGGAATCCTTCCGGTCTGGACTCAAGGGTCTATGGAGGCCCGGATCTCATCCAAGGCGCAATCAAGAAGGCGATCCGACTGAATGGACGGACGCAGTATATCCGAGTAACGGGCCCTGGACATAAGCGGGAGTGCTTTGGAAACTTGAAGGAATGCTCTACAGGTTAGTACTGGACGAGTTGTCTCCCTTAGATCTCAAATGATTCTGTCTGCACTTTCTCCCTTGCGATTCATCAGATCACTGACAGTTATAGTGAGGATTGTTGGATTATCATACGATATAATTGTATTCATAGTGCTTAAATAAATGACACGTTGTTGTAAAATATATATAATTAATAATTTACATTTTGTTGTTTTCTAAATGACGATAATGAGATGATGTACCCATTAATGTCGTACATGAGGGGTAGGTTCATATACAAGTTCTAATATACCGACATTGTAAGATATTCTAAAATACCTACATGTGTAGCCAAGTGATGAAAGCTTGCGTCCATTACATCAAGCAGTACAAAATATATCACTAGAAGACGCCTTTAACAATATCTCTTAAGAATGTTTGTCGCTGAACAAGATCGCTGGAATATTGCTGAGTGCGTGTAATTACAAACGGCACCTGGTGTCACCGAAAAAAACCGTCACCAGAAAAACAACCGTCACCAGAAATGGGCTTACATATTGTACCCATGTGGGAATCGAACCTGGGCCTTCGGCGTGACGAGCGATTATTTAAACTGCTAAGCTACCTCACCGCCCCTCTTGAAGTTCGAAAAATCACTTGTTCTCTCATAATAGCCAATCATACATACTTGACTAATGTAAGGAATCTAAGATTGGCAGCGGTTATAAAGAGGGCGTGCCGTCCATTTAAACATATCTAATAATTATACAAATCTTGTAAAGATTTCTGTAACTTAAAATTTGACAGTAGGTTTATAAGGATACTTATTCCTCATTACCTTTTAGCCTATAACCAATGGATCGCCTCCGTGGTGTAGTGGTTAGAGCGTCCGCCCGGAGGGCGGAAGGTCGCGGGTTCAATCCCCGATCGCGTCATACCAAAAGACGTTAAAATATGGTACTTGTTGGTCCCTGCCTGGCGCTCGGCATTAATGGGTACAACAAGGACTGGTCGGCTCGGAGTCAGTATAATGTGTCTGAGTGGGGTATTCATGCTTCACTGCGGCATGGTATCTCAGTGGGCTAGCACTATAAAACCAGCTTTAGTCTGGGCTAGTACAAGCAGCCGCACATACACATACACACGCATGCACGTCGTCATATGAGCGAAATATTCTCAAGCACGACGTTAAACCCAATTTCACCTCACCTCACCTAGCCTCACCTCACCTCACCTATAACCAATCACCCGCAGCCCCGTTCTAAAATACATCAGATGTTTTCTATTTTCAGGGTACTATCTAGGAATGTGGCTCAAGTTTGATGGCGTTGGCAATAGGCGTGGCGTGTACCTCTCCAACGGCGGCCACAGGTCGGACAACCACGGCATCGCCATGTACTACTCCAAGGGAAAGCTGGAGTACGTCTTTAAGAAACCCGACGGCAACGAGTGGACTGTCATGTACGACAACCTTCTTGAAGGCCGGTGGTACCACGTGGCGGCTTCTTGGTCGGACTCCATTGGACTCGTACTGCACATTAACGGCGAACAGGTCGCTCATGATATGAAGCCGACGAGAAGATCGCCAGCGAGGGCGAATGCCCGTTACAACGACTTCGTCATTGGTCGGGCTAACGACAGGACGGGGACGGACAGACTGGGCGTCATGACTGTGGACGAAGTGTTCTTTATGTCCATGTACAGGACCTTGAAAGAAATTCGAGAAACGGGTATGTCCAAGATGAACATTAGGCATGATTTAATCTGAACCGAAATACTGTTTAGTTTAAACATAGGGTTACACGTAATTGAACAATGCAAAGTTTTTAAAAAATAATTTGAATTTGCCATATTATTATCAGCCTATGAAATAAGTTTGAAAAATAGACAGACCGAATGTGATAATTGGTCTATTTAAATGGCAAAATTAGAGAATAACTTCCAAAAGTTGCCAGCCTTTTTGACGGGCCATATTACATACACTGTCATAATCAGTCGAACCTTGAAAGTCCTTGCAAAACCTTTTTCAGTTGTACCTAATACGACATTTAGAGGCCTAATCCTTACATCTATGACAGTGATACTATCAAAGGTCGAATAAGCCAGAGGGCTTGGGCGTTGTCTCGTCACATCGACTGTCCGAGTTCCATACCGACATTGCTGTACAACGTTTGGAGCCCAATTCTCAATTTTCCCAATCTGGCTTGTGGGCACGAAAACACTTGCGTAAAATCATAATCACTCACTCTGTGAATATCACACGTGACATTTATTTATTTAATTCTTTGGTTTGTTTGTTTATGTTAACCTTAAACCTTAAAAAGTGACAATAAAAGACGGTATATTTTTTCTTTTTAAGGTCCATTCTACAAATACAACCTCAACTTTGACCAACTACAGGGTGATCGAATCTCTTCCTCCACGACCGAGGCGATGGTCAGCCCGGGGGTGCGGCTGGTCCCTGGGAGGGTGGGGAGTGCTGTCAACTTGAGAGGTGGCTCTGATTACGTCGACCTTGGCGACGTGAACGGTCTGTGCATGGGCGACCTCATCAACTGCCGCTATGGGTTCTACGCCTCGATGTGGGTGTCCTTCACAAGACTTGACAGCAACACACGTTACCTCTTTTCATCACCAAAAGGTGTAAACGTCTTCTACACCGACAACCGTCTTCACGCCACCGCCTCCATGTTTGACAGATTCTGGGAGACCTACTACCAGGTAAGGGAGATAACTCAGTTAGAACTGGCCATCAGCAAACCATGCTTGTCGTAAGAGACGACTAACGGGATCACATAACTTCGTCGTGCACGTCATCATCAGTGGCATGTACCTCAGTGACGTAGATCGATGATCATGTTGTTTGTGTTCAGACCACCGTCAGATAGCTTGAATACTGATGTGGGTCGCGTTTAACCCGCATACAAACGAACAAACAAACAAACAAACAAAAACAAGATTATAAGTAGCCAGGTATCATCCCTGTCGACGAAACATCTTTTTTGTGGTATTGTCTTCATTCTGAGAGAATTTGTTTAGAAATATTAAATATGTTTTACAAATTAATTATGATGAAAGGAGTCGTAAGTTTCATTACCTTTTTATGTGAATGCTCTTCATCTGCATCCGGGGGCGGTGGGGTAGCCTAGTGGTTAAAGCGTTCGCTCTTCACGCCAGGGTTCGATTCCCAAAATGGGTACAATGTGTGAAGCCCATTTTGCTGCCCCCTGCCTTGATATTGCTGGAATATTGCCACAAGCGGCGTAAAACTAAACTCACTCACTCATCTGCATCCTTTTAGAAGAAAGGATTTATGTTTTCCAGGATGAATAATATAAATAAGAAAAATGCATTCTGAATAAGGTTCCACTATATATTATATGAATCATGTCATTAAAATATTTTTTCTTGAGGATTGCGGGTGACAATTGTTCCCAGCAAAACATGCCTGACGTAAATACCGACCTGAAATAACGGGTGGTCAGGTCATCATATCCTGATGACGTAGATCGTTGTTCCTTATATCCGTCACTGGGTTTTCCGGTCAAGTGAGTGAGTGACTTTAGTTTTACGCCGCACTCAGCAATATTCGACCAATATGGCGGCGGTCTGTAAATAATCGAATCTGGACCAGATAATCCAGTGATCAACACAATGAGCATCGATCTACGCAACTGGGATACGATGACATGTGTCAACCAAGTCAGCGAGCCTGACCACCCAATCCCGTTAGTCGTCTCTTACGACAAGCATGAGTTACTGAAGACCAATTCTAACCCGGATCTTCACGGGTCGTCCGGTAAAGACCAAGTCGGTATCACATTGTTGGAATATTGATAAGTGCAGTAGAAACAACCCGCAACCAAATACACCATTATCACTATGCTATTCCAGGGCATCACCACGGGCGTCTGGTACTTCCTGGAAGTCTCCTGGTCGAGAGAAATGGGTCTCACCCTTTATCTGAACGGAGTGAGGGTAGCCAGCCAGCCCACTGATAAACACAAGAGCATTCCTACCACCAACGACAAGAAGTTTTACCTTGGCCGGGCCAATAACCCCGAGAGCTGGCAAAGGGGAGCTAACGTTGCTATTGACAACTTCGAGGCATTCTACGCTGACAGAGACAAGTTGATTGATGTTGGTTTCATTGAAAGAAGTGAGTGAAGCATATTTTACAGGAGGTACCTAGTTTAGTTTTTTCGCAAGTCGAAATGTCACCAACTTGGGCTAACACCTAGAAACATCCGTGACGTTAACAACATCCAACTGTACATGACGTGCGTCAATTGCAAAACGAACTATCAGTACAAATGTATTTTAAGACAGAGTATGAAATTTCAATCTACCTGTTAGAGACTTATATTTCTATCTGAATTCCGAAACAGAATATGAATTTTGAAAAATTTACCACATCGGACTGATACACTTTGGTGAAAAGACACCTTGATGAATGATTACTCAGTTAAAATGTGTTACTATCAATCTTATATGATCTTATCTAATATTAATTAATACATGCATCTATTAATTGCTTTTGCGAATCACATCGCATGTGAGTTTTTGACAGCTGTGAATGCTTGTATTGCAGTTCGTCCAGTTGTTTACAAGTTCCCATTACAAAATCTTGAAGGAAATCGTATCCGTCACCCGTCCATGGTCGTACGGACATACGGAAATCCAAATATGGTTCCTGGAAAGCTTGGCAATGCTATTAGACTGGATGGTAGGTCCCAGTACGTAGACTTCGGCGACCACGCTAACACTTGCTTCGGCAACCTGGACAACTGTAACCATGGTGCCACCATTGCCTTGTGGATGAAGCCAGAGAAGTTCCAGAGAGATGCTTACTACTTCTCCACAGGCGGGAATGGTATAACCATGTGGTACAAGAACAGACGTCTGCACGTCTCGGCCAAAACCTCCACGAATACCTGGGAACTGTCCACTGATGCTATAGATCCGAAGATGTGGAACCATGTGGAGGTGTCCTGGTCTGAGGAGAAGGGACTCCGTCTGTTCTCGGACAACCAGTTGGTGGCTTCCTCGGACAAGAGAATGCCAAGGTCATCCAGTAGTGGTGACAGTGGTCGTGTGTACCTGGGGAGAGGTAATCTGGACATGAGCACTGCCAAATATGGTGCTGGTCAGTATGATGAAATGGAATACTGGTACGCGGACAGGGACTACTTGTCTGCCTTCGGCTACATCCACCGAGGTGAGTGACGCAAAATACATGCAAATACATTCACGTATCAGTAAAGACAAATCGGAAACATATGTACAATAGTCTCCTTAACGCGAACTCGAAGGTAGCACTTGAGCCATATGAGGTCATATACTCAAACACGCCCATTCGAACTGAGGTATTGACCATATGATATTCTGCTTTCTGACAAGTGACAGTAAAATCTCCTGTCTCAAAACGTATCACAGGCAACCCTATAAAATAGTAGGTCCCTAAAATCGGTTTGTGTAAAAGGGATCCAGATGTTCAAATCTCCAAACCTCAAGTAATGACAATTATTTAAGTTTTAAGTGTGAGTAAATCAGTATGGCGTTATGCCACTTTCAGCGATATTAATAAATATGACAGGGTTGCACACCGGAAAGGGTTGTCATACATTGTACCTTTATTTTGTCTTCAGCGTGACTCGCAAACTCTTTAACCACGACAAACTGCACTCCGAAGTAATATCGGGTATATTCTTCAGTTTATCATTGAATACCATTTCTGTACAATTCTATCACCTTGATGTCTGTCCCAGTTAAAACTTAATTTTGTTAAATTTTTAATGTTTTTAGGTAAACCAAAGAATTACATCATTGATATGGAAGAAATCCAGGGTAATCGTCTCGTCCACACCTCACTGCCAATCCGCGTTGTCGGTAACGCGCGTCTCATCCCCGGTAAAGTCGGCAACGCCCTGCAAGTCAGAGACCGAAGTCAGTTCCTGGACATTGGAGACCGTTCAGAAGAATGTATGGGTAACCTTAAGAAGTGTCTTCAGGGGATCACAATATCAGCCTGGATTCGGTTCAATAGGTAAGGAGAATTGTTCTTTCATCATCAGCGAAAGAATTGAGGGAAAAAGGAGTTAGTATATCGCGATGGGGGTGCGGGGTGGGGAGTACTTTAAAGATGGAATGATGAAGTCTGGTAGTAACTAAATGGAACAAGTGAGTTCTTAGGCTCCCTTCGAAGAATATCTTTGAACGGCTTTAAGATGTGATGCACATTACAGTATAAGGGACACGACATTTTTGAGTACATTCTTACTCCGACGTCATAACTGCTTTATCAGATGAAGGTGTAAGCACATGCTCCAAATTATCTTGTTCCTCGTGATAAAGAAGTTGACATCCATAAATGTTCACCTTTCAGGAATCAGGTAGTCAAAAACGGAATCGGAATAAAGTCGCTTCAAACACTTTTTCACAAGTTGTGTAGATGAAAAAGAAAATGGCACTGTCACCTTATGTTATACGAAGCAAAGGTTGAACAGCGTTTGTGTCATTCATTACACGATGAATTAATTGCTTCTCGTATTGGACGCCTCTACACATACACCCCATGTATAAATTTAACCAGACATCCTATTCTTCTTACAGATTCGAGAACAACATGGTATACCTGTCTACTGGGCGTCACGGCCTCGTTCTGGTTTCCCGTAATGGCTACCTATACGCCAGCGCCAAGGGTGGGACTGAAGTATCCATCCCGTACCCCCAACAGGGCCGATGGTATTACACGGAGATCTCCTGGTCACCTGACCATGGCCTTGAATTTTATCTCGACAATAAACTAGTAGCCAGTGACCCGGATGCAAAGCTTGAAGACATTAACGTTCGTTATCCCGGAAGTTTCTACGTTGGCCGTGGTAACCATGGTGATACACCAAGCGGGGGAACTTCTACTGGCGGGAGTTTTGATATCGACGAGCTGGAAATATTGTATGGCCGGCGTGATGATCTGTTAGCATTGGGTTACATCGACAGACGTAAGTCCACTGTTAGATGCTCAACTAATTTGCTAAATATAGTCAGCCTACTAACGATATCCTTGTAATAATAATACAAACATATGACTGCAATGTGCCTGTGCAGCCTCTAGATGACTACCACTAACAATAATGTTGTATTTACAAAAATTCGCATTTGAAAAGCCGATAATTAACTGTATCAGACACGACATTGTATTCATTGAGTGATTTCAGACAAAGTGAACTTCATCTGATCAGAACAATGATCACATGAGGATGGATATTTGAAAGTTCCACGCATTAGATATTTTTCGTTATAATTAGTCGTAAAAGACATCATTTACATCACAAATAACTTTCTTTCAGTCGCAAACACTGGATCCACACTGAACCAAATCAGATTATAAATATAGTGCAGGGGTTTAGCAGAGTATAACTTATTTGAGTCTAGGGAATCTCAGTTTTGATTTTGGGGATTAAAGGCAGGAACCTGGGTATGCCATGTCTGCGATATGAGACATGAACAGACGTCCATAGCCTATTGTATAGAGGGATTTTAAAACGCTAATTGCAACTATTGCATCTCTAAACTTTTGGTATATTTCTGACATGAACAGATATATCAGTTAAATGTTCTATAATATGGAATCTATTGTTCTTGTTAGTTTCATTGCTTCAATTAGTTCAGGCATAACTATGATTCGCGTTATTTGCGACCTATTCATAATATGTATTTTCTGTGAGTTTTTCTTGTGTTTCGGTTCAGTGTGGGTTTGGTGTCTATGTCATGCTCTGACATAGACTCATCTCATGTTATCGCAGCTTTCACTGCTTCTTCATAACACCGCTTCATAGAAACCAGTTCTACTCATATTAGTGCCACATGAAGGTATATCAGATAGACTTGTAACCGTGAATCATCTGCACTACTGTTGAACACGAAGCTTCCCTCAGTGGCGGACCAGGTTTGCTAAGGGACGCCGATATGGCGCGTCATTTCAATCCCGAAGTGACGAAGGTCTATGACCTTCCCAACTTAAGGAAAAGCAAATATCATAATCATGTCAATTCTGGGTTTCGTACCTATGATAATTGGTTTCTTGCAAACATAGGAATCCTTTACTGCAGTGCCTTGACATCCGGGACCCTCCACAGTTTCTTGCTTTGTATAAATAATATCAAGTTCACATGATCACATGCGCTTGATGTTTTACGGCCATGCCAAGAACCATTGTCATCAGTACATTTTCGCCATGAAGTTGTTTCGCGATTGCAAAAAGAATACATTCATAATTCATGCACATTTGGTGTAAAAGTATTAAATGAATCCGTGTGCATTTGAAAAGGAGCTGGGTACTCATGCAGGTTTAGACATCTGTGCTTCCTTAATCTGAGTAAATGGCCACTTAGCAGTTTTCAGTTCGAGGCTGTCACCTGCTGGTTGAGGTCCCAAAACTTCCTAAATGACGTGTGCGCAATGTTCATGCTATCAACATCTCGTTAGGCTGTTTCCTATCACCCTGTAAGGATCTAATGGCGATAATGTCGACTTCATTGTCCTCATCCCATATCCCTGCAACGGTGTGGATGCTGATGAAACAATATCCACAACCGCATCAAAACTAGCTGAACCATGGCTCTGCTTCCGGTCTATTCATTCCTGAAACATGATCGTCGCCTCTGCTGGCTGAATTCGCCGATTTGGCGTCATCATTGTTTCTTCACTCACTCATCAACTATATACATCAAAGAACTTGTTTCAGCAGTCGATGTAGCTACGCAACCAGGTACCAACCAAAGCATCTTAACTGCGCATGCTCAGTAGAACTGCAGTGGCCCTGCATGTAATTACTTACTAAATTCTAAAAGCTGATTGGCTGTTAGCGACGTGTCTCTTCCGTCAGTACCGCTAATCAGTCTCTAAGTCTGTCAGGTTAGCAACATGAGTAGTTGATCTTGTACAATTACAAACGGCCTTGAATTACTTGTACACGTTGTATTATATAGATGATACAATGTAACAATATAGCGCACATTCACGGCTTAGTTACAGCAGATTCTGTACCCTAAACCTCACTGCATGCATCACAGGGCTGAACATTAGGGCATAGAAAATAAGGTTGATGTTGTATTAAACGTAGGTTAGCCACAACGTATCAATACACTAATACCTAATATTATGTTAATTACGATATATATTTCTCTTATTCCAGAAGAATATCTAAAACCTATATCCCATATATATATTTTATAATATGAATGATTTCAATACCAAGACAAAAAGATATATATATCTAATTTTATCTAATGTATCTATTCCTCTGTATACATGTATACATAAACATACATTAATCGTCTAGCATAGGGTGTATCATTATGCAATGTTTAAGATTATTCCTTGGCGCTGGCGTATAATGTTAACACAATGTATTTCTATTGTCTATATTCTTCTTGCTGATTTTAATGGCCTTTAAAGCTTTGGTTTCACAGCTCCATGGGGAAAGTCTCAAAGTAGTGTATCTGCTTAGGCCTGGGTAATGCTCTGTCTCATTAGAAATGCATGCATTTCCTCTATTAATCTCTTTTGAATCCCTGACTGATATGTTTGATAACCTAAAAGTTATTCTAACCCAGAATTTGGATTTTGGACTTCATGAAAATAATATCCTTTTCTTTTTTTATTCGAATTGATATAAGAAAAAGAATATAAATCTTAAAGTCTAACCTGTATGAAAGGGAACCTGTTTAATCAGGATTCCTTACTATCCGGACATTTACTGTTTTGGACAATATTCCAAGTTACATTAAAGTTTCACTCTTAGCAGATACGCTAGGAAAGAATTCAGGCGTTTTGATCAGTATAGGTATTGTCTTAATTTACGGGGTTCTGTTGTACACAAGTACTGTTCGCGAAAGGTTTGAAACATTTAAAATATTTTTTAATTCTTAATGTTAAGACATGATTTTAATAAGTCTTGTTTAAATTTGCACCACGTTTTTTTTATTTATGTTACGAGCATCCTACTAATCTAATTTTACCCAAAACTATTTACTTATTTTTTTATTATTAATTCAATCCTGTTTATAATTCTATTCCGTTCCTTGTTTGCAAAATAACGGTTCAAGCAGGAGAATGTTCGTCCCGTAGTCAAAGGGACGCAACTCTTGCAGGACGAATCGATACTTATATGACGCTTCAATCGCTAACTGAGCTCGCTTTAAAGCTTGTTATGATGGCTTGAACCAAAAGCCTCGAGTAGATGTTAATTATTTTATAATTTCTTTTATTGCCTTGATTTTGTGGTAGCTAGTTAAACAATGTTTTGTTTGTTGTGTTTGTTTGCTGTGTTTTTTGTTTGTGTGTTTGCATGACTTTGTTTACTTAGATCAGTTTCATGCCTCCTATGGTTTTTGAATGATCGATGAATATATCGATCAAATTGAATATATATAATAATATTTATTTAGCATATGTTAACTTGCCGAACACAAATCAATAAATTAGAAACCTCCTTTATGATTTTAAAGATGTCACAAAAATATCATTTACGTGTTAATACATGTAGGCATTTTCATTTCATCATGATCCATATCCTGTTAATGACCATGCATGAAACGGAATGTATTTCAAGTTACATATGCATATAAAATGCATTTCATTATATTGAGCCAGACATCGCATCGTATTGAGAAATATCATAGCGAAACCTGTTTAAACTCCATATGTCATTTCAAAATCCTTACCAACATGATATTGATATGTGCATGTAGTACATTGCTTGTATCGAACAACGGATATCTCGAATTATTCTTAAAGGTCCCGTAGACTTCGAGTAAATTGGGTTTCACAGGTTTACATTATTATGTTTGTTATTATGATTGTTGTTATTATGATGATTATTTATTTATTTTTATATAGGGATATATGTATATAGATATTTGTACATAAACATGTAGCTATCCTTAACTTGTAGTGCACGATTATACATGCATCAAAAGGAAGATTAACTGACAACCCTGGTATGAATTTTGTTCTTATCTATTGATGGTTACAACTTACAATGTAACTTTTGACATTTGGCAATAAGTCTTTTCCACCAATATAAAGGGGCATTTCAAAGGTTCAGTCATTGTCCTGTTTTCGAAAAGGGGAATATTAGTGAACGTTGGTAGGTAGCGAAAGGCTACGTTTCGGGTCGTCAGTTTCTGTTCTTCATGTCATAATATACACCTTCCTTTTCAGACGTCAACTCGAGTGTATGACTTGCATCAAGCACAGCACGATCATATCTCACAAGGGACGTAACTCACGAATATTATAGAAGTGCTTCTTATTATCAAACGAGGCTTTCGCGAACACGCACATTAGACCGACAATTCTGATGACATCCGATGAAAAAACTCGTTGAAAGTCCACTTCCTCCCAATATCACAAACATAACGTAGGGATATTCAAGGTTACACAAAACCCAATATTTTTTCATTGACTTCCATAGGCATGTTACATTTTAGAAAAAAACAACCTTAATGTAGATCTCGACAGTTACTTCATGTACATGTGTGCAAAGTCTGACCTGAAAGCAACTATAACAATCAAAACAATGCATCCAGTTCCTTTCCCGATCCTGTGTTAGATAGACAATCCGGGTTTGAACCTTCAGTAAACCATGCTTGTCGTAAGAGGCGACTAACGGGGTCTGGTGGTAAGGCTCACTGACGTGGTTGACACATGAAATATAGTCAGTTTTAATTACTGGGTTTATGTGCATTAAAAACACACACAAACATTACACAAAATAATCCAATCACTGCCTGATGATTCGATCTGCAGTGACGGCTCTTTGTTAAACGACAGATTCTGATTTGGCGTAGTAGAACCTTCAGCGGGAAATAAATCAAATCATCCGTGGTTACGTCCCTTTTTATGTGTCATTAATATGTGATGTTAGAGGGTAGACATTTAACTTGCATTGCATGATGTATGTCTTAGTCTGTCTCTTGTTCCTCCTCAGCGGATTTCTATGGCTATGAGGCTTTCTTCATGGATGAGGCAAATGGACCACGCGTGGTTCATCCCAAATATAATGTAACTCTAGTGAATGGCGCTCGTCTGCAAAGAGGAAAGATCGGTAAGGCTGCCTCCCTCACCAGAGGAGGGCAATACGTAGACCTAGGACCTCACAAGGACAAGTGCATGGGTAACCTTGTACTCTGCAAGCACGGGATGACAATCTCCTTCTGGATGAGGCCAAGGAACCTGCGCGAGGGTGACGTCTTCCTATCAAGTCCAACTTACTCCGTGTACTACCACAACAGAGAACTTGTCAGCAAGTTCATGACGCCCGAGAAATCTTGGACCGTCTCCACACCTAATCTGAGAACTAACAGATGGCAGAGGGTGACCCTTTCCTGGCATCCCATCAAAGGTCTGAAGATGTACCTGGACGACAAAGAGGTGGATAGTGCTGTTGGTGTTGATGAAGCTCAAGGAGACGCTCCGGTTGGCAGAAACATCTTCATCGGCAAGGCTCTAGATGAAGTAAACCCGACAAACACTGCCGATATTATGATGGATGAACTCCAGATTTGGGATGATGACATTGACCAACTTAGGAGTTCTGGGTTGTATGGAGGTGAGATTCGATAAAGCATCCAGCAATTCTGTTTCCCTTGGTTCAAAAGGTCGACAGCACTTTTATCTGGATTTGAAGCACTGTAGATGTCACCCAAACAATTCAATCCTTTCCCCGAGGTCTTGTAATCCCCCTGCCTCTGGTTGGTGATGTATACAAATAAGTCTGTAGTAAGAGCTACACCCTGCATGACCCCTTTCGCATTCTTCGACACGCCTTCTCGGTACTGATTCATTGAAGTCTATTTGTTCAATTCCGAATGTACGAAGTCTTGTAGTTCCTTCAGCTATCAGCGAGTTTGCAATGACCTTTATTCCATTCATCCTTTAGAAAGTCTTGCGTTTCTTTCGTCTCATTCTTTTGGCCCCGTATTTACGTTATTGCGCATGTTAAACGTTGAAAGCCATCCACCCGGGCGCATGTACCATGGATAGTTTGCATGTAAAATCGAAATATCCAATCATAAGACTTCACCGAATATTCTGCACGATGTTCATATTCTAAACTTTCACCGTTGATCTCTGCATCACACACGGGAAGGGGAGAGCACTCGATGTAGCAACGCATGTATTTGTGCGTCCAGCATTCTCGTTCCAAGAATAATGACTTCGTGTTTCATCGATTCATGTTTTGTGGGTTCCAGTTACCAATGCCAAATATTAGATTTAACGCATGTATGTTAAATATTACACAAATTTGTGTCTCATAACAGTAGTACTTAACGTCACATTATGAATAGGAGGTCATGGGAGGATGTGATTTCAAATATATAATGAACAGTAATGATGATGTTGTTTTGTTATCAGTTGCTCCTAAGGAAATACGCATAGACCTGTCCCAGTACAGAGGTGGATACATATATCTCGACGGGCGTACCATCCGAGGATACGGTGGAATCCAAGTCGTTGATGGTCGTGGTGCTCCTTCTCTGAGGCTGAATGGCAACCAACAGTACCTGGACCTTGGATCCAACTTCACGTGTGCGGGTGACTTAGAGACTTGCAGACAGGGTGCTACAGTTCGGTTTGCTGTACGCCCACAACGTCTAACGAATGGAATGTACTTTATCGACAGTTTTCCCGTGTCTGTGTATTACCGGGACGGTCGTTTGAACGCAGAAATGCAGACACCGGACAGAAAATGGGAAGTATCTGCAGCAGGCTTTGACCCTGGGAGGTGGCAGCAGGTGGATTTGTCGTGGCATCCAACGTACGGTCTGACGATGTACCTGAACGGACAGAGGGTTGCTTCTCAAAGAGTCCCAACCTTCAGAGCACCAGTGACGAACCGGGAGTACAGGACGTTCTTTGGAGGCCCGCTGGTGCCGGGACAAGACAGGACATACGTGAACGCCGACCTGGAGAATTTGGAAGTGTGGAATTCTAGGAGGGAGACTGTCCCCCTCTATGTTCCTCCTGTCAGACCGACGCGGGCACCAGTCACCCCTGCACCCCCGAGGGTAACTCTCCCTCCCTGGACTATACCTCCCCGTAGGACCCCTTCGCCACGTAAGTACAAATATATACATATTTTATATCATATTTAAAATTAACTTAATCTGAAAATACATTTTGTTATGAATTTAGTTTTCGTTAATGTTGTAGGAAAACAATTGTAAACTCATATGGAATTCGAATCTGGGATTCGAACACATGATTGTGGGATTCTATCCAGCCCAATGGATACAGGGTCCTATGCCACAAAACGATTTTAGCGTAAAGTGTTCATCGTCGTAGAGCTAAAATTGCTTTGTGGATTGGGATCCATGTCTGTAAAGATCCCCCATTAGTACCTGGAACCGGTATACGTGGTACTGGATCCAACTGCATAAAGCGATCTCAGCGCCACGACTATCGTAAGCCTATGATGTATGGGAGTTACGATCACATGAAAGCTAAGATCGCTTTGTGCAAGTGGACCCTGTTTGATAACTATCCGTGTATAGTACATATATTCCTGTTGTGAGCACGTTTTACTGTTTTCCATGTATATTCCATTTCATTAGGTTTTCCCCGTATAAAAATATGTAAATATAACATTTGATTTTCATCTTTCTTCAGTAGAAATGTAGCAATTATTCTTAGTGTGAAATGGTACGCTGGACTTCTTAATGCTTATATTGCATTTTTATCTAAAATTATCAGTCATCGACTAAATATTTCATTTGTAACACGTTCTTCAACATACGTATAAATTTGTGTCGACATCTCTCAATCATATATCAGCGTTTAATTAGGGTCTAATTTCTTTCATGTTGAAAAAGGAATGTTTTTCGTATATATGGTTCAACTTCTATATTATAAAACCACTAATGCTGTCGGGGCGGTGGTTCAAGCATTCGCTCGTCACGCCGATAACCCGGGTTCGATTCCCCACAAGGGTACAATGTGTGAAGCCCATTTCTGGGGTTCCCCGCCGTGATATTGCTGGAATATTGCTAAAAGCGGCGTAAAACTAAACTCACTCAGTCACTCGCTAATGCTGTCACAGTCGCCAGTTTGTTATGGTCGTTCACAAACACCTGGTGTCATCGCTGATTTTCAATGATACATACACATAGCCTTTACGTGTGTGTCTATTCAACAGAAAATCGGGACTGTATATTTTCTGGCTTTGTCATATACATTTTACGCATAATTTTCCCAAAGGTTTTGAAACATATTTTTGGGAAAAAGGTTTCTCCTGTTTATCAATATTTTCTCCAAGCCTAAACATACAGTTCCTGTTTTCTAAATGAGAAAAATAGTTTTTCACTTGCTTGATAGCATTCACCTTAATGCGGATCACTAATTGTTTGAAGGTTTGCTTGATTCTAATTGTATAATCTTAGATTTTAATATTTGTAAACTTTCTCTTCTTTTGAATAGGAAGAAGTCTAGTCTATCAGATTTATATCTGCTTTTCCCTCAGAATATAGTTTTTAAATTGTTCAATTTTCTTTTATATCAAGTTTATTATTAGTTTCAGTTTTTCGATTATTGATGGTAAAGTCCTTATTACTCTTCCAGTCATGAAAGTTAATGTTTTCCATTTAATGATAGTTAGTTATTATACTTTTAGTGGTTATATGAATATAAATATAATTTATATTATTATATATTTTTGTTCTGGTAATATCAATTTCACAAATGTTGAAAAGTGTTATCAAAACGGGGTTATCCAGGCTGTTCTTCTGTAATGCGTCTTGCTGTAATCATTACTGCTGAGACAAACTAAATGACAAACATTCCACGATTCTTTGGTACTGTTTATATAGTGATGTAATGTTTATAACGTTTTATATAATAGTCCAACAGTATCACAGTGGATGTTCTCGTAGGCAGAGCCCGTGAAGGTCCGGGTTAGAATATTGATCTTCAGTAATCCATGCTTGTCGTAAGAGGCGACTTAGGTGATCGGGTATTCAGGCCCGCTGACTTGGTTGATACATGTCATCGGTTCCAGTTGTGCAGATCGATGCCCATGCTGTTGATCACTGGATTGACTGGTCCAGACTCGATTATTTACAGACCGCCGCCATATAGCTGGAATATTCAACTCACTCACTCAATGTTACAGAACACTCCAGGAACTGAACCCTATTGTCCTCAATACAAACAATGGCATAACCAAAACTTTCACGGGGCACTTGTGCACCATCATTACTCGAGTTTTATATATTTGGAAACTGTTGCATTCTTTTCTTCACCCGAACGGAACATCGGTCATCCCTGGCAGTTCAATAACTATCCCGTCTAGCCATAAAATTGGCACTTAATATACGTACGCACATGTTCTTTGTATGCGACCACAAACCCTACCATATAAAGTCAGTTGAAACAGGTGCCCTTCGGATGGACTGAGAGCGTATGGAAGGCATGTGGTTGCGAGGATGAGAGTTGCTAAAGGGAGGTAACCTTTCAAGCATCCATGTCATGAGCACAGGAAGTAGGCCATTGATGCATGAGTACAGGTGTGAGGGGCGTGTTCGATTCTGATCTTCGATCGCGGTACATTCTTTGGTGAAGCTGGACTTTATGAAAATAGCCCGTGCTGAATTCCGGTTACAACTCTGAGTATCAATCTACAGAACAGTGGCATTACCGACCTCTGTTATGTTAAAAATAATACAAAAAAAATAAAAAAAAAGACAGTTAATTGCATTCAATGTTTCGTAGAGAAATGTAATTAATATTTGATCTGATAAATCCCTCATGTATCCGCTTTTTGTCATAAATAAACAGTACACCCCGGTTACCTTAAAAATAACATTGAAAGAATATCTCCGGAAGTCACAGCTGAGTTTGAACAAATGCGCCCATTAGACGGCAATCGGGGAGGAGGTATCCCATGTAGGCAAGTCTCACTGCGTTGTCATGGAAACCGAAATAACCAAGCCTGTGGCATAAAAATATCTACAAGTAAACCCGGTTATGAGTGGCAGGACCTGCGGTACAGCACGTGGGAGGTTTCAGGAGCATCACCTAACTGTATAGCTTTACAAAACATAATGACTAACGTCTATATTCGTACTGGAGGATAAACATATGTTATCTGAGATTTATGCTTCCTATTGCCGTACCCCTGTTGCGCTGGTAGAACGCTGTCACAAATTTACCGCTATTCATAATTCTTACTTGACAGTTGTATACCTGTAAGATTTTAGGCTAACTCATTGTTTCGGCTTGGAAATTGACATGTGACACTGTATAAATGAAGAGTACAATGCATTTACCTAGTGACGTGAGTATATGTCTCAATTCGGCACTGGAGATGTAGAAGTTCTGATCCTTATCGAAAACCCGGAACCCTTCGATGAAGTCTTGTAGTGGTGGGACCGTGCGGTTCTTGGAGACTATAACATACAATAAGTGGCCGTGATCAAAACAACCGTTCGTTATATCCGTCGGTTCGTTATAAGCGGAGTTCGGTATATCGGTAGGAAAATAAACTCATAGACTACGGTTTGTTTACCTTTTCAAAGAAAATTTATGATTTTTCATGTGAAAATTTTCATTCGCCGCAACGCAGCTCCTTAAAACATCAGCTTTGATTATTTCACCTGGAAATGCAGATAACCTCAGTCTTGTGGGTGATTGGGTCAGCCTTGGGGTATAACGTTCGTTCGTCACGCCAAGACCTGGATTTTATTCCTCTCATGGGTACAAAGTGTGTCCCCGCCGTGATATCCTGGAATATTGGTAGAAGCGGCGTAAAGCTAAACTCACTCACTCAATATATCTCAACATCTACGCCGTTTATACATGAATCCCCGTTATATTGAGAACACCTACTAGGTAAGCGTATACCTTAGTGATCCACGGCATGGCTCATTCTAGGATTGTCGCGCTACTCCATATGAGCCAGCTGTAGCATGAGTAAGAACCAGATATTTTGGTATACATGTATACACAATTTAAAGCCAGTCATTGAATGTGAGGCCCATTCTGGGTTCCGTATACACGTCTCTTTTGCAAACGCCAACAGCACAGCCATCTTGATCAGCGATTCCGTGGCAGTTCCAAATAATTGGGTGGAGTGTCTTTGCCCTGTAGGGGCGGTGGAGTAGCCTAGTGGTTAAAGCGTTCGCTCGTCACGCCGAAGACCCGGGTTCGATTCCCCAGATGGGCACAATTTGTGAAGCTCATTTCTGGTGTCCCCGCCGTGATATTGCTGGAAGATTGCTAAACGCGGCGTAAAACTAAACTCACTCACTACTCCTGGATGAGTCATCGATCAACTGCTCGCCTGATACATCTGCATTTCCAGGAACTAAACTGTCAGCTTCAGGGATTATATGATCATTTACCTGAATATTAACGAAACAAGGTGGTGTAGTCTAGTAGATAAACCTCCGCACATCGACGACTTGAGTTCGATTCCCAACATAAGTACAGCTTGGGCAGCCCACTCATGATATTGCTGGATATTGCATCAAACGTTGCATCAAACCATGCACGTAACCAAGATGTTTTGGATGTATATCTGTGCAGATTCTACATCTTTTATCAAATGTGTCCATAAGTACAAGAGCGCTGAAACACATTAAGCAAATCTATACTGTATATGTTAGTCCCAAGCTGCCAACCGAGCTTGAGTAAGTTCTACACAACAAATGACATTCTGTGCTGGGCCCAGAGAAGCTTGAGAATAACAAGAAGCGTTTTTGTTGATGTTAGGAGAAGCGACTTTAGACAAGCAAATGCTTGTTTCCCCTTTCTTTTGTGTTCTACACAAACATTGGCTATAAGTACTATTGCAGTACACGTTGCTGTGTAGGTACCCCCGATCCACTCCGAACAGTAGCTGTGCATGTTGGGAATGTATAAGGTACAAATAAGTGATTGAGTATGATTTTAACAATAGAGACTAGTGAAACACTATTTCATATCTAGATATATGAATAGAATTTAAAACCATTTCTATATACTCATCATAAGGGAACACATGAAAGTACAAATGTTCCTTTATTTATTTCCAGAATTTCACTCACAGTGCAATACATACCTTGTGAAGAAACCTGGAAAGAATAGAGGAACACTTGTACTTTCATGTGTTCCCTTATTTGTTTCCATGAGTATATATGACAAGAGGGTTTCCTTTAATTTCGAGTAATATTCGTGCAGCTCCAGCCTCTCAGAATAGGTACGACGATTTTACAGGGCGTCATAAAACTCTTGGTCAGAAAGGTTTGGGCAAGGTAATGATAATCAGATCTTTAGCAAAGCTTTCAAAACGTTTTGTTAAAGACATGTCATCGCATTCCAATTGTGTAGATCGATGCTCATGTTGTTGATCACTGGACTGTCTAGTCCAAACTCGATTGTTTTACAGACCGCCGTCATATAGCTGGAATATTGCTGAGCGCGGAGTTAAACAACAACCAAACCAAACCTTTCTTGACCTGCACTTTATGTCCCCATGTTTTGAAGGTGAACAATTTACTTGCATTCGCATGTATTTGTTTCGGGTGCCACCGGTTAAGTATGATAAGCTAATCTTTTATCGACACTATGTAATAGTGATTCATAAAACCCGCGTCTTAATATAGTCGGAATTGTACAACAGTTTTACATCCAATTTTACTAATAAGAAAAAAATATAGGTTAATATAGATTTGGCAAACATGATTTCTATTAATGTTAACCTAATCATCTGTTTTTCAAACGAAAACTATCTACGAATCCATTTTACAAATTCAAATATCACAATCTTACTATCAGAAAAACCTATCAGGTCATCTGTTGCCATTAATGTGTCCAGGAGCCTCAGCAAGTCAAGGTTCATATTGCAAATGCTATCACATCCACGGAACGTGTTTGGCGTCTCCACTATTGAAACTGAACATGTTGTGAAGTGAAAGGTCTTAAACCTGCGTGGATGAATGTGTTGATATTGAGTGTAATATGATGACCTGGGCGTGACCTTCCGCATCTCACGTCTCTGACACACCAGAAGATTATAAAATATATATATCACTTACATACATACATACATACAATACATACATACAAGACAATACACATACAGAGACGATAATATATACATCTGCATAATACCGGACACTTTTATGAAAGTTAATCTTGTGTTACAATAAGGAACATTATGATAATACATTAAAATGGAATATCGAATAAGATGAACAGTTAATATATATTTTGATAATATTTGATAAAATATTCCATGTCAGTAATATAAATGTTGATTATATCTTACTTTCGTGGTGACAGTCTGTGATCGAAACATAACAACTTTCAGTGTTGAAGGTGTCTATCACACATGTAACTTGATTTGCTATGTATGTTCAAATATGAAAAATACCATGCGATATAGTGCTTTAAGGCTAACAAATAGGGTTTAATAACACGCCATCTTCCACCTTGCATGACTCCTCCCTGCATCATCCCTACATTTAAACTGACCCCTAATCTCTAAAAATATATATTTTTGACAGAAACAAGTAATAATATATGAAAAAGAGCCCCAGTGAGAAAAGTGTTTCATTTAGGGCTATAGCGTTACATTTAGGGCTGGGCGGAAGGGAATGGAATATGGTTCAGGGAGTGAGACAGACTACCCCCCGCCTCTCCTCTCACACTTGCTAACGCGGTAACCCCTGCCTACCTCCGACAGTTGGTTTATCATACTACGCTCAAGCCGGCTGCTGAGTCAGAGAGGAACAGCAGAGCTATTTACGGCAAGAAACTTCAGTGGATACCGATTCTCTGCCATTCCTTCTTTTTGAACATCTCTAAATGGAGTGACCAACATGATCAAGCTTGGATTAATAGGAGTTTTCTTTTGTTTAGGTGAGTTTTTAACTTGTACCGATCAGTTAATCGTGTTCAGGGGAGTCCGTGTTTACACAAATTCGTTAAAGTGTTCAAATTAAGGTCGAAAGTACAGAAAGGGTGTTCAGGTGATGCGGGCAAAATGGAGGATGCGAACGTCGGGAATGCTCTGTGTGGAGGACGGGTGCTGAGTTTGAAGTTTGAAGGTTAAAAGCAAGTTATGGTTTTAGAAAACATCTTCTCGGCGGATTTACGTTGACCACGAAAGGTCACCACGAAAATCTTATCATCATCTTGATATCACACAGGTGGTTGACGTGGAATAGAATCCAATATTGTATCTTGTTGTTTGGCAACCGGTGTCACCTTCTGTAGTACAAAGGTGAAAACAAGATGCTTGCCTTTAAGTATGTATTATACTGGAGTGAAAAAGTTATGTCAGAATCGTTAAAATTGTATAGGGTGTTGATTTTTAAGTGAAGTTTGTTTACCACGTCAATGTTGTACTGATTATTGAATAATAAGGATGTATCGATAATGTGACTATCCAAAAGAGTGCTACTTTTAATATACCCTTATCTACAATACGCTGTGTTATCTGTGAAACAAATTCCTTAAAGATGCAGGGTGCCTCATCACCACTCCTCCGACTTGGTTATCCGCCAGAGTATAAACAAATCCGCGGTGTTTCAGTCATTTCATCAAGGGGCCCTGTAAAGGTGCTTTTGCTTTTATACGCTTTGAACGTCTGTAAGAACGCCATGGTCTTATTACGATAACACTAATTCCATTGATGTGAAAATCTGAAACTGATGTTACTTTTGTGACCCCATAAGCAGGTTACACCCGAGTCAATCATATACCGAAATGTATGTATATAAATTATAATGGTCCTCCCATATTCGCTAAACGTGTAAATAACACTCCCGGTAATCACGATAACAATATACATAGCGTAATACGTATTTACTCCTTAAAGTAGGGGCGGTGGGGTAGCCTAGTGGTTAAGGCGTTCGCTCGTCACGCCGAAGACCCGGGTTCGATTCCCCACATGGGTACAATGTGTTAAGCCCATTTCTGGTGTCCCCCGCCGTGATATTGCTGAAATATTGCTTAAAAAGCGGCGTTAAACCAAACTCACTCACTCTTTAAAGTAGACTCGGGCTCAAGGGGTAGTCTAGTGGTAAAAGCGTTCGTTCATTGCGCCAAAAGTCCGGGTTCTATTCCCAACTTGGTTGAACACATTTCTTGTGTCCTCCTTCGTAATATTGCTGGGATATTGCAAATAGCGGCGTAAAACATCACACTTCCTGAGTTACCATACATATCAAAACGAGCTGAGTCAGCTGCTACAGTTCTCTAGTAATTAATCTCAAACAGGAGTCAGAAGATTCTGATTAAGGAGAGGTCGCACTCGAAACGTTAATAGAAGCAGATAACGGGGACCAATCGAGGATGATGTTCCCGACACGTGATCAGCGTCTGTAGCGGCCCAGTCCTCCGTGTATGATCTGTAACAGCTGGGGGTGGGTGGGGGTGGCCGGGGGGTTAGACAAGCCAGTAACAGATACACTGATTACCCGACAATTTGAGATTGTGCAGGTCAAGTCCGATATTACTTTAATGATTTTTCCTAAACCGCGTTCATTCATGACCATCAACTTGACAGATTCGCCAGAACCCCATCTTATGGCTGTTCCAAGCGCTACGTAATTTCGGGGTCAGTGGATTAGATAGACTATCGCTTAGTCTCCGAGTATCATGAAAACATAATTTGCTTTCTGCAATGCTGAAGCCCTGGATTTCCTCTGGTTCGGGTTTTGAATCTCCCTACTCATTTTTTGGCTCCGTTTTAATTTTAAAAGGAATTGTTTGTTTTCATCAAAATAACATACAATCAGAGACTAAGCCGTAGTCAAAACTCAAGTTGTGAAACGGTCACCAGTGTAGCCATCTCATCCTACCGGGTACCCATTCAAAACTGGGTGAACAGAGACATACATGTATATACATACAATGAAGACCCCACATGTGGTTCATGTGCATCAGTGTGGGGCAGGGCCGTTGTCCTAAAACCTGTCAAGAATGAAACTACCGGACGCTCCACACATCCACTGCGTACAGGGACCATAGGGGCGATCGGGTAGCCTGGTGGTTAAAAGGTTCGCTCGTCACGCCGAAGAACCGGGTTCGATTCCCCACATTGGTACAATATGTGAAGCCCATTTCTGGTGTCTCCATGATTTTGCTGGAATATTGCTAAAAGTGGCGTAAAGAGACACTCACTCACAGGGTCCATACCATTTGCATAATCGTGAGAAATCTCTTGTTAAAGTGTCCGACTGTTCTCTCTGTGTTAAACGTTGTTTACTGATGGAATCAGTCAGTATAGTAAACATGACATGCAGTCCTCTCAAGCAGACCTATTTAAGGACCATTGAAATTAGGTTCACATTCGTGCTTTGGTCTTAAAATAAGGCTGCCTTAGGATACACCTCCAACGAAAAGGTATCTATATTAAGGAAGATTAGACACTTTCTGTATACCCAAACGTAAGCCATAATGTTTTATAGAAACGTAGCCCACTGACGATTCCATTCCGCATTGTGAAGTATTCTTGACCCAACTGTCATACTGTTGTATTACTACACTTTGATTGCGACCAGTCCTTGTTGTACCAATTATATTTCCGAGCGCCATGAATACCACCAACAAGTTGAATAACTACATACGGTTTCGGTTTTGGATTGCAGAATATGGACTCGTCCGACCTTCCGGTCTACCGGGTACGTTTCTGACGACTTTGTTTAGGGTACCATACTGTATACAGAAAACCACGGAGTACGTATCTCTATATTAAGGAAGATTAGACACTTGTAAGTAATGTTACATCGGAAACAAGCCGTATAGTTGCAAATGGGGGCGGAAGTGTATTAAAGAGCAGATGAAATCTACATTATGTAGAAACTCTCCCCGGATACAGATTGTGAGCTTTAGGGGAGGGAGAAGCGAAGGGGCACCTACTCCTCACCCCGGCCATTTAAGCATACTTTTTACGATAATAATAACATTATTATCACAAATTCGATAAGTCAGTTACTGACTAAGTATGGTATGTGCTGGTTTTATCACTATGGTAACAATATCACTTTGGGGACCGACTCCGGTCAATGAGGAAATGTTTGTGAATATGTTAATGAAGGTTTGCAGTGCTTGTGACCTACATCTAGCCGGTATCCATCCTGTGGTTGTGCAAACAGAGATGGACGTCGCCATTGACACGAACCTACCTATGTGGGTCAGGTAGACTAACAACTAGTCTCTGAAATGAACATATTTTACTGAAAAAAGTACATAGTAAAAAAAAAATATATAATGAAAAGGAGGCCTGAGACTTTCTTCATTTCCTGAAGCTGAGGAAATCAAGACTTGCCACATTTTCTAGACTTGTGTGGGCTTTCTTGGATATATTTGCTTCAGGGTCTGTACGACAGACTAGTGGGTCAGGCTGCCCCAATTTGTATTGCTATATGTGTGTACACTGTACCCCCTTAATTGGGTACCGGCCATGTCATCGGTGACCGGTACATTCTTGAATACGTTTACCGTTAATCACCACGAACATTACCCCGGGAGAGTATATAATATCATTATCACTAGATTAAAGCAAATTTACAAAGATAGGATTTGACAAACTCTTGCATGTTTCATTGTTACCTTAATTTGCTTTAAATGACTTACAGGATGTCTTGAAATTATATCGATTGTATAGTAATTATTATATGTTAAAGGAACTGGGCTCTGAAGTGTGTCTGTCTTGAAATATCGATGGCCATACTAGTTAGCAAGATGGAGACATGGGCATATTTTGCAGAATAGATAGATAAATCTTACACAATTTCCCCTCGATGACATGTCGACAGTTAAACCTCACCTATCAAAGTAAGCTGATATTTTACCCGATCAGACAAATCCTTTATCCTGCAAATCAAAAACATCCGGGCACATTCCCTTTCGCTACTTCAATGAACCCCTGCCTCCATCCCCCACCCCCACCCCCACACATGCATATCCGCCCTCACATTCTTGACCCCTGCAGTGACTTATCAGTGAGTTTGGCGTGTTGACCAGCCAGGTGGCCCCCGGTGATGGTGGGGGTCAGGTTGCCTCTCTGACAGACAGCTACTGCTGCTGTTGTAGAACTACTGAATGAAGATGCCCATCACATTCCATCCACGGTTACCCATATACTGAAACCATGGTAACCATATGTTACATCACAGTGCAACCAGATGACGTGGAGACTTGATGTTAACACATACCCCCAACCCCCCTACCCCACACTCATGTTAAAAGGACTTGTGCGTTATTAACAAGCTTTGTATGATAACGCGATGCAATGTAGGAACTCAGGGGCCGTATTTGTAAAAGTTCTCAGAAAATTCTCAGGAATACAATTATGTCGCTAAGAAATTTCTTAGCTAAGAGTTACACCTGAAGGTGTAGTTATAATGGCTCTGAGAGTAACTCCTAGCTAGAAGTTACACCAAAAGGTGTATAATGGCTCTGAGAGTAACTCCTAGCTAGGAGTTACACCAAAAGGTGTAGTTATAATGGCTCTGAGAGTAACTCCTAGCTAGGAGTTACACCTAAAGGTGTAGTTATAATGGCTCTGAGAGTAACTCCTAGCTAGAAGTTACACCTAAAGGTGTAGTTATAATGGCTCTGAGAGTAACTCCTAGCTAGGAGTTACACCAAAAGTGTAGTTATAATGGCTCTGAGAGTAACTCCTAGCTACACTTAAAGGTGTAGTTATAATGGCTCTGAGAGTAACTCCTAGCTAAGAGTTACACCTAAAAGTGTATTTATAATGTCTCTGAGAGTAACTCCTAGCTAAGAGTTACACTGAAAAGTGTAGTTATAATTGCTCTGAGAGTAACCCCTAGCTACACTTAAAGGTGTAGTTATAATGGCTCTGAGAGTAACTCCTAGCTAGAAGTTACACCAAAAGGTGTAGTTATAATGGCTCTGAGAGTAACTCCTAGCTAAGAGTTACACCTAAAAGTGTATTTATAATGGCTCTGAGAGTAACTCCTAGCTAAGAGTTACACTGAAAAGTGTAGTTATAATTGCTCTGAGAGTAACCCCTAGCTAAGAGTTACACTTAAAAGTGTAGTTTATTGGCTCTGAGAGTAACTCCTAGCTAAGAGTTACACTTAAAAGTGTAGTTTTATTGGCTCTCAGAGTAACTCCTAGCTAAGAGCAAATAGAAAACTTCTAACACATCAGACAGTGAACAATTCAAGATATGCCTCACAAAAGTCTATAGTCATATATACGTCACTGTAGAATATTAAATCATATACGTCCTTCTTGTACAAGAAGCGCCCAACTGAAGTACAGGTGTCGTAGAAAGCTAGATACACAAGTGTAAATAAAGTGTATTTATGCATCAAGACATGTTTTTCGTGGCCATACTACATCCCTTATCAGCCATGTACCATAAAACTATGAGAGTAAATGGAACCATCTGAGATTCAAAAGCAAAGAGCAATGATATTTATCTGATATCAGCAAGGACATTGTAGCCGAGACCTGCACAAGTCTCTAAGGTAATAATAACAGTTTAAAATAACATTTCTAGAAAATACAGACAGACTGGCGCCCTTAGAGTACTGTCAGTCTACTGACTCAAAGGTAGTCTGTCTCAGTCTCTATCTAGACTTATTTCCCCTCTGTAGTGCAAAGGATAAGATAGTCTGTCTCACAGTCCAGGCTGAATCCACATTATTTAGGGCTCCTTTTCAATATAAATGGGCTTGTTTGTTACTATCAAAATTATATATATTCAGAGACTAAGCCTTAGTCCTTCAAAGGATAAGATAGTCTGTCTCACAGTCCCTGCAGTGCTAAAGCCCTAAATAAAGCAAGTCTAGATTTCCTCAGGTTCAGGCTGAATCTCTGGTCTCCCTAGGGCTCCTTTTCAATTTAAATGGGCTTGTTTGTTACTATCAAAATTATATATTCAGAGACTAAACGTTAGTCTAAGGATAAGATTGCTATACATCCACTGGCTTAGCGTTCAGTACAGCCTTGGAACAAGGCTAATTGTAGACTACTGATTGGCAGGGGTGGAAATAACCAATTGCCCGACGCCCGAGTCCAGTGTTTTTTTCTGTCGGGCAAGCAAATTTGTATATCACACTGTACCGGTGTCCAGTTGACTTTACAATATTAATTATGTTGTTTATTTAAAAAATCAACAAGAAAACGGCCGGTATAGTGGAAAAATTATCAGGGCAAGTGAATTTACATGTGCCACTGTACCGGAGTACACTCGCAATTTTAAAGTTATTTCCACCACTGACTGGGTGTATAGTAATTCTTTATGTAATAGGCAAGTCTAGATTAGCGGACAGTATGTAAGGACTTGTTTTTATGTTATGTAAAGGAAATAGGTTTAAACTAATAAGTATTACCTTTGAGACTCAAAGTCCAAGGCCATGGTTAATCAGTCCAATTGACCTTGTGATAACCCTACCATTTCCTCAAATACCTCCTCCACTTCCCAGCATCTGAATCTAGATTTTCATCATTCATGCCCCTGGCACTTCATCCCACTGCGGTCCCCCCTCACGCTGACAGCCACGGGGGCCAGTCCAACCAGGTGGGATGCGGGAATGTTTCGCTATTTACACATCATTATCAAGGAGTTTGGACAGAGCCAGCGGTACTATTTTTAGCCAGATGCTTAGTGCTGAACAGCAGACTTGTGTAGGGATTTAATTTTAGAACATGGTGGAACGATAAGAAAAGATAAGTGTAAGACAAACGTCCCCCCTTCTCCATAGAGAGAGAGAGAGAGAGAGAGAGAGAGAGAGAGAGAGAGAGAGAGAGAGAGAGAGAGAGAGAGAGAGAGAGAGAGAGAGAGAGAGAGAGAGAGAGAGAGAGAGAGAGAGAGAGTTATTAACGCTGGACAGTATATTGTCATGTGGAATCCATCCATTGAGCATGTTTCGCAGTATTGTTTTCTTTATTAAAGTAAATTTCACGAGCAGATGGTTTTTCTTAAACAATTTCCCTTTAAAAGGACTGTGTAAAACGCCTGTGACACTTTCACAGCGAATTTGAATTCCTGATTAAAAATAACATGTGTAGGAAACATTTAATATAGTGTGGCATTCTCTGGCGAAAGTTTGGAATGTTCTTCTCACTGTTTAAGTTAGCTCTGTAGACTAACCAACAACATAAGTCCATGCATCGGCGACAGAGTTATTTTAGCAAACTATCATGGGGCATATCATCTCGACATATTGTCATTTCAGACAGACTTCCCTTGTTACTACATATCGCGCTGTTTATATAGGATCTATTCCATTACTCTAGATAGCACAGGGTTCTCCCTTGTAATCATACGACACTGAGGAATGACACACAGTGTTATCTTTTTAGAAGCGAGAATGACCTCTGATGCCCATTTCTAGGGCCTTAAAATGGATATACTGTAAACACATGACTGTGTTTATGTTCGGTAGTTGACATATTCTGGGAAAGGAGTATATTAGGTGGTGCTTGTTTGTTTAAAGACAGAAGATCGGAAAATATGTGTTATGACGTTAGGCAAAATATCGCCCGTTATCATTATGATACAAGATACAGGATATTTTTTGCGCAAACATTCCATGTAGAAACAGTGACAATATTCTATAAACTACGTAAACAAGATATATAATAAGTCAGAGTAACAATACAAATGCTAGTAGAAATATGTAATGACCAAGGACAATCTAGAGATCTTCTAAATTTGTTTGAAGTTGTATATATGGTACCAGATTATTGCTATTATATCTGCATGTGAAAGATATATTACCAGATATATTTCAACAAAACAAGCGCGTTTGATGATGATGATGATGATGATGGTGATGCTGCTGCTGCTGCTGCTGATGATGATGGTGGTGATGGTGATGATGGTGATGCTGCTGCTGCTGCTGCTGATGATGATGATATTTGAGATCCGGTGTATCTGTTTCGCAATTTGACACTGAAGCTGTAACCATGTCGACGATGTTGAAACATGGTACCAGTCCATGGTGTCAGTGTTGATCAAGTAGTAGGTCAGAGATGCAAAGGAAGTACTATGTTTACAGGAAGCCATCTTGTGTGTGTTTTACTGCTCTGACCAAAGGTCACGCGTTCGTGTCAGACTGAGTCGTGTAAAGTAAACACACACAGCGTTCCTCCTCCATCCCAGGCAACCATACATAGACTTGCTGCGACTCCATGCAAATACTGGCGCTTCCCCACTACTAGCCTGTGGCAGAGTCCCTGAACCACATTATTTCCCCACTGCCTTGCCATTCCTGTAATGCTAAAGTCCTAAATGAAGCAAGTCTAGATTTCATATTCTGAACCTCCCTTCTCACTAGGGCTCCTTATAAATTTAATAAGGAAGTATTTGTTTCTATCATAGTATTATTATATTCAGACAGCAAAGTGGTTACAGCGTTCGCTCGTCACGCCTTAGACCCGGGTTCAATTCCCCACATGGGTACAATGTGTAAAGCCCATTTCTGGTGTCCCTTGCTGGAATATTGCGGCGTAAACTATTTTCCTCACTCACTCACTTCCATAAATGAATAAGGAAGAACAATAAACTCGAATCTTTAAAGAAATAAATCAACAATTATATCTTAAGAAACGTTCAATATAGATATTGTAGCCAAGGCCAAGGAAATGCTTTGGGAACTTTTGTAATTATATTAGAGCCTTTCCGAAGATCTTTCCGACCTGACATTACAACACAATTCACAAATAGGATCATACACGTGTGGTTTTGATACAATATAATATCAAATTAAAAAATATATATATATGTCATGTTAAAAAGGTACACGTGATATTCACTGACATTCGCCAGTGCTGTAACAGAGAACCCTATAGGTATGACCGGCGCAAGGTGCTCGTAGTTTGTTGACTCAACTCAACGCCGTATATGTCGTGCTTCCTAAACACCGAACTCAGCTTATCCATTCATATAAGGCAAGGTGGGCTTCTCCGACGACAGCTGAAGCCGTCTCCTCTAACTCAGCAGAAACGATAAGCCCCATAACAAGATCCAGATGGCCGTCGTCACGTGATCCGCACATAAGGGCAGAACCGTGACGTCACCATTTTCTGTGTAGTTTCGCCTATTTAACCCTCACGTTGTCGCAGATTCACGTTTTTGTGTAAGACAATGATTTCAAGTATACATCTGAGTCTGTAAATTATATGGAGACTTGTAATTAAGAGCGGTGGTTTGATGTCAAACTCTCTGTGAGGTATGGAGGAAAAGTGTTTCTTCAAGACTTTGATTGAAATTGATGGAACAGTTTATTTAGCATTACATGACAGACAATGCCAATGGTTTAATACAAAGCACAATGAAAGTATGTTCCAAACAACAATTTCCCTTGGATCTATAATCATGTATATATCTATTAATGCAGTTATATGACGTCCACGTCAGAGAATAATCAGTCTCGATTATCCGTCAAAACAGATTTCACTGGGTATAAAGGAAAAATAGTGGTGAAACTTGTATGAATGGACAACTTACAAAGGTGATTATTTATTTTGTAGTTTATAGAATATTGTCACTGTTTCTTCATGGAATGCAATGCAATAAATATCTTATCTTATCTTATCTTACTAGTTCTCCCACCAAACCAGCTCAATAAATAACGTTGTTTTTTTACCTGAATGTCCTCCATGCGAACTCAGGTGTGGAATGGTTATGCAAATGTTAATTCAAACAGCCTAGTGTTGTTACACACAACACCTTCCTGTCTAAGTAGACTCCCCAAGAAGCTGATCCATTACCCAGGGTAAGAATGTTGAAGCACCATCAACCTACCGATATGGGTTGAATGTTGCTACGGATTGAAAGTTTTGAGAAGACTATGATCCCTTGTATTTGGAAATAACTGCAGCTTCTAGAGTTTCAACACCTCGATGCTCTGATCCCTGAAGGTCCGGGGTAGGACTGGTCTTCAGCAACCGATGCGTGTCGTAAGAGGCGACTAACGGGATCGGGCTCTCTGACTTGGTTGACACATGTCATCGTGTCCCAAATACGTAGATCGATGCTCATAATGTTAATCACCGGATTGTCTGGTCTAGGGCCATTTATTTACAGACCGCCGCCATTTAGAGAGAATATTGTTGACTGCGGCGCTTAACAACAAGCAAGCAAAATAACTAACACAATGCCCCCCTTTAACTAGAGTACCTATAGTGTGAAAACGTCGAGAGACAACTTTTAGAAATGCGTAATTCTTAAGTACTTCCTGATGAACATTAGCCCTCTTGAAATAAGATCAGAAACACTTATCATGCATTCATTGTCAAGGGCGTCATCTCTGGATATTTCATAAGTGTGTTCAAAATATCAATTCTCATCCTATGTTAAGGACCTAGTTCACTATCACATGGTGTAAGAGGTTTAGTTTAAACATATTTTATTCACAATGTTAAAAGGGTCGGGGACAAGTGCCTTCAACTTATTAAACCCCTCTCCGAAGATATTTACAATAACTAATTACATCACAAGCAATTATTAGAAACAGAGACAGAGAAAGACTCAAAGATAACAGGGGGGAAATGCTATAATACAAAAGGTGTATAGAGAGAATACTACTGGAATCGTTTAGATTAGCACATATATTGATGTACATTTTTGAATATAATTTCATTTTTATGATTTATCAGATCTGCAATGCCGTTTAAAATAACAGATAATGTAATCACAGAATTACTACCACATACATCTTGAATAGCTTTAAGCATGATCTTTCTATGTTGATTGTGTAAAGAACATTCTAAGAAATAGTGATGAGCATTTTCGCATGGGTTTCCACATGCGCAGGATGGATCAGTGGTTAGCCCTACTCTGTACAGATCGTAACTTAATCTACTAGCTTCATGACGTAGTTGAGTATGTAATATGTTAAATTTACTAATACCGTAAGAAAAGTACAGTGGAGCTGAGTTATATGATGTTATTATGCTCGATTTAAACTTTGATGGTGAAGTACAATTTGAAAGAGGTGTATTAGAGTCAGAAGCAGTTATCTACCCTGTTGATGAATGTAGAAAACATATCTCAATCCCCTACCCGTATAATTATTATAACAATTAATCTAGATATTTATAATGTTCCATCGTTGGTGTTATATCGTACCTTGACGAACATTCTAAAGGACATTTGTGTTTTAGTAATAAATAGAAATCATCTGTGATGTCCTAAAAATAAAGTATGCGAAAGTACTTTTTCCCATTTCCAGAGTTCATCATTGCAAAACCGTAAACATGAATTAATGGAATCAACAAAAAGATCAGGTTAATATAGTTAATAGAGCAATGATCGCAACTTAACACAATATTCGCTCATTTACATATAAAACGAAACCGATATTTACTGCATGTTTGTACTATTTTGACCATATGTACGTCGTACACTGATGGAAAAAGCAAATAGCAAAGGCAAGACTCTGTGGATGGTTGATCAGGAAACAGGAATCTTTATTTGAACATAAAGGTTCCATTAATTACAGTGGGGTAGTGTAGTGGCGAAAGCGTGCACTTGTCACGCCAAAGGCCCGGGTTCGATTTCACACATGGGTACAATATGTGAAGCCAGTTTCGGTGTACCCAGCTACGATCTCGCTGGAATACTGTTGAAAGCGGCATATAGCCTTCTCACTTTAAACCTTGATTGAGTGAGTGAGCGAATGAGTGAGTTTAGTTCTGCGGCTGCTTTCAGCAATATTCCAGCAATGTCACGACGGGCGACACCAGAAATGGGCTTTACACATTGTAGCCAAGTGGGAAATCGAACCCGGGTCTTCAGCGTGACCAGCGAACACTTTAACCACTAGGTTACCACACCGCCCCTTAAAAGCTTTAACTGACAAGGATGATATTACAGTCCTACATATGAGAGCACATATCTGACCTTGACATGAGTATAAGTGGAATAAGAGTAGAGACGAATAGAACAAAACAGGATATACTTTAAGCTATAACTGTCGGGGAGAATCATATCTCCAATGGCGCGTCTATTATGCTGTCTTTTAAATGGGATTTGCTATATCTGCTGCTGTTATGTTCCAACGGGAAATGAAAATCAGTTTCAGTCTCAGATACCAGTGGGTATGTGAAGAAAACATGTTAAGAATCTCTTCCTCTGCATCTTAAACCAAAGTGACAGCACATGGATATTTTTGTTTTTCTTTGGAGTGAGTGAGATGGGTAATCACGGCATGGCTTTGATAGAATTCGAGTTATGTCATTCCGTTACTTAAAGGATACACAGTAGTGCTGGTTGAACACCCTGACGAAACAAAGGGACAGGTAAAAGATCAGGATCGTGCGAATCTGGGATTCAACCCCAGAATCAGCGGATCGCGGTATGGCTAAGGGGAGTAAAACTGAAGAAGTACAGCGCTTAAGATATCTGAAGTGACTAATTTTTGGAAATGAAATATCTTTTTTTTTTGTTGCAGCCGTTACTGGTGGCCAGAGACCTCGTATAATTGGAGACAATGGAGTTAGAAGTGATGGACAAACGACTATCATCAGACTCACTGGTAACGGCTACGTCAATTACGACTTTGCCAGACTTCCAGCAGAATTCATCCGACAGACAAACGAGGAAGAGATAACCTTCTACTTTCTCACTGACCAGGAGAATGGTCTTGTCTGGCTCCAAGAAGACCCGGACCGTGTCATGTACATGAGCATGAAGGTAACAGACTCAATACCTATGTTTTCCTGTTTATGATTTGTTTGTCTGTTGCTTAACGCAACATTCAGCCATATTCTAGCTATACGGAGAAGGTCTGTACATAATCGAGTCTAAACCAGACAATCCAGTGATTAACAGCATGAGCATCGATCTTTTGGGACATGGTGACATCTGTCAACCAAGTCAGCGAGCCTGACCACCCGATCCCGTTAGCCGCCTGTTTGTGATGTTATTTGATATGTATGTATGTATGTATGTATGTATGTATGTATGTATGTATGTATGTATGTATGTATGTATGTATGTATGTATGTATGTATGTATGTATGTATGTATGTATCTCTGTGTCTCTCTCTGTGTCTGTGTGTGCGCGTGCGCGTGCGTCACAATTCAGGAGAAGTTAGCTTCAAATAGTGATAAATCGACTTTCTCAACTGTCTCATTTTTAAAAAAATTCTCAGGAGTTGCTGTGTCTCTGAGTTCATAATATATGTTGTCTGTTTCCGGCTTCAAATGAAATTTTGATATTTTGATTGCGCAACCGTATTGCAGGATGGATATCTCCGCTACGTCAACGACCAGGATCCTTACGGCCCACAGGAGGTGATGATCAGACCGCAAAATGGTGCCCGCTTCAACGACTGGTCCTGGCACTTTGTCAATATTTCCAGAATAGGCAGAGACGTAAGTAAAGTCCATTCTACAATATGTAGGCCGATAGATAAATCGCTCGCTTGTCACTAAGAAGTACCTGTTCGATTCCCCACATGAAAAAGTGTGGAGCCTATTTTAGCGCTTCATGCCGCAGTTTGAACGAAACAATGAAAAATGTGCGTCAACTCCGTCACACAAAATGTATATTGAATTTGAAATTTGACAATTTCGTTTTGGTTGACACTGGCTTTTGGCATTTGTGCTTTTAGCTTTCATCAAACCAAACGCTTGTGTCATATTAATCTATTTTTATTTCGTGTTATTTCCCAAGCTTGTTTAACGGCTGTGGGGTAGCCTAGTAGATGAAGCGTTCACTCGTCACACCCACCGAAACTAAGTTCTGATTACCATATGTGAAAAATGCGTGAAAACCGTAACATGTTTTCCCCGCCGTGATATTGTTGGAATATAATAGCGACGGAAAACAACACTCTGTCAATCACTCCAAGCCTTTTTAAAGTGCATATATTATATGTGTATTACTATATATTTTTTTACGCAGATTGAGATCAAAGTGGACAATAATCACAGGGCTCGTTACACGCTTCCACAATCAAGTCGAAACCTTCATTTTCTGACCCGGTCGAATGTGTACCTAGGGGGTCACCATGACCCAACTGACGTCACTGGTGGACTGGTGGACAGGGGACTGAATGGCGGCATAGCCAAGGTCCTCTACACTACAAAATCGCCTCAAGAAATCATCTACGTGAATCTTATCTCACAAGGAAAAGCGAGCATCCATGGACCCGTTCGCTTTGTGAATGGAACCATTGGCAGAGTAAGCCCACCGACTTACCCACCACGTACTACGAGACCCCCTGCCACCCCTAAGCCAAGACCTATCGGCCCTGGGCCCATAACTTTCAGGTCATCCAGCGTCCGTCTCGAACTGCCTCGAGTCCAGATCAACGACGGGACGATCATGTCATACAAATTCCAGACTATCGAAGAAAAAGGGTTGATGTTGTATACCTACGGGAGTCCACGGAAACCAGGGGCCTTCTTCGCTGTTGAAATGTACGACGGCAAACTCTACTTCGTGTACAACTTCGGCGACGTCGCTCACCGAATACAGTTTTCAGAACGTGACGTCTCGGACGGTCAACAACACTCTATTGAAGTCCGTTTCTACAACAACTACATCATTTTGATGCTGGACGGGAAACAGAAGAGGATTGATCTGAACAGCAGAGAAGGACTTCCCATCGCGTTCCAGCGCGCTTTGTATCTCGGAGGGTACACAACATACAGCAATAACCTCGCGGAAAGCAGTCGTCTCCCTTGGCATATTTGGTCCCGGGATGGCTATCAAGGATGTTTTGAAGATTTCAAGATCGACCGCAAGAGGCTTGATCTCCACCAGTTGGCCGTATCCCAGAACGTGTTCGGTAACGTTGACCGTCAATGCCTTGCGATGCCCCGAAAGTGTCAGCTGAACCAGATGCCTTGTGTGCATGGAGGATGCAGAGACACCTGGAACGGCTATGTTTGCGACTGCTCCAACACCGCCTACACCGGCAAGAACTGTGACATAGGTAACCAAATATAGCTATCTTCCTTAGCGTAAACATATATATATATATATATATACGCACACTGAGAAGCACGTTAAAAGCACGTACGTAATCAATCGATACGTCTATAAAAAAATGCTCCATTTCGAAAGATCAAATTGTGTTAATAGAATTATTTTGGAGGATGATTATGATGTACAGGTCGTATTCGAATGTAAACCAGTTCTAATAAACATCGTCCGTTTTTCATTTGCTGATTTGTGAACGTCGAGGATTCTAACATATGATTGTTGTCTTTCAGTGGCATTTAGAAGTTGTACATTGATGTCCAAGATATTTTTATGGATTAATGTTATTATGATTGTTGTTATTATGATTAATGTTATTATGATTGTTGTTTTGCAGCTGCCTTAGTAGGATCATTGAACGGTCAGCAGTTCGGACACCTGCCAGTTCTCTCATTAGGCACTCACACCAATGACCTGTCTCTCCGCTTCAAGACCCCCCTCAGCAACGCCTTCCTCTTCCAGACCTATACAGGGGAATCGGACGAGTATCTCCGGGGAATCCTGGAAGATGGACGCATCAAGGTCACCACTAACCTCGGAGGTGTAGTGAAGGTATAAATTACACTGTTTATTTTTATCAAAACTTTTATCGTTAAAACAAACGCTGGATTGTACCACTTTGTCGCGACAGAATTTGGATACGACACTTGAAAAATGCGTGTAATATTTAATAGATCTGAAGGCATTTGACTTTGCGTTAGTTCATGAACAGAGGCTTAAACTTCCTGTTCGTACAGGCGATCTAGTTTACAGTTAATGTACGTTTACGTTTACTTTCGAAAATATACTTTTAAGTTTTCGTTCTGTCAATAAAAGCGGGAGAACAACAATGTATGTTTCATCACACAAACACGAAGTTATGGTGTACTTATTAACATGTTTCTTGACTGATGAATCACAGAGTATCTTTGAACATGAGAAGGATTATTTGGCCTTTATTTATTGTTCGTCATTTATCTATCCGGGGTCCAAGATTTTATTGAATTCTAAAAAAACTTTGAATGTGAAGACGATTTTACTGTAAAATGACATTCAAGGGAAGTAACAAGCATTGGTTGTTGAAGACCAATTCTATACCCGGATCTTCACGGGTTTGTAAGTAACAGGACCCGTGAAGATCCGGGGTATAATAGGTCTTCGGCAACCCATGTGCTTGCCATAAAAGGCGACAATGCTTGTCGTAAGAGGCGACTAACGGGATCGGGTGGTCAGTTTCGCTGACTTGGTTGACACATGTCATCGGTTCCCAATTGCGCAGATCGATGCTCATGCTGTTGATCATTGGATTGTCTGGTCAAGACTCGATTATTTACAGACCGCCGCCCTAGAGCTGGAATATTGCTGAGTGCGGCGTAAAACTAAACTCACTCACTCACTGTAAGTAACAATAATATTAACAGAGGCTCGCGAAAAGAAACCTTCACGTAATGTTGAAGGATATTCTAATATAAAAAGATGTTGTTGAAACATTCCACTACAATATAGTTCAGAATATTCTGCTAATGGTGAACCGGTCAGTGTACAATTGAGGGAGAAATTGACCAAACGCTTCTTTTCGTTTCAGAGGTACTACGCAGGTGAAGGTCTCAATGACCTCGACTGGCACAACCTGTACATTCGTCGTCGTGGAAACCAGATAGAACTCTGGGTGGATGATTTTCCGTCTCAACTCGGTAAGTGGAGTAAGACATCAACTCGGTAAGACATTATTACGAAGTCAATTTGGTAAGATATTGTTAAGAAGTCAACTCGGTAAGACATTGTTAAGAGGTCAGCTCGGTAGGGCGTTGTTAAGATGTCAACTTTCTTGAGGTATAACATTTAAAAAGCGTAAGTTTTCATGATTCAGTGTTTAAATACGCAGTGTATCAGACAGCCTGTAGTTTTCAAGGCATCATACCACAATCTTATCGATGTAATTGTAACTCTAAGGGAGACAACTCGTGAAACACTGGCAGCTGCGACCAAACAATCCATTCCCATTCGTCAAAGAACTACTATAAAAATCCGCTCATGTCAAATATCACTGTAGCTACTGCTCGGCACCATCTTCATCATACTGCAGGCCAACGTTCTTTTCTGTTGTTGCCTTCTGTTTGTGTTCCGTTGTTAAGCATTGTTCATATTGTTAAGGAATTATTTTTTTAGAAAAAACGTATAATGTTTGTATGTAACCTTGTAATGACACATATATATTATTTAGTGGAGAGAAAAACTGAATGCATGGTATGAAAATACATGAAAATCATTAATTGCAGTTCAGTAATAATTTTACTAATCACTCGGGGATTAGACATGTGGTTGTTTAAACCAATTATTTAGTTTGAATTAGTAGTCTACACAAAATCAGTCTTCACACATTATTCTTTTGATTGCAGGCAATCTCAATGGCGAAAATTTCTTCTTCGATATTGAGCGTATATATCTGGGAAGTCTAAAGGGTTCTGACATCAACGTCAAGAATTACCCGAACTACATCGGATACATGCAGAACTTCCGCATTAATGAAATAGACGTTCTGAATGAGCTTCAGAGGATGGGGGCAGGCACCGTGAACTTCACCATCTCCACCATCCCACAACTTCCTCCCCTCATCTACAACCCTGTTACTGTCACATCTCGCAATACCTACGTCCAGCTCGAGACTCTGCGAGTTCCCCCGAGAATGGTGCTCTCGTTTATGTTCAAGACCCAAGAGTCGAGTGGAGTCATATTGTTCAATGGCGGACTTAACAGGGAGTTCATCGCCCTGGAGCTGTATAATGGATACCTGCATTTCACCTTTAACACAAGCGATAGCGCATCTGCCTTGAGGATAAGCACTCCCCAGTCTCTTAATGATAATAAATGGCATCAAGTTATTCTCCGACGTAATGGAGACGGCAAGAGCTTTACTGTCTCAGTGGATGAATACAGGTCAACGCTTGGGAGTGAAACAGCGGATGGGCGGCTGGATCTTCAGGGGCCTCTCTATATCGGCGGTTTACCAAATAATTTGTTCTCGCAGGAATATATAATGAAGGCTCTCCTGTCCAAGACTGGGTTCCAGGGATGTCTGGCTTCCATCGATATGAGTGGTGCTGTTCCCGACCTTCTGAAATATTCCAGAGGGAACCCCAACGTTATAAGTGGCTGTACAGGTTGGTGATATCTCGGTGATACCTTATAACTCGAACTCTACTAACTCGAACGTTTGTAACGCGAAAACCAGTGACCTGTAATTCAAACTCCAGTAGCCCAAAAATCTGTAACTCAAATGTATGCAACTCGAGCTCCACTAACTTGAACGTCTGTAACTCGAAAGTCTGTAACAAAATCGTCTGAAACTCGAATGTCTAACTCGAATGTTTGTAACCCGTACGCCTGTTACTCGAACGATAGTAACATCTAACCCCATTTAAATTGAAAAGGAGGCACATGGAGACCAGAATTCGGAACCTGAGGAAATCTGGGCTTGCTTCATTTTAGGGCTTTAGCATTGCAGAGAGGGTTAGGCAGTAGGGAAGATGAAGTTGGTTCAGGGAGTGTGAGCCAGACTAGATGGCCGCAAGGAAACCCCGTTTGCATGGACTACATTAACGCCTTGTGACTTTTAAGACGATCTAAATGCGTGGTTTCTCAAAACAATGATGTAGCCACTTCAAGATTGTCTCCAATTAACGGTGCCACTGCAAAACTACAAATATCGACTTTTAAGCTATTCATATGGATGTTCCTCCTATAACCTATAATCATTAGTGAGGATTGTGTCTAGTTGTGTTTATCTTGTCTTTCCAGATGTTATAAATGAAGTTTGTCTGGTCGACTCCTGCAAGAACTTCGGTGTCTGTATACCTGCAGGGGATCGCTATTTCTGTGACTGCAACATGACGTCATACATTGGAACTATCTGTACTGAAGGTACGTTAATGGGCCTTACACTGTAGCCGTTTATAAAACGTTAACACGTATTTCAATTTTAATTGGGATGAGTGAGTTTCGTTTTATGTCATTTTTAGCACTATTACAGTAATAACACGGCGGGGGGGGGGGAGGGGGGGACACCAGAAATGAGCATCACATATTGTACCCTTGTTGGGAATCGAACCCGGGGTTCGGCGTGACGAGCGAACGCTTTAAAAACTAGACTACACCAATGCCCTCTAATTGCAATGATATGAATCAGTCGTATATTGGTGTGAGGAAAATCAGTCAACCTGTTTCTAAAAGGATATCTGTTTTCCCCCAAGTATAGCCATTCAATAAAGGTTAATGGAGTTGATGCTACAGATATCCTTTTCTCTATTCTAAACATTGACAGTACGATATTTTCAGTTTTAGAGGAATTGTTTCCAATAATGTACCTAATTTTTCAGAGGCTACAGGATTCCGATTCATGGAGAATAATAAGCCTGGGATACTGGTATACACCTATCCTCCTCTCGAGCGTCCCAGCACCATGCACGACGACATCGCCCTCGGCTTTATGACGTATGAGAAGGACGGTGTCCTCATGCGAGTGAAGAGTCAGTACCTGGATGATTTTATTGAGCTGCGATTGGTAAGTTTTCTTTACCATAATCAATATGATTTTACCATACTTTTATAACCATAATATTCTAGCGCCATCGTAACCTGGATACTGAATGGCGCAATAAGAACCTTGTCTGGGTTCACTAATGGCAAAAAGCAATCACACATGCATGATTGTATAACTGCTTGAGACGCATGGATCTGTTGTGTGTTAATGGCACAGCAATGGATCGAGTGTATCCCTGGAGACCGGAAAGTCGGCGGTTGGAAGCCTAGGGGATTGGGTTGAGGTACTTTTCTCCTTCCTGGGACTCTTCTTGGCGTCGGTAAAATCTGTCTTAATTGGGTAGTTATGTTAAATTGAATTGACGGCGAGTCAGCTTGACATGGACAGAAAGCCTAAAGTGACCATTGTCTCAGATGTTTACCATTTGGTGAAACCCACGATCACAGTATCCTGGTGTGTTCAAGGGACGCAATCCTGCTCAGATTATTAAAGCACCTTAGACGACAGTGCCGCCCGTGCCGAAAAACAGAATGACTGAATTCAAAGAATGAGTGTTACAGTATGCCCACGTCTTGTGTCTGGGACACCAAGAATAGGCTCTTACCCTTTTGAAGAATGTCACGGATCGTTGCTGTGACTATCAATCACCGAATACGTCGACTACGGTTATAACGAACTCAAATGGGCCATTAGTTAAAGTTCGATATAGGCATGTGGCCGGGACCAACACAATGTTCGTCATATCTGAATGCTCGTTATAGGCTTGTCCGTTTAAACGTTTTTTTTACTGTAGGTAAGACATAGTATGTAATGTTTTAAATATTTAAATAAACATGTTCGTAGCATACTGAGCATTAATACCACTGATGCAGATTTTCAATCCCTTTATAGGAAGATGGATACGTTGTTGCCGAATACCTGACGGACATTAACGGAAATCCCCAGCCAATTGTCCAGTCATCCCGGAGGTTAAATGACGGAAAGTATCACCAGGTTCGCTTCTTGAGGACCAGCAATAACGCCACATTGTTCGTGGACACTTTACCTGGAAAGACCATCCTGCATTCTTGTAAGTATTGTACTGAGTGAGTGAGTGAGTGAGTGAGTGAGCGAGTGCTATATCACGGCGTACTTTAACGTCAATCACAGCGGCCATCTTGCTCTCTCGGTCAGTCTCTCGTACAGACCCTGAAGCAAATATATCCAAGAAAGCCCACGCAAGTCTAGAAAATGTGGCAAGTCTAGATTTCCACAGCTGAAAATGAAGAAAGTCTCAGGGCTCCTTTTCATTATATATATATGTATATATTTATTTTTACTATGAACTTTTATTTCAGTAAAATATGATCATTTCAGAGATTAGTTGTAAGAATATCTCGGTGTACTGCCGATTTAAATTCTAACTCACTTGCACTCGGTGTGAATTGTATTAATATTTCAACGCGATAAAGGTATCTTATTTTTTTCCACTGAGCATGAATGTTTCATGTTATTTTTTCAGCTCGACATGGTTTATTCGACAAACAAGGCACCATCTATATTGGCGGTTTCCAGGAGAAAGGAGTAACCAAGAGTGCATTCAATGGCATTATTGCCGGTAGGATATTAACGTTGGATACCTTTTAAACATAAACCAGGGGCGGAAATAACCCATTGCCCGACGCCCGAGTCAAGTGATTTTTCTGTCGGGCAAGAACATTTGTATATCACACTCTACCGGTGTTAAGTTGACATTCCAGTGTTAATTATGTTGTTTATTTAAAAAAATCAACAAGAAAATCGGCCAGTATAGTGGAAAAATGATCAGGGCAAGTGATTTTACTTGTGTCACTGTACCGGTGTACACTAGCAATTTTAAAGTTATTTCCAGCCCTGTAAACGATAATCTGACTCTGGATTACGATCCTCTGGATGGACTAATGAATTAAAATTAATGAGTTTAACGTAATTTCAACGCAATATATAAATTTTTAGTGTTTTTAGTGTGATTTTCTCAGTGTAATGATTAATATATTTCCAAACATTTCTCTACACCAGGTCTCCATATCAATGGCTTGCACGTCTTGAATAAAGCGGCGAATAAGCAGAGTACCCTCTGGTCGGGAGATGTTGTGGTGGCCCCCAAACCATTTACCTTGACCATTAAGTAAGTGGGATATGGAATGACTGTGTTTTCTATGTATGAATGGTCTTCAATTACACCGTTCTCATCAGCCTAACGGCTATGATGATCACCACGAAGGCTGTATTGATCGCCATCCTCTATTGAGGTATCAGCTGTCTCTCTTCCGAACATAAGTGGCTGTGGGGTAGTTTAGTGTGTTAGGCGTTCGCTCGTCACGCCGAAGACCCGGGTTCGAATCCCGTATTGGTATTATGTGGGGAATCGGCGTGGCGAGCGAACAATTTTTAGAATACCATTAGGCTACCCACCACCATCATTTCTGGTGTCACCTGCGGAAATATTGTTAGGATATACTAAACTCACTCAAATAGCAATAGCACTCTTACCAAATAGCAAAGGTAATGTATTAAATAAACATTAAGAGTTTTGAGCAGGGAGACTATGGGATTCGAACTTCACATCCCCAGATGCTGGCACAGCATAGGGCCTCTGAGCCAACCTTGCTACCATATTTGATATTGTTTCAAGTTTCACATATTCAGGCGCACAACAGAATGACGAGTACAAAATTGCAAGAAACATTTATTATTCTTATTATCACCGTAAGGGCAGCTTGGGTGGTATACTCCTCGGGGAGTTGATAATTCAATTTGGGATAGACACAGGATGCTTGATGGTCCCTTTTGTGGGTTACATACGTCGCCTGTTATTATGTAGGTACCATCATACTTGTATGTTATTATTAATAATGAGGAATATTATCATTATTATTATGTATCTGTTACAGTCAAACACCACGACCCCCGACGTGGATCACGCCTACAAATCCCATAATACCACCATTTGTACCACCCACACCCAGTCCGCCAGTTACGGACACGTTTGTGCCACCCGGCGTTGGAGGTGGTGGAACAGGGTGGACTGGCGGTGGCGGTGGCGCCGGCGGTGGCGCCGGCGGTGGAGGTACGGGAGGTGTCGGCATTGGCGTTCTCCCATCAGGAACAGGAGGATCCGGAGTTATGACAGGGCCTCTCGCTCAGCCAGTGGCAGCAGCGGCAGTAGCTGCACCCCCAGTTCTAGGAGCAGGAGGACCCAGAGCTGGAGTCGTGGTTGGAACAGTCCTTGGAATCTTGGCTTTGATGAGCAGTTTGATGTGGGCTTTCTATCGATGCAAGCCCGGCTACTGCGGCGGTTGTGCTGGTCCTGCTACCGCTGCTCCTATAACCATATCCCCACCTAGACCCGGCAATAACCTTGGTGTTGTCCAAGCCCTTAGCGGATCAGGCGCTGGCGCAGGCGCAGGTGCCGGAGCAGGTGGTGGAGGGGTCAAGATTGTCAACGGTTCACCCACCCACGGAGCTGGTGGTGGGTCCAGTGCTGCCTTCTCTAGCTACTTCGCATCTCAATCAGCAGGAGGTGGCGGTGGAGGAGGAGGAGGAGGAGGAAGCGCTGGCTATGATTCTGCAACTCTCAGAGCAACAAAGACATTCACAAGTTCAGGAACCACAATCGGAACACCCAAGCCAGCCAGAGCAAATCTCGGATCCACAACATCTGGAGCCAGTGGCTATTCATACAATCAAAACACAATGGGCCGGTCAGTAGTTGACGGAACATCAAACGTTCATGGTGGAAATTCAGTATCGTCATACCATTATGAAGGTGGCATGGCTGATTACGACATGGCACCAGGAATAAGCGGATCGGCAGCAAATTACCAAAGCAATACCATGGGCCATGCCGGATACTCTACCTCGACAATGTCATCCAATTTCAACTACCAAGTACAAAGTGTGAAAACAGTTACAGGACAGCAACAGATGATGGGATACGCTGGATCACCGAATTTTGCCGCGGCCCCTGGAGCGATGGGGGGAGGAAGTGAGAGTCGACTGTTGTCTTATTACTGCTGATGGGCGGAGTGTTGTTACCGGATCCAGCTTAGGTCCACCCCAGGTCTGGGATATGCAGGTACGTATATATAAGATTGGTTGGTTTGTAGTTAAACGCCGCACTCAGCAATTTTCCGGCTATACGGCGGCGGTCTGTAAATAATGCATCTGTCACTTCCTCACAGTGTCGCTATGTCAATCTTTCTTGCATTTTCGAATTTAAAACTCCCCAACAAATTTACAACAAAACAGAAGTGTTGGGAAGATAACATGATGTCTCAGATTGGTTTGGTTGTTAAACGTCGCACTCAGCAATATTCCGGCTATATGGCGCCGGTCTGTAAATAATGAAGTCTGGACCAGACAATCCAGTGATCAACAACACGAGAATCGATCAACGCAATTGGGATACGATGACATGGGTCAACTAAGTCAGCGAGCCTGACCACCCGATCCCGCTAGTCGTCTCTTACGACAAGCATGGGTTACTGCATTCTCTTCCCACAGAGGTTACTTGTCATATCTTCCTACGAACCTCTGTTCTAATACGGCCATATTTCCCGGTTCTCGTAAAATCCGCTAGCGGCAAAAGATCGCAACACGAATTATCTCCCTTCTTTCTATCCAATCAGAACACGTGTTACATCGACTTGATTAACACAAGCAAATGTGAGGCCACAAATATCCCCCATCTGCCGGGGACTTGTATTGATGTTACACACAAGACGTTTAATGGCTAGCTTGTCCGTTGTCAACGAGGGCGATGGAGACGCGACTGATCCGCAATAACATGACTGAATTCTGTCTAGAAGAAACGTTTGCGCATCGCGCAGGGGAAGAGGTTTAGTTTTCTCGAAGTATACGGAAATTACCGAGGCCTTGCGAATGATCACTTTTGAAACAACGTCGCTGATTGCACAACTAAATGAAAGGGCCGTATTAGAACAGAGGTTACGTAGGAAGATATGACAGGAGTAACCTCTGTGGGAAGAGAATGGGGTTACTGAAGATCAATCCTAACCCGGATCTTCACGGGTTGTTTTTAAGAGTGAGTGAGGCTGAACGCTGGTTTAAACACTTCACGGGTTGTTAAATAACAAATACACCAACAACACCACACATAAAATCTCGAAACAGAATCAGTAATATATAGCATACCAGTAATGAAACACAGTATCCAGAAAATCGGTTCTAGAAAAGAAATTATTTATACATTTAACAGCTGCCCCTACCCATACCAAAGTTTCATTAATAATAAGAAATACTTGTGAGTAATAAAATAGGAAACTGGTTCTTAGTGATGCATATATAGGGAAAAGTGTAGCATATGTGCAATTTATTATTGTGTCTTTATAAAATGTATCAGCTGCTAGACGTATGTGGTCGATAAACCTTTTGGAAACAGAGTGTTGTCCGAATACATGAGTCGACTTTACCTGGACTAAGAACTGCCCTGAACTCTGTGCTCTTTGACCAATTTCACGTAAACTAACTGTAATCTAGCGTTGTTAGCTATCACGTCTTCTGGCCTATTCCTGTCAAGTCTTGATATAGCAGGATTGACCAGGTGTTACAAGAACTGAATTAAACATGCAAAGCTTTTCTTAAACCTAAACCTTGGTCGCTCGTACGACATTAAACCGTGGAAGGTGCATCCGGCTGCGCAATGTATCTAAACATTACTTGTATATGTGACCGCCTCCGTGGTGTAGTGGTTAGAGCGTCCGCCCGGAGAGCGGAAGGTCGCGGGTTCGATCCCCGACCGCGTCATACCGTTTAAATATGGTACTTGTTGGTCCCTGCCTGGCGTTCGGCATTAATGGGTACAACAAGGACTGGTCGGCTCAGAGTCAGTATAATGTGTCTGAGTGGAGTATTTCTGCTTCACTGCGGCATGGTATCTCAGTGGGCTAGCACTATAAAACCAGCTTAAACCTGGGCTAGTACAAACAGCCGCACATACACATACACACACATGCACGTCGTCATATGAGCGAAATATTCTCAAGCACAACGTTAAACCCAATTTCACCTCACCTCACCTCACTTGTATATGTACAAACCATCAAAAGTTTAGACTCACTTAAAACACTCACTATATGTTATGTATATACATGTGGTTACATCGAAGACTGATTTCTCCACTAACTTGGGGGAACCAACTGCAAACCTTGTGCAGATGAATTGCACGAGGATCATGCATCAAGTTGCTGAAAAGCATATTGTGCAAATATCGTGCATGTGAACAGCTGCGTTTTGGTGTAAAGTTTTGTTAAGAATTTGCCAATTTTCACTGAGTTTCATAATTTATTGAACTCATGACAATACACTTTTCAACGTTACGAATTTGTTTACAATACATCAGTTCATGTGTAAACAGTACCCTTAAACTGTATAGAATATTTTGCAAAATCTAGTTTAGATCAGTTGACTGAAGTAAGTGGCTACATTTACACTAAACTTTGATGGGGAGTATATATTAGATGCAGGAATATGAATGCACAGTGCCATTTAGAAAGTGGTCAAATATAACAAATGGTATATATGGAATTACACTTTCTCATACTTTAGTTGGGTTAAGTTCCATTCGGGATTCGAACCACACCCTCAGAGTCAGGCACCTACTCGCCAACACACAAAGTCAGCTGTTTTAGGTGTAGACAATTCAACCTTGTTACTCGAACACCTATTTTCTAAAATCATGTTATATAGGAAGAACACAAATGATGGTTTTCTAATTTACTCCGGGTGCGGTTGGGTAGCCTAGTGGTTAAAACGTTTGAGTTTTGTGATACCGTTAATAGAAGACAACCTTGCTGTGACCTAATCATTGTTCTGAGAAAACAAACATTTACATCGTCTTAAAAGTCACAGGGGCGGTGGGTAGCCAAGTGGTTAAAGCGTTCGCTCGTCACGCCGAAGACCCGGGTTCGATTCCCTACATGGGTACAGTTTGTGATGCCCGTTTCTGGTGTCCCCCGCCGTGATATTGCTGGAATATTGCTAAAAGCGGCGTAAATCTATACTCACTCACTAATTTACTCAGACACCCCTTCTTCGGACAGTAGATCAATAGAAGCAATGTTTCTATGAGGTGAAACTCATACATCATGTTCAATTTATTGTTCCAGAGTGGTGAACTATTACGTATAATGAAAGGAGATACAGTAGGCTCGACAAACTTACACTTGGCCTGCAACGACAGGCTGTTGGTTGGAGCCGTGAACGCCGACCTTGAAATCAACAACTTTTCCATCGGCAAGGGAGTCACAAACAGGAGGCTACAGGTGAGTTTCGAGGTTCCCACTCCAAACAGAAATTACGGAACAGTACGGTTGTAACGATCTCAAAGGCACAGTTCGTTATATCCGAACTTCGTTATATGAATTTCGATTTAAATATACATCAAGTGGTCTGGACAAAAATAGTAGTTATATCCGTCACTTCGGTATAAGCGGGTTCGTTTTCAGCGTATTTTGCAATATTTCTCACGCCGGAACTGCATTGGGATTGTATGGATTCATTGCACAGTCGATAAGGAGACGGACACGCTTCAAGACTATCAGGCACCAATGGAAACGGTTCCGATTCTGATTCATGATTATATTACGTTAATCCCCTTATGCATAAAGTTCCTGTATCAAATATGTATTGCATTTGAACAAAATATGTTCTGAAGTTTTTGGTTTTGTCTTGACTTGTAACACAATGATTCGACAATTTGCAACAGTAGTTATAGCACAGCCCAGTGATACGAAACTAAAAATAATAAATCTAACTTTGTCTGTTACTTGAGGTTCATACATTTCATAATGGTTATCGCAATACAGGTTGATACAACGATATTTTGTGTTGGTCTGTGGCGCGAGATTACGGCTGGATGTACTGCATATTTGTTTTTGTTTCAAATTTTATTTAAAAAAAATATTCAACTTAAGTATCGCTGTCTGTGCATTTTAACGTAGGTTTTACAAACGCTTTGGTACGTAAGTAAGTATATAACTGTTTACTGTTAGCCTTTTGATATAAAGTGTGGGTGTACCCATGCAGATTCACCTTTTCTACACGTTAATACGAATGACAGGGTTTGATATTTAATAATAATAATAATAATCATAATTAATTTGTATAGCGCCTATTTTCCAACTTTGAGCTGCTCAATGGCGCTGAACAGGGTAGATAATTTACATATCATATGCTTGATTAAACAGGAAAGTTTTAGACAGTTCTGGAAGGATTTGTGAGAGCTTGCTGTTTTGAGTTCAAATGGTAGATTGTTCCACAAGGAATTACATTTGGATGTAATTTAAATTCTATTGTCCTTTCATCCAGATCTGGGACTTCAGCACTGGACGTCCTCTAGAGATGTCCGAACAAGAATACTGTTCAGCGTTGTGCGTCATGGGAGACGGAGACAAAGTTATTTTTGCCCGCACAGACAAGTACGGATCTGGAACGGAGGTGGTCCTCTGGGATCTCATGGGCAACCAACCTATTAAACATATGAAATATGATTGCCCAATTGGAAACAATGACTTTGTCAACTACATTAACCTTTCTCAGAACAATCGCTACGTGTTGATAGGCTTTACTGTCGACAATAACACCGAATATGTTGTGTTTGATATGACAATCACCAGCTTCAATGTTTTGGAGCCCATCTTCCGTTCTTTCGACGCCAACCCTGATTGCACGGCCATCTTACCACGTGACGAAGCCGTTACAGGATTGCGTAATGGTGACCTGTTTATTTGGAGCTTGCGCACTGGCGAGGCTAGCCGTCAGTTGGTTTCCGGTGCAAGTGGGCATGCTCACAACCGCGAGATTAAGGCCGTGGCGTTGTCTGACGACAACAGATACCTGGTGTCGGCTTCTGCTGATGGCACACTGAAGGTGTGGGACATGACGACAGAGAGGCAGATTCACACTCTGGTTGGACACTCTGATGAGGTGAGTACTGTAGCACATGCACTTGTGAAGATCCGGGTTAAATTGGTCTTCAGCAACCCATGCTTATCGTAAGAGGCGACTAACGGGATCGAGTAGTCAGGCGCGTTGACTGGCATCGATGCTCAGTGTTGATCACTGGATTGCCTAGTCCAGATTAAATTACTAGTATTTACAGACTGCGGCCTTATGGCTGGAATATTGCTGAGTGCAGCGTTAAACAATAAACGTGTGTGTGTGTGTGTGTGTGTGTGTGTGTGTGTGTGTGTGTGTGTGTGTGGTTGGTTTCTGTCAGTCCAACCTCTGTTTAGGTAATTGTGCAGGCTTAGACGACTTTGGCAACCTTGCCACAGGAACTTCAAGTATCACCAGCTTCAAAGATTCTTATTTCACAATGAAGAGGGAACAATGAAGCGAGTTGACTAATTAACAAATAGGACCTAGAATTTTATTTGCTAGATACATTTTTGGAATCATGCAGCTTATGATTAAACACTGCTTAATTATTTCAGCAAAGTCTGTAACATTTGTTGTAAATGTCAGGTAAAATCTATGACAATGTTTTGGCATGTATAGTAATAGCGAGTTAAACAACATATTGCTGTCGACCATAAAGATCTGGGTTAAAATGGATCTCAGTAACCCGTGCTTTTCGAAAGACGCGACAAACCGGTTCTGGTGGCACGATGACTTGGCTGATTCATGTCATAGTATGCCTAGACGGGTGTTCATGATGTCAATCACTGGTTTGCGTGTTCCCGACTCCACGGTTTACAGATAAAGCTGAAATATTGCTTTGTGTAGCATTACACAACAAACAAAGAATGTATTTCCACAATCCGTGCGATGCAGCCATGTTTAGCAGTCTTTATAAAAGCTAAATAATTATGTAAGTGTTCGTTGGATTGACACTTCACCATTTCGATTGCCCGGATTATCCAGAATGTTCAATTTCACTCATTCCTCTTACAACAGGTATGGTGTGTAGCGATCTCACCCGACTCGGAGATTTGCGTTTCCGGTTCACGTGACGGAACCATCCGCCTATGGCGTCTCAAGAACGGATCTGAAATCTGCGCCTTCAACGCTGGGGTCGATGAATTCCACGTCACCATGAGCCATGACAAGAGTACCATTGTTGCCCTTGGAGACAAATATGGCGCCCGGAAGTTGATCATGTTGCAGGTCGTGCGCAGCAAGATTCGACGACAGCTGAGCTCTTAAATACTTCTGTCTAGAAAACCAAGAGTTGCCTCCCTTATCTCATGTGGCTGCAGTAATCTCACGTGCAATGTATTTATTCAACAACCGCTGCTTTTATGATACTGTGTAATGCGACTTAACGTAAATCTGTATTACAGACCCACATCTGGAAAGCCAAAAATATGTACGTATTCCTGTAACACAAGATATGATACAACGATCTCAATATAGTTTATACCTTTGTATATATATTATGAAATGTAATTTAATTCTTTTTCAATATAACTCTTATCTGTTGATTTGAAATTCGAAATTAATGTTAACAATAAATATACTAGTATCTAAGTTTCTCAATTTATTACATTATTTTAATGATGTGTGCTATATCGGTAATATGTAATTGTAATAATTAAGGAAACTAGCACGTCTTTAGGGTTTATTTTATAATAACATTGCTACCTGCCGTTAATATCAGCCTTTTTGTTTACATATATATTTTAAATGAAGTATGAATAATTATAACTGGGTTCTGGGATGTGCGCATGCGTTTATTTGCACGTGCACTGAGCTCAGCGTGCAGTCTTGCCATAAGCCCTATTCCATATAACCTCGATATACATTCAAAGTGAGTGAGGGAGCAGGACGAAATCAAACATAATTATGTCGAGTCCTTAAGTACCTACGCACGATTTTCTTCAAATTGAAGAAAAGATGGAAAATACTCGTCATGTATATTTGCCATAATATACCAACGATTCATGAATAATGTAAGTCCAAAAATCAAAGATCAACGTTCATGATTTGAGTCACTTCCGGCGAAAGGACATTACCGGAAGTGCGTATGAATCTCCAAAACTGAATGAAGAACTATTTTGTAATACGTTTACGTGTTTCATGGTGCTACCGTTCTTGTATCCTCCCAATAGTGCCTAGATAGTGCATAACAAATTACCACGAAGTCTTTTAACCCACAAATAGGTTTGACACAGTTAGTAATGCTCTGTCTTGGTTGTATTGTTCTGTAAGATGCTGTTAAATCTTTGAACTTTTTATTTGTATTTTCATGCAGTTTAATATATTCTTTTTACATGTATATGTGTATTTCTGAAGTACGCCTGCCATTATTTGAAATATCTTGTGATTGTATGGCACAACACCTTAGAAATAAAAGTTTGTATGATTAAAATTAAGGCTTGTTTATATAATGATGTGTTATGTCGTATTTACATGTTAGTGGTGAGGTGGGAGTTTTCAGTTATGTTCGCTCAATGACCAAGATTTCCACTGTTCACAAAGATGTGGCTCGTGTTACCCAGTGGAGTGTCACACCGTCATTCAATGATGCATCCAATAGGTCTTTCAGGATTCACAGGAGGGATATGTGAAGATCCGGATGAGAACTGATCTTCAGTAAGAGGCGACAAGCAGGATCGGGTTGTCAGGCTCGCTTACTTGGTTGACACATGTGGTCGTATCCCAATTGCGTAGATCGATGCTCATGCTGTTGATCACTGGATTGTCTGGCCCAGACTCAATTATTTACAGACCGCCGCCGACCGCCTCCGTGGTGTAGTGGTTAGAGCGTCCGCCCGGAGAGCGGAAGGTCGCGGGTTCGATCCCCGACCGCGTCATACCAAAAAGACGTTAAAGTATGGTACTTGTTGGTCCCTGTCTGGCGCTCGGCATTACTGGGTACAACAAGGACTGGTCGGCTCGGAGTCAGTATAATGTGTCTGAGTGGGGTATTTCTGCTTCACTGCGGCATGGTATCTCAGTGGGCTAGCACTATAAAACCAGCTTCAGTCTGGGCTAGTACAAGCAGCCGCACATACACATACCCACGCATGCACGTCGTCATATGAGCGAAATATTCTCAAGCACGACGTTTCACCTCACAGACCGCCGCCATATAGCTGAAATAGCATGATAGCTGTCATGATGTGGAGTCATACAATGGACTGTACTTTCAGCAGTAATGTCTTACGATTACTTTTATGCCAAACCATAAACTTGTGCTACTGTTGAATGTTCCTCCATATTAACCTGACACACTGTAATGTGCCTACGATACCTTTCGCCATCACAAAACCATACTCACTTGAAGAGGACCGTTTTCGTTTTACGGTGCTTTAGCAATATTCTAGCAATATCACGGCGAGGGACACCAGAAACGGGCTTCACACATTGTACCCATGTGGGGAATCGAACCCGGGTCTTCGGCGTGACGAGCGAACGCTTTAACCACAATGCTACTCCACAGCCCCGCCGTAATAGAGCTGAAGCATTGCTTAGTGCGGCATTAACAGGCCTACCAAAGAAAATTTTTCCACTGTGCAGAAAAACGCAGAAAAGCCCACATTAATCGTGGAAATAACAACATAAACACCTCGCTACTGAAACAGTAAAAACGGCATCTTTAAATCGCTAAACTGGATCAAGAAACGAAGATTTTGCGCATGCGCACATGGAAGAGGAAGTCTCCACCGCATGTTGACATTTGGCATTTGTCCCATCATACTTGTGTGCACACTTGTTTAGTTTACTTTCCACTCGAATGAAATGATTGACAGCAATTATTTCAACATATTCAATACTTTTTCTGCGCGGTTGCTCGGAAATTTTAAAGAAGCTCGGATCGTATAACGTGCATGCGCAGTAGAGGTCAAAGTTCGGTGATGTTGCAGTTTCATAGTCTTTCGTTGCCGTTTTACTGTTTCGGTAGCGAGGTAACTATATGTTTATGTTGCTATTTCCACGATTAATGTGGGCTTTTCTGCGTTTTTGCACAGTGGGAAAGTTTTCTCTGGTAGGCCTAAACAACAAGCAACACATTGCAGTCGCTCTCTACAGTTCAATGTCACACTCGTGGCTAGACATCCACGTAAATTGACGCTTAGTCTTTGAAGATATATAATTGTCATAGAAACAACTATCATTTGACTTGAAAGCGAACGACCTGAGATTCAGAATCTGAGTAAATCTAGACTTGCTTCATTTATGGCTTTTGCATGCAGAAAGGCTTGGACGGAAGGGGAAATAGTGTGGTTCAAGGACTGTGAGACAGACTTTCCCATTTCGCTGGGGTAGTCAAGTTGATGAAACATTCGTTATTTGGGCTGAGCCGGGTTAGAAATATTCTTAAGTAACCCATGTTTCTCGTTAGAGGCGAGTAACTGGATCGGGTGGTCAGGCTCTCTGATTTGGTTGATGTATGTCATCGTCTCCCGATTGCGTAGATTGACGCTTCTGATGTCAATCACTAGATTGTTCGGGGGATTGAATGTGCTTTACACATTATACCCGTGTGGAGAATCGAACCGAGGTCTGAAACGTGTCGAGCTACGACCTTAACCACTAAGCTACCGCCGGCACCTCGATCACGGTACTGTCAAAGGAACATAGTTACGTCACATATGAAATTGAAAAATCGTCATCCAAAGACTGCGTATCAAAGGGGCGCAACTCTGTAGAGCGAATGAGAACACTTGATCACCCTCAACCCTGGATCTGCGTCAGTGAAACACATCAACTGACAGAAGCGTCTGTAAAATAATAACCCGACGCGGAAATGCATCTTGTCTCAGTATTGGTGCGACGACCCATACTTGTCAGTTAACTTCAACCCTTACTGGCTTTCTGGAATATCTCAGTTGATTTACAATATATTATGCAGCAATATTGCTCCCGAGACTGCTTCGACACACCTTGACCACTGCTTTTGTTAAGTTGTTGTCAAGAAGATTAGCATGGTTTGATATAAGATTTCAACTTCATCAGTTATTTCAACAATACGGCATTACATAATGATGTGCATGCAAACATGAAGGATGAATTAAACTTAAATTTAGATATCACACAATTTAGATATATAACATGAAGTGGTCAAGTGGTCTGATGTTGTTGCATATTTCAAAACATCAATCAATATCTATCTATCTATCTATCTATCTATCTATCTATCTATCTATCTATCTATCTATCCCTATCGTGAAGATCCGGGTTCCGGGTAGAATATTGATCTTCAGTAACCCATGAAACTAGGCGACTAACGGGATCGGGTGGTCAGGCTCGCTTACTTGGTTGACACATGTCATCGTATCCCAATTGCGTAGATCGCTGCTCATGCTGTTGATCACTGGATTGTCTGGCGCAGACTCGATTATTTACAGACCGCCGCCATATACATGTAGCTCGAATGCGTAAAACTAAAATCACCCACTCACTCACTCACTCACTCTATCTGTCTGTCTCATGTAAAAGAAATCTTCTGGGGGTGCTTTTTTTAAATTTTGTGTTATATATTTTGTAGATGTGTATTTTGAAATAAGGTAGTTTCATTTCAGGGACCTTAAGCATTGTAGAGTTTCGCAGATTCTTTTTCAGTCTAGCAAAGACCAGTTTAAGTGATTATTCTTAGGCTCCCAGTGTTATTATACGAATAATACTGACTGAAATAAATTCACATAGACTGAGTAAAGGCTAAGTAACAACCTCTGTGAGAGTTAATCTCAGCAAACCTCTAGTCATCGTCTTCAGACATTCTGGGCCCTAAATATGAACAGTCATATTTTAACGGTTAAAGTGGGAGACTGTTTCCTTCTGTAGGTATTTTGGTGATGCGTTTTCCCCTTGGCTGGCTTCCCCAGAACAAAGCAGTATATAGATTCTAAGGCTGGTAAGACTGTTATGGCACGATATTCCTATCAGAGAATGTTTGGTGATATACCCTGCTCAGACCTTTCAAGATATTTGATGCTAGTTTTTTGCCTGTAGCAAATATACGGATAATGACGTAATGTAGAGAGAGATCGAACATGTCCAATTATAAATCTGTAAATCGTGGTGTAGTGGTTAGAGCGTCCGCCGGAGAGCGGAAGGTCGCGGGTTCGATCCCCGACCGCGTCATACCAAAAAGACGTTAAAATATGGTACTTGTGGAACCCGGGTCTTCGGCGTGACGAGCGAACGCTTTAACCACAATCATACTCCACAGCCCCGCCGTAATAGAGCTGAAGCATTGCTTAGTGCGGCATTAACAGGCCTACCAAAGAAAATTTTTCCACTGTGCAGAAAAACGCAGAAAAGCCCACATTAATCGTGGAAATAACAACATAAACATAATACCTCGCTACTGAAACAGTAAAAACGGCAACTTTAAATCGCTAAACTGGATCAAGAAAAGAAGATTTTGCGCATGCGCACATGGAAGAGGAAGTCTCCACCGCATGTTGACATTTGGCATTGGTCCCATCATACTTGTGTGCACACTTGTTTAGTTTACTTTCCACTCGAAGAAATGATTGACAGCAATTATTTCAACATATTCAATACTTTTTCTGCGCGGTTGCTCGGAAATTTTAAAGAAGCTCGGATCGTATAACGTGCATGCGCAGTAGAGGTCAAAGTTCGGTGATGTTGCAGTTTCATAGTCTTTCGTTGCCGTTTTACTGTTTCGGTAGCGAGGTAACTATATGTTTATGTTGCTATTTCCACGATTAATGTGGGCTTTTCTGCGTTTTTCTGCACAGTGGGAAAGTTTTCTCTGGTAGGCCTAAACAACACGCAACACATTGCAGTCGCTCTCTACAGTTCAATGTCACACTCGTGGCTAGACATCCACGTAAATTGACGCTTGGTCTTTGAAGATATATAATTGTCATAGAAACAACTATCATTTGACTTGAAAGCGAACGACCTGAGATTCAGAATCTGAGTAAATCTAGACTTGCTCCATTTATGGCTTTTGCATGCAGAAAGGCTTGGACGGAAGGGGAAATAGTGTGGTTCAAGGACTGTGAGACAGACTTTCCCATTTCGCTGGGGTAGTCAAGTTGATAAAACATTCGTTATTTGGGCTGAGCCGGGTTAGAAATATTCTTAAGTAACCCATGTTTCTCGTTAGAGGCGAGTAACTGGATCGGGTGGTCAGGCTCTCTGATTTGGTAGATGTATGTCATCGTCTCCCGATTGCGTAGATTGACGCTTCTAATGTCAATCACTAGATTGTTCGGGGGATTGAATGTGCTTTACACATTATACCCGTGTGGAGAATCGAACAGAGGTCTGAAACGTGACGAGCTACAACCTTAACCACAGGCTACTGCCGGCACCTCGATCACGGTACTGTCAAAGGAACAGAGTTACGTCACATATGAAATTGAAAAATCGTTATTCAAGGACTGCGTATCTAAGGGGCGCAACTCTGTAGAGCGAATGAGAACACTTGATCACCCTCAACCCTGGATCTGCGTCAGTGAAACACATCAACTGACAGAAGCGTCTGTAAAATAATAACCCGACGCGGAAATGCATCTTGTCTCAGTATTGGTGCGACGAACCATACTTGTCAGTTATCTTCAACCCTTACTGGCTTTCTGGAATATCTCAGTTGATTTACAATATATTACGCAGCAATATTGCTCCCGAGACTGCTTCGACACACCTTGACCACTTCTTTTGTTAAGTTGTTGTCAAGATGATTAGCATGGTTTGATATAAGATTTCAACTTCATCAGTTATTTCAACAATACGGCATTACATAATGATGTGCATGCAAACATGAAGGATGAATTAAACTTAAATTTAGATATCACACAATTTAGATATATAACATGAAGTGGTCAAGTGGTCTGATGTTGTTGCATATTTCAAAACAAACAATATCTATCTATCTATCTATCTATCTATCTATCCATCTATCTATCTATCCCCGTGAAGATCCGGGTTAGAATATTGATCTTCAGTAACCCATGAAACTAGGCGACTAACGGGATCGGGTTGTCAGGCTCGCTTACCTGGTTGGCAAATGTCATCGTATCCCAGATGCGTAGATCGCTGCTCATGCTGTTGATCACTTGGTGGTCCTGACGCGATTATTTACAGACCGCCGCTATATAGCTGGAATATTGCAGACTGTGACCTTAAACAACAAACCAACCAACATGTAGAAAGCTCTGTCTCTGTCTGTGCCTGTGTTTTTGAAATCATTATTTGCAAGATTTATAGTAGGAATTTTGGCCTGCATGTTGACCCTTGACAGTTACGCAAATGCAACATATGAACAGCAGGTTCCTATGTATATGGTATGAATGTTATTGAAAATGAAATCCATATGTTATGTGAATCTTGTTTAAGGGCGGTTTCTGTTCTGTACCATAAAGATGGCATTTTTCGGCCTCCTGTCTTGTGACTTGCACCGATTCTTTCACTGTTTCGTGTTCGTTCAGTTCATTTTCCAAAAACATCCTCGGAAGTGAACGTCAAGAGCCGTCTTATTTCTTTTTGCGAAAGAGTTCAGGGGGACATAAGAACTTATTGGAACAGGTCTATACGTTTCACCTTGTACTATGCTTGTATTATTATATGAGTGAGTGAGTGAGTGAGTTAAAATTAACGTCACATCGGCAATATTTCAACCTTGTATATCATTGCTCGGGACACCAGAAATGGGCGTCACACATTGTACCCATGTGGGGATTCGAACACGGTGTTCTGCATGACGAGCGAATGACTTAACGAATAGGCTACCCCACCGCCCACATTTCATAAGAAGTCGCCGCCATATAGCTGGAATATTGCTGAGTGTGGCGTAAAACTAAACTCACTCTCTCATTCATAAGAAGTCGTCTGAGAACACACATATTTCCAAACAAAAAATAAAGTCGTAGACAGACAGACAGACAGACAGACAGATTGATAAATAGATGGTTGTTAGATATTTTATGATGTATGATATAATTAACGAAAGTACATCACTCGTCAAGTGTAGACATGTCGTGTTTATTCATGTAAAATGTAGCGAACATCAAACATAAGAGTATACGTTTATTTGCCTAACAGTTTACACGTTTACATAACTGAGTAGATCCATATCTGGAAAAGTCCAAATAAATCAGTCAAAAAAAGTAACATATGCTTAATCTGAAGCATTATAGAACTGGGACGCGAATAACACACCAGTTTGACGAAATAATAGTTTGACGATGTTTTTTTTCATTCTACAAAATTGTTTTGTGAGTTGACGTATTTCTATCAAGTTATACCGGAGTGTGAACACGTGATTGCTCATGTTACCCTGCTGTTACCATGGAGAAAATAGCCAAACGTCTCCATAGCAACTCATTACATGACAAGTGTCTGCCGAAAGTAATACATCATAAAGGGACATATGAAATAATAACAATTAATGACGACTTGGATATTTGGAGAAAAAGTAAAGAAACCCAAACATTCGGTGACCTAGCTATAGAGAGAAGATAATTATGAAAAAAATAAACTTTTTCAATTATTCATTTGATGCATCTGTAACAAAAATATTATCAGATGCAATGCACACAATTTTAACTTGTACCATACATTCCCGATTTGTTTCAGGTGAACAATTGACTAGCCTTTGCATACCTATGTTTATCATGGGTGCCACCCGTGGGGCAGGATACGCTTACTTTCTCGCGAACACCTGGTGTCATCACTATTTTGATAGCGATTCACAAACACGTGCTCTGATATCGTATCTCATGACGTCAGTCACTTGATTGTCTGGTCCAGACCTGATTATTTACAGAGCGCATACAGCTGTAACATTGCCCAGTGAGGCGTTAAACTAACTCTCCATATAGCAGAGATTTCTTATGGATGCAGAAAATATTTTGTCGTGTTAATTTAGATAATTAAAGAAAAAGTAAGAGCCGTTATTCTATGACAGAAATTTTGAAGAATTAGTAACAACAGGCGAGGTGGCGTGCCATATGGTCATTTCTATTTTATTCTCTTTACCCAGTGTATATTTTTAATATTACTATTGTTATCATTTATTTATTTATTTATGTAAATTGAAATCAAGAAGATTCAGTTTACAATTGTTTTTCAGTACCCCGTGCCTTTTGTAAAATAGCCCTTACAGATAGCCCTCATATACGTGGGGGTAGGGGTTGATGGGTAGCACAGTGGTTAAAGCGTTCGCTCGACACGCTGAAGGCCCGTGTTCGATTCCCCACTTGGGTACAATATGTGAAGCCCATTTCTGGTGTCCCCCGTTGTAATTTTGCTGGAATATTGCAAAAAGCGGAGTAAAACCAACTCACTCACTCATATGCCTGGAATATTGTTCAGTGATGCGGTAAACAACAAACAAATAAAGGTTTAACACATTTCGTTAATATCAATAAGTGTGTCAATAATTAAGTCAGCAGTATCATTAACATGGTCTTTTCATAAAAGACCGCCTTCGTGGTGTAGTGGTTAGAGCGTCCGCCCGGAGAGCGGAAGGTCGCGGGTTCGATCCCCGACCGCGTCATACCAAAAGACGTTAAAATATGGTACTTGTTGGTCCCTGCCTGGCACTCGGCATTACTGGGTACAACAAGGACTGGTCGGCTCGGAGTCAGTATAATGTGTCTGAGTGGGGTATTCATGCTTCACTGCGGCATGGTATCTCAGTGGGCTAGCTCTATAAAACCAGCTTCAGCCTGGGCTAGTACAAGCAGCCGCACCTACACATACACACGCATGCACGTCGTCATATGAGCGAAATATTCTCAAGCACGACGTTAAACCCAATTTCACCTCACCTGACCTCTTCATAAAAGTGATTAATACGACTCTCAAATTACTAGATTTACAATTACAAAACAAAAGAAGGTATCCTTCATGCGGTTTTCCTTCACATCAGTGACATACTATAGTTTATGTATTCATAATCATTTTTCTTCATTTATTTGGGATAGCGAGGTCAGCGTTCAAAATATGACTAGAATACGTAATACGTAGCTTTGGGGTTAACACGATCGCTTGTCACGCCGAACTTAGACCCGGGTTCGATTTCCCACATGGGTACAATGTGTGAAGCCCATTTCTGGTGTCCCCCTTCATGATATTGCAGGAATATTGCTAAAAGCGGCATAAAATGAACTCACTTACAGCACAACAATACAGATTCAAAACGAGGCAACAGATCCCAAGCATATAGGGCAACGAACTGTGAAATCGTAGCTATGTACAGCTCGGTTTCCACACTCGGATACATTATAAAGATAACGATTTGAGAACAAGGAGGTAAACAACGTTCCACGATATTCCAAGATTTGACAGGAAAATGCAGTGCGAAATCAGTGTCGGACATTGTAGAACGTTATGCTGGGATGAATCGTGTGAAACGAAACTATGTGAACTGAGAGGAAAAATAGACTAAATCTCACAGGTGGTTTTATGTGTAAAATTTCCAAAACGAAATAAGTTACAGTGTAGTGTAATAGCGCTTAGTCAGCACTCGGCGAATACTTCTTTGCGATATTATGTTTCAAAATGTAAATGCATTTAAGCGATTTAAAGATTAAGAAAAATACCCCCCATTACACAACTGCAGTTTGGTATCTGAAACATTTTACGTTTGAAAATCTATAAATGTGATTGCTTCGACACATGTGCACAACATTGCAAATGGCCATGAGGTTAAAAATTCCCCAATTTTATAAAAAATGTGAAATAAGCGGATATGGAAAAAGAAGGTGTCATCCATATACCTATAACATAATGCCAGTCAGTGGGATGTGTGTATGTGTGTGTATGCCTGTGCGTGCGTGCATGGGTGGATCTGATTTTCATACCTCTATGTTGTCATATACTACATGTCTGATTCTCCCACCTCTATGTTGTCCTACACTACATGTCTGATTCTCCTACCTCTATGTTGTCAAATACTACATGTCTGATTCTCCTACCTCTATGTTGTCCTACACTACATGTTTGATTCTCCCACCTCTATGTTGTCCTACACTACACACTGTCTGATTCTCCCACCTCTATGTTGTCACCTCACACCACACCACATGTCTGATTCTCCTACCTCTATGTTGTCCTACACTACATGTCTGATTCTCCCACCTCTATGTTGTCCTACACTACATGTCTGATTCTCCTACCTCTATGCTGTCCTACACTACATGTCTGTTTCCCCCACCTCTATGTTGTCCTACACTACATGTCTGATTCTCCTACCTCTATGTTGTCATATACTACATGTCTGATTCTCCCACCTCTATGTTGTCCTACACTACATGTTTGATTCTCCCACCTCTATGTTGTCCTACACTACATGTCTGATTCTCCCACCTCTATGTTGTCCTACACTACATGTCTGATTCTCCCACCTCTATGTTGTCCTACACTACATGTCTGATTCTCCTACCTCTATGTTGTCCTACACTACATGTTTGATTCTCCCACCTCTATGTTGTCATACACTACATGTCTGATTCTCCCACCTCTATGTTGTCCTACACCACATGTCTGATTCTCCTACCTCTATGTTGTCATATACTACATGTCTGATTCTCCCACCTCTATGTTGTCCTACACTACATGTCTGATTCTCCTACCTCTATGTTGTCATATACTACATGTCTGATTCTCCTATCACTATGTTGTCCTACACTACATGTCTGATTCTCCCACCTCTATGTTGTCCTACACTACATGTCTGATTCTCCTACCTCTATGTTGTCATGTACTACACGTCTGATTCGCCTACCTCTATGTTGTCCTACACTACATGTCTGATTCTCCTACCTCTATGTTGTCCTACACTACATGTCTGATTCTCCTACCTCTATGTTGTCAATACTACATGTCTGATTCTCCCATCTCTATGTTGTCATATACTACATGTCTGATTCTCCTACCGCTATGTTGTCATATACTACATGTCTGATTCTCCCACCTCTATGTTGTCATATACTACATGTCTGATTCTCCCATCTCTATGTTGTCATAAACTACATGTCTGATTCTCCCACCTCTATGTTGTCATATACTACATGTCTGATTCTCCCATCTCTATGTTGTCATACACTACATGTCTGATTCTCCTACCTCTATGTTGTCCTACACTACATGTCTGATTCTCCTACCTCTATGTTGTCCTACACTACATGTCTGATTCTCCCACCACTATGTTGTCATATATTACATGTCTGATTCTCCTACCTCTATGTTGTCCTACACTACATGTCTGATTCTCCCACCTCTGTGTTGTCATATACTACATGTCTGATTCTCCTACCTCTATATTGTCCTACACTACATGTCTGATTCTCCTACCTCTATATTGTCCTACACTACATGCCTGATTCTCCTACCTCTATGTTGTCATATACAACATGTCTGATTCTAATACCTCTATGTTGTCATACACTACATGTCTGATTCTCCTACCTCTATGTTGTCCTACAATGCATGTCTGATTCTCCTACCTCTATGTTGTCCTACACTACATGTCTGATTCTCCTACCTCCATGTTGTCCTATACTACATGTCTGATTCTCCTACTTCTATGTTGTCCAACACTACATGTCTGATTCTCCTACCTCTATGTTGCCATATACTACATGTAATACATGTCTGATTCTAATAATCCTCCCACCTCTATGTTGTCCTACACTACATGTCTGATTCTCCTACCTCTATGTTGTCCTACACTACATGCCTGATTCTCCCACCTCTATGTTGTCCTGCACTACATGTCTAATTATCCTACCTCTATGTTGTCCTGCACTACATGTCTAATTATCCTACCTCTTTCTTGCCCCACTGCACATGCTGGATTGTCTTACCTGTATGTCATCTCATTGTGTATGTCTGAGTCTCCTAACTCTATGGTTGACTATTTGATAAATTTGATTCCTCACCCAAGGCTTTAACATAAACTGAATCATTTCAAATATCCTCTTTCAATATTCAAAGGGTTGACAGTACAATGCGAGATTGTATTGTATACGGAACTACACAACTCCCATTACATTATTCTCTGTAAGCCCGGTGTATAGGGCGGGTTATCTTTTAGTCATGGTGACTTAAAATATTTTTTTAAATTCTGCTAAAACATGCAAACAATGAAACAAGTAAACTATGAAAGTATATTTTTGTTCTTGACAAATTATAAAATCTGTTCGGTAGATGTTTAAATAGATATGCAAGTAGAAAATATAATGGAAACATGTTATCCCGGCAGCTGGTTTTCGGACATAAATTACCCATAGTAGATGGATGAATAATGTTTACAGCCGCATCATCTGTTCTCGGCTGAAATTATCCGTGGAGTTGAAAGGTTTGTTTAACATAAACGTCACGCTGATGGTGTTACGATCAACCCTAGTTGTCTAAACATAACATCTTTTCACTACGGCGTTTGTGCCTTGACGAAGTCTCTGGCGTGGCAGGCAACCGTGATGCTATCGCCTCTCTTCCGCGTTGTCTCCTAATTAGCCAGGTAGTTTTGATTGCCTCGGGCCAGTCAGCCTCTTCTCAAAAAAGTATTGTGTCAGGAGAAACACCTCGTTGACAATGAGGAACATGACAGGCTTATATTCCTAATTATATACCGCCATTCACGCTTTGACCCTTTCCGTCACCAGGGGTCGCTTGCACGCAGGGACTGGCAGCTGGAGGTCGAGGGTCGCGTGATCTGATTGGCTGATGAGATGTGCGAATTTGGCCATGTGATTAAGTCAATCTTGATCCCTCAAGGTAGGAAAGAGATGCTGATATCTTGACATGAGACGCGTCCATCTGTAAAATATTTACGGGCTTTATGTCACTATGACAACTTGTCAAATGTTGCACATTTTACGCCATATAATTAATTGGGTCTTCATTGATAAATAAGGCCTATTGGACTGTCGATACGCCAGTTTAAGACATCAACAATGACCCATGTCTTACATGGGTGTCCTCCCAAAAGTTAAAACAACAAAGGTTGTGGTTGGTTGCGCTGAGGTTCACTACACTGTTACCTTCGTTAATTAATGGACTAGTCCAAATGTAACCCCTTACATGTATATATATATTTCTTCAGTCATGACAAGCCAGTTTAAATAACACACGAAACCTTGGTATCATCCTAGTCTGGTTCATTTTAAAAACACACAACTTGTCAAAGTAAATGACATTTCATATAACTTATTTGTCACTTATTTGTATGTTATGGTACATTTCCTGGACAAAGCGTTATGGAAACCTGCCATTGCATGATATAAGTCCAAGTGAATAATGGAGGCCCAATTTTATATTGAAATAAAATACGACAGAGGCTGTCAACGCCTGGATCATTATTATCATTTCTGCTTCCGTCTTTTGTTAACTATGTTTAGTTAGCCATGCTTAGCTTTCAGTAACACTCACTTGTCGTAAAATGTCGACAAACAGCATCTAGTGGCTTGGCTCGCTCACCAAGTTGGAAACTGTCACAGCGTGTCAACTGTATGGAAGGATCCATAAGGAATCAAAGGAATGCAGAATAATTTAATTTACTGATGTTAGATGCATACCGTTTGACGAAACCAGGTATGGTGCAGTCAAATCTTGAAAAATGATCGGGGCCAGCTGGGTTTCAAACCCACGCCAATAGATTTCTGGCGTGACCAAGGGACGCAACTCTGTATAGTAATTTGCAGGGCTTTCAACGAGCAGGCAACCCTCATCCCCGCACTACTATGACAGCCTATTTGCCTGAGCGAAGTACTCCCTTAAAATGAGTTGCGTTCAACCCCGCTAGAACCAAATCATACCATGAATACTGACATGGGATGAAAGGCCAACTTCACTTTCGGTGACACGTTTAAACAAGGGTGTGGTGCAGATACATCATGGAGCACAACTAGAGCGGTTCTGCAATTCAAACCTGAACAAGAAATCTAAAGGACGCGACTCCTGAAAGCGAACTGCAGCGACCTACTAAACCGTCAGTCTCATCTGCGAGGAAGATTTATTCTTGAAGCGTCACGAATTGTACGGATTAAAATTTCGAGATATTTTGATTTGACATGTACAATGTATGACGTATAAATTGTTTATACAGCATACATTTTTGGTGTGTTTGTTGGATAATACCGCCCTCAGCAATATTCCAGCGGGCTGTAAATATTCGAGCCTTGGCCAGACAACCCAGTGATCAACAGCACGGGCATCTATCTACGCATTTGGGATACGATGTGTAAACAATGTAAGTCAGCGAGCCTGACTACGCGACCCCATTAGTCGCCTCTTACTCTTGCTGAAGACTAATTCTATCCCGGAACATCACGAGTTCATAATGCAGGTATAGAGAAAAAGAACACACTGCAAATGCCCCCTGCATGCGTGCATTCCAATCCATCCAGAATATGAACAGACCCACCTCACTCACTCGGTACCATTCCTCATCCCTCCCGTCCATACATACGAGTGACGACAGCGGATGACAACTCATGCATGAACTGGTCCCGTCATTAACGACATGATGTACCAAATTTGGTGCCATGGTTGAATGAACCTGAACATCCGTTCGATAAAACCACATAAAGAAATGATGAAAAATACAAAAACATAATCATCATAATTTCATTTGATGAGATATATTAGTTCAAACGCCAGCATGAAGAGCATTGTAATCAGTTGACGTTGATTATGTGCATTCAATTGACGACACGTTTTCAATTAATAAGGATGATGAATTGACCGCTTGGTGTCACTGATGCGCCTAGATCTGTATCCCACACAGGCTCAGCAAGAGGAGACCCGCTGGGCAATTAATGATATTTTCCCTCAAACGAAATCAGGACGATGGAAAGAACGGGGATATTAATCGATTATCATGCACACACAATAGTTGACTGTTTGATAATGGAACTGTCTGCATCAGATGAAACTGACCCCTACTGTGATGATACTGTGGACAATTGAACTACGGTTTGCACTCCGTACAAACCGCTCATGTGGGGTTTGTTGAAGAGTAAATGTAATGTATTTCTCCGATAGCACTATTAGAGATCTTCGTTTCTTAACACACTTTCAGTATACACTTACACTGACGTATACACTGGCCAATAGTTAAAAGAACTGGCTGTACCTCTGATATTTACTATTGGAAATGTTCAAACACAACTCTGGTGAAACAAATCACCATGTATGTATGTATGTATGTATGTATGTATGTATGTATGTATGTATGTATGTATGTATGTATGTATGTATGTATGTATGTATGTATGTATGTATGTATGTATGTGTATGTATGTATGTATGTATGTGTGTGTGTGTGTGTGTGTGTGTGTGTGTGTCTGTCTGTGTCTGTGTGTGTGTCTGTGTGTCTCTCTCTGTGTGTCTCTCTCTCTGTGTGTGTCTCTGTGTGTCTCTGTGTGTGTATGTATGTATGTTTGTGTGTATATGTATGTATGTATGTCTGTATGTATGTATGTGTATGTGTGTGTGTATGTATGTGTGTGTGTGTATGTATCATGTATGTATGTATGTGTCTGTGTGTCTGTGTGTGTGTATGTGTGTGCGTGTGTATGTATGTATGTATGTATGTATGTATGTATTGTGATTGGACATTGAGCGGTCAGTGTCGTCAGTATTAAACATGTTTCAATACATTTGCTAATAAGGGGTTTTCACGTAGTGCGGTAAACAGATGATGTGTCCCTCAGATATGAACAGACGCATGTGATTTTCATTCCCCGATGCTTCACTTATGTGTCCTAAATTCATTTTAATCAAAACTACATTTAACTTATTTAGAATAGTAGACAAACAGTATGACATACTGGTGGTAACTTCCACTTGCCACTTGTACAAAAACCATCATCACCCATCACTTCACGTCACTGTAGTAACTTCCACTTGTACAAGAACCACCATCACCCATCACTTCATGTCACTGTAGTAACTTCCACTTGTACAAAAACCATCATCACCCATCACTTCACGTCACTGTAGTAACTTCCACTTGTACAAAAACCACCATCAGCAATCACTTCACGTCACTGTAGTAACTTCCACTTGTACAAGAACCACCATCACCCATCATCACTGTCACCATCATCACCCAGTAACTTCCACTGTAGTAACCATCATCACTCCATCACTTTTCCACTTGTACAAAACCATCATCACCCATCACTTCACGTCACTGTAGTAACTTCCACTTGTACAAAAACCATCATCACCAATCACTTCACGTCACTGTAGTAACTTCCACTCGTACAAAAACCATCATCTTCCATCACTTCACGTCACTGTAGTAACTTCCACTTGTACAAAAACCATCATCTTCCATCACTTCACGTCACCGTGGTAACTTCCACTTGTACAAAAACCATCATCACCCATCACTACATGTCGCCGTGGTAACTTCCACTTGTACAAAACCATCATCTTCCATCACTTCACGTCACTGTAGTAACTTCCACTTGTACATAAACCATCATCACCCATCACTTCACGTCGCCGTGTTACTTCGACTAGAACAAGACCCATCATCACCCATCACTTTACGTCACTATGGTAACTTCGAGTAGAACAAGACCCATGGTCACCCATGATGTGGTAACGTCACATCCGCCATTACAGGTATTTCACTGATGCTAACCTCCCATACAAACGCTGTTGTCATGGCAATAACAATGTCGCAGTTTATAAATACCAGGGACTTCTCTTGGTATAACAGTGAGGGAGTATGGTTTTATGCCGCTTTTGGCAACATTCCAGCAATATCAGGGCGGGGGACACCAGAAATGGGCATCACACATTGTACCCATATGGGAAATCGAACCAGGGTCTGCGGCGTGACTAGCGAGTGCTTTAACCACTAGGCTACCCCACCGCCCCTCTTGGTGTAACAATCATCATGGCAACAATTTATTGTGTGGACCATTGATCAACGGTCTAGCTTTTGTTACTTGTAATTGCAGCCAGCCAATATATTGGATAAACATATCCAATACATTGGATAAACATATCGTCATAAAGGAAATGAGAAGAAACGGTAATATAATAACATCCAAGACAGGTGTGGCACAAATTCGTATCTCAATGGTAACAATGGCCAATAGCAATAGGAATCATCATCCCAATAAAAGCAGTGACGCGTGTCGGTATATCTAATGCTGTGAAACTATAAGTGTGTTTGCAGTGAAAACGTACCGATGAATTTCACTTCAAACAAAAAAGTAAATCAAATAAAGTGAAATTAAAATTGCGAATCCTCATAATTTTACCTTGCCAATTAAGCATATAAATTTCAGAATTTTTTTCAACTTAGGATAAAAGTTGTTTAACAGACGATCATAGATTCAAATCGCTATTATTGGTTTGTATGAGATAAAATTATGAGGATTCGTACGTCTAATGTCACTTTATTTAATTTACGTTTTTGTTTAAAGTGAAATTCATCGGTACGTTTTCACTGCAAACAGACTATAGTGATGCGCATCTGTATCTCTATTGTTGTGAAAGCAGTCACTCGTGTCGGTATCTCTATTGCTGTGAAACTAGTGACGCGTGTCGGTATATCTATTACTGTGAAACTAGTGACGCGTGTCGGTATATCTATTACTGTGAAACTAGTGACGCGTGTCGGTATATCTATTACTGTGAAACTAGTGACGCGTGTCGGTATATCTATTACTGTGAAACTAGTGGCGCGTGTCGGTATATCTATTACTGTGGAACTAGTGACGCGTGTCGGTATATCTATTGCTGTGAAACTAGTGACGCGTGTCGGTATATCTATTGTTGTGAAACTAGTGACGCGTATCTATTGTTGTGAAACTAGTGACGCGTGCGGGTATATCTATTGTTGTGAAACTAGTGTCGCGTGTCGGTATATCTATTACTGTGAAACTAGTGACGCGTGTCGGTATATCTATTGCTGTGAAGCTAGTGACGCGTGCCGGTATATCTATTGTTGTGAAACTAGTGACGCGTGTCGGTATATCTATTACTGTGGAACTAGTGACGCGTGTCGGTATACCTATTGCTGTGGAACTAGTGACGCGTGCCGGTATATCTATTGTTGTGAAACTAGTGACGCATGTCGGTATATCTATTACTGTGAAACTAGTGGCGCGTGTCGGTATATCTATTGCTGTGAAACTAGTGACGCGTGCCGGTATATCTATTGCTGTGAAACTAGTGACGCGTGTCGGTATATCTATTACTGTGGAACTAGTGACGCGTGTCGGTATACCTATTGCTGTGGAACTAGTGACGCGTGCCGGTATATCTATTGTTGTGAAACTAGTGGCGCGTGTCGGTATATCTATTGTTGTGAAACTAGTGGCGCGTGTCGGTATATCTATTACTGTGAAACTAGTGACGCGTGTCGGTATACCTATTGCTGTGAAGCTAGTGACGCATGCCGGTATATCTATTGTTATGAAACTAGTGTCGCGTGTCGGTATATCTATTGCTTGAAACGTGAAACTAGTGTCGCGTGTCGGTATATCTATTGTTGTGAAACTAGTGACGCGTGTCGGTAAATCTATTGCTGTGAAACTAGTGACGTGTATCGGTATATCTATTGCTGTGAAACTAGTGACGCATGTCGGTAAATCTATTGCTGTGAAACTAGTGGCGCGTGTCGGTATATCTATTACTGTGAAACTAGTGACGCGTGTCGGTATACCTATTGCTGTGAAACTAGTGACGCGTGTCGGTATATCTATTGCTGTGAAACTAGTGTCGCGTGTCGGTATATCTATTACTGTGGAACTAGTGACGCGTGTCGGTATACCTATTGCTGTGGAACTAGTGACGCGTGCCGGTATATCTATTGTTGTGAAACTAGTGTCGCGTGTCGGTATATCTATTACTGTGAAACTAGTGACGCGTGTCGGTATATCTATTGTTGTGAAACTAGTGACGCGTGTCGGTATATCTATTGCTGTGAAACTAGTGTCGCGTGTCGGTATATCTATTGCCGTGAAACTAGTGACGCGTGTCGGTATATCTATTGCTGTGAAACTAGTGACGCGTGTCGGTATATCTATTGCTGTGAAACTAGTGACGCGTGCCGGTAAATCTATTGCTGTGAAACTAGTGACGTGTATCGGTATATCTATTACTGTGAAACTAGTGACGCGTGTCGGTATATCTATTACTGTGAAACTAGTGTCGCGTGCCGGTAAATCTATTGCTGTGAAACTAGTGACGCGTGTATCGGTATATCTATTGCTGTGAAACTAGTGACGCGTGTCGGTATATCTATTGTTGTGAAACTAGTGACTCATGTCGGTATATCTATTGCTGTTGAAACTAGTGGCGCGTGGTCGGTATATCTATTGCCGTGAAACTAGTGACGCGTGTCGGTATATCTATTGCCGTGAAACTAGTGACGCGTGTCGGTATATCTATTGCTGTGAAACTAGTGACGCGTGTCGGTATATCTATTGCGTGAAACTAACTGAAACTAGTGTGGAAACTAGTAATCGGTATATCTATTGCTGTGAAACTAGTGACGCGTGTCGGTAATATCTATTGCTGTGAAACCAGTGACTCGTGTCGGTATATCTTATTGCTGTGAAACTAGTGAAAACCAGTGACGCTTGTCGGTATATCTATTGCAAGCTTCTGAAAACTAGTGTCGCGTGTCGGTATATCTATTGCTGTGAAACTAGTGACGCGGTGTCGGTATATCTATTGCTGTGAAACTAGTGACGCGTGTCGGTATATCTATTGCTGTGAAACTAGTGTCGCTGTGTCGGTATATCTATTGCTGTGAAACTAGTGACATCATGTCGGTATATCTATTACTGTGAAACTAGTGACGCTGCGTGTCGGTATATCTATTGCTGTGAAACTAGTGACATATTTATATATATTTAATATTCTCAAAGATTTGTACAATAAGGTGAAGTCTGCAGTTGTTATTGGTGGAAATAAATTATCTGATTATTTTGTTTGCTCTACAGGGAGTTAGACAAGGTTGTGCTCTTAGCCCCCTGTTGTTTTCATGATATTTATCAAGGAACTCTCGGAAACAATGAGTCAAACTTTTGACAATGGTGTATTTATATCAGAGGAAATGTATAATGTGTTATCATTACTATTTGCAGATGATCTAGTATTAGTGGCTGATACCCCTCTGAAGTTGCAAAAACAGCTAGATTTCCTACATAATTATTGTTTGAAATGGGGCATGGAGATCAATCTCGACAAAACAAAAGTGATTGTCTTCAGAAACGGGGGACCATTATCACGATATGAAAAGTGGACTTATAATGATGAACAAATAGTAGTAGTTAATGCATATAAATATTTGGGTATCATGATGACCCCTAAGCTTGTATGGACAAGAGCCTGTACCGTTTTATCGCAACAAGCAAACAAAGCCTTATTCCCTTTGAAATGTCTTATTCGCAAATATAATATAGATATTACAGATGCCTTTAAGATATTCGATGCGAAAATTGTACCGATTTTAATGTATGGTAGCGAAATATGGGGATTCAAGGAAATGAAGCAGCTAGAAATTGTTCACCGATCATTTTGCAGATATTTATTAAATGTTAGTAAGTCATTTCCTAATGCTGCTTTGTATGGTGAGTGTGGGAGATATCCATTATATGTGAAATCATACAAGAATTGTATAAGATATTGGCTGAAATTAATCACCATGCCGTCATATAGATATCCTCACCAATCGTATCTTATGATGAAACAATTGTGTAATAGAAAACGGTCTAATTGGGCAACTAATATAACGCATCTATTATTTACTTATGGGTTTGGCCATGTATGGATTCAACAAGGGTAGGGGATATTGATATGTTTTAAATATTTTTAAAGCAAGAGTGATTGACTGCGCCAGGCAAGATTGGCATTCTGAGCTATCTGATAGAACGTCATTACAATTCTACTCTTTTATAAAACATTCACTTTCTCCAGAATTGTACATATACAATGTTAAAGATACCAAATATGAAAAGCGCTTCTCTTATTTAGATGTTGCTTCAACCGATTAGGCATACAGTGTATTAGAAAAGACTTAAGTGATTATCAAGATAAAGATTCTATGTGTTCTCTTTGTAAAAGTTACCGAAGATGAATGTCATTATATATCATTGTCCTCTGTACAAAGAATTTCGTAATGATGTTCCATGTATATCCACTCATACCAAAAATATCGATAATTTAAAATCATTATTGATTTCTACTGATTGTACCCACTTGTTTATGCTGGGAAAATATCTGTATAATGTGTTTCGCATAAGAGGAGAATATCTTTGATCTTTGAAACTCATGCTGGCAATTAATGAACAAAAAATGTAACAATGTATTATGGGTCATATGGCCTTGAAAACAATAAAGCATTGATTGATTGTATCGGTATCTTTATTGCTGTGAAACTAGTGACGCGTGTCGGTATATCTATTACTGTGAAACTAGTGTCGCGTGCCGGTATATCTATTGTTGTGAAACTAGTGGCGCGTGTCGGTATATCTATTGCTGTGAAACTAGTGACGCATGTCGGTATATCTATTGCTGTGAAACTAGTGACGTGTGTCGGTATATCTATTACTGTGAAACTAGTGACGTGTGTCGGTATATCTATTGCTGTGAAACTAGTGACGCATGTCGGTATATCTATTGCTGTGAAACTAGTGACGTGTGTCGGTATATCTATTACTGTGAAACTAGTGACGTGTGCCGGTATATCGATTACTGTGAAACTAGTGACGTGTGTCGGTATATCTATTGCTGTGAAACTAGTGGCGCGTGTCGGTATATCTATTGCTGTGAAACTAGTGACGCATGTCGGTATATCTATTGCTGTGAAACTAGTGACGCGTGTCGGTATATCTATTGCTGTGAAACTAGTGACGCGTGTCGGTATATCTATTGCTGTGAAACTAGTGACGCGTGTCGGTATATCTATTGCTGTGAAACTAGTGACGCGTGTCGGTATATCTATTGCTGTGAAACTAGTGACGCGTGTCGGTATATCTTTTGCTATCAAAGCAGTGAAACATGTTGGCACAACTACCGCTATGGTAGTAGTGACGTATGTCAGTTCCACTAATTCTGTAAATGCAGTGACGCGTTTCAGGAATATCCCAGCGATATGACTTTGTTCTGTAAATAATCAGACAATCTAGTGCCCGACATCTTGATTATCAATCTAAGCAGTTGGGATGCTAAGAGTCGCATCAACCAGCGGGACTGACGACCCGATTCCTTAAGTCGTCTCTAGCGAGAAACCTTGGTTGCTTTCGGCCAACTCTTCGCTGGATTATCAGGGGTAAAACTACAACTTTGTCACCCTAGCGACTCCGACGTGTGGGTAACCTCATGGCTGTGACAACAATGATGTGTACCGACATCGCATTCCGCAATCATCAGTACTCAATTCGAAAAGGAGATAATAAGCTTAAAATACTTAAAGCAAAATGATGAGATGAACAAGGAATTAAAAACAATTAAATACACCCGAACAAGTCTCATCGGTGACAGTAGTTTTGATTTGATATTCACTCAATCGCAATATTTTGACAGTTCACAGCTAGCTATATCCAATAATTATGATTCCCTTTAAGTGACACCAAGCTTAATTAAACCATCACAGCCAAGTCCTTGCTGTCCGACGTCTGAGTGAGGCTAATGTGGCTTTTGGAGGAGCACTGGAAATGAAGTCACAAAGTTGCGGCGGAGAAGAGGCCATCGCGGACACCACCGCAGTAATTGCATGGCGCGGTCTTCTCTGCACGCACATCACATACTACAATTCTGGCCGTGCGCTCGCGAACCCGTGCTGCTGATGAATGTGATTGATGATGGCAAGGATAATTGGACCCGATCAAACGCGATCCAACTTGAGCTCGTGTCGATTACCGATAATGAATTCTCCATAAATAAACACTAAAGACTCCGTTTTTCCAAAGTTCCGGAATTTTGCCGGGGAAAATAATAGGCTAGGACCACTGGAGTAGACAGGGGCAGGGAAAAGCTGTTATTACGCGCTGCTCCCGAGTCATCAAATGGCCCAAATCATCTTCAGCTATAAATGTTTTAATGAAGTAACGGTGCCCAATTCTCTTCCGAGGCAGCACTTAATATCAATTTTGCTCGTGCTATTTCCACTCATTACGCCTGACCCCCCTTACAACAAGGAGCGGAGGAGATAACACGAACCGGTCTTGTCTTAGTTTCCGTAATTTAACCTTATTATAAGACACTGCGGCCAGTTGTTAGGCAAATAGCGGTAGTTTGATGTCCGCGACGCATACGAGTAACTTTTCTTTCTAACGGAAGAGCTCCGTTAAAAAGCAAAATCTGCTTGTGCCGAATGGTAATCGTGCCTGCATTTTAATAAAACTTTCATTAACTGCTTTTATAGTAGTAATTATGTTATTATGGGTAGTTTTGAGAGATAACGATTCCCCAACAACTATCTTCAATTTTGTAACGTTATGTATACAAGATTGATTTTTTTATTCAATGCATTTGTTTGAAAAGTCTCGAATAAAGACTTGAGTTAGTGTTTTTCCACTTCAATCGAACAGAGCTACAAAAAGGTTTTAATACCAGAAAGTGCAGAAGAGTATTGATTTTCACTTAAATCTTTGAATTTTGTGTTTATCAAAAGGAATGATACATCAAACCGTATATAATCACCAGAGTAAAGAGATAATTATTAAGAAGTTGAAATGACATTCATATTCCTTTGTGCGTGTGCCAATTATTCATAATTACACGTAGATGAAACTACATTGAAGTGAGCTAATAAACTAATTGTGACCATGCGATTAAAACAAATAAAAACACACACTTATGTATAGCATGAAAATATCAACAAAGAAAATACCCTTGATGTTTGATAACCTTTCCAGGAGGACATGAACTTGTTTTAAATTTATTGTCATACTTTTGATTTTAATCGGCTAATATCGTATTATTAGCATCACACGATCAACAGTTTCTCGTTATTTCGCCAGCTTGTTTTCCCGAGTCATCTTCACACATCGAGATATTCCTGACTGATGTGCTGATTATAATTCACTTCCAATGCAAGTGTCTATTTGAAAAATATCATATTACGTAAAATACAAATTAATTTGTTTTGACAGTTACACCAGAAGCATTAATGTAATTAGGCAGCTATGACAATCCTCAAACATATAAGCGTGACCAGCAGATTCCGTTAGTTCTCTCTTACGACAAGCGAGGATTACTTAAGACAATCTGCCCGTGCGCATCAAATATGTGATTGCGGAGGGTGAAGTATTATGCCTCGTACAGTGGTCAAGCCGTATCTATTGATTTCACAAATTGTACTCGTGTGGAGAATACGTACTATCCCGGATCTTTACGCGGGCAAGAATTGTAAAAACGAGGATGCTTAATAGAAAACACATTATTGGAATATAACACTAGACTTATGACAGAAGACAGATACACGGCGAACATAAATACCAAACTAACTTTAAACATTGAAGAAGTCTCTCTCCCAGACCAATGGGAACAAATTAAACAATGAATCCAACTCCAGTTTTGAATGATTTGGCAAATTCAGAATTATTAGGGGTTCAATTCAAGTTTTCAATTCTATTTTTGTTTGTACAAATACGGTTTTGAAGTTATTAATAACGTTAGTCTAACAGTAAATAATCATATCTAGTAAACAAAATTTGTATAATTGTTATTTGATATAAACTTACACTTATTCTTTGTGGTAATATTAACAGTTGTTGCATGTGATAGTTTCAGTCAAGTTCATTACCACCACAAAATGGTGAAAGTGTAGGATGATGACTACATGGCATATGTGTAGCTAGGGTGCACGTAGGTTTCACGTTATCAATTAGTTCACAGATGTAAATCTAATATAATAACGCGATAAGATTTTTTGCTTTGATGTTTTGCTGTCATGCAGATTTATAAATGAATAAGGCGACAAATACCCTTTGCAAGCGTAAGAAAACTCTGCTAAAAGCGGAGGATCACGACATCATAAACAGATGTATATGAATCATTGTCAAATAGTGATGGCAATAGGTGTTCGTACGAAATATCATAAACAGATGGAATCATTATCAAATAGTGATCACGACTATATCATAAACAGATGTATATGAATCATTATCAAATAGTGATGGCAATAGGTGTTCGCCAAAAATGGACGATACGATCACGACTTATCAAATAGTGATCATAATAGAACAGATGTATATGAATGAATTATTATCAAATAGTGATGACAATAGGTGTTCGCTAAAATAGAACCATAAACAGATGTATATGAATCATTATCAAATAGTGATGAAACCAGGCGTTCGCTATCACGACTGTATCATAAACAGATGTATATGAATCATTATCAAATAGTGATGAAACCAGGTGTTCGCTAAAATAGAACGATTACGACTGTATCATAAACAGATGTATATGAATCATTATCAAATAGTGATGACACCAGGTGTTCGCTAAAATAGAACGATTACGACTGTATCATAAACAGATGTATATGAATCATTATCAAATAGTGATGAAACCAGGTGTTCGCTAAAATAGAACGATCACGACTGTATCATAAACAGATGTATATGAATCATTATCAAATAGTGATCGCTAAAATAGAACGATGACTATCAACAGATGTAAACAGATGTATATGATGAACCAGGCGTTCGCTAAAATTACGATCAAATAGTGATGAATCCAAATAGTGATGAAATCCAGGTGTTCGCTAAAATAGAACGATCACGACTGTATCATAAACAGATGTATATGAATCATTATCAAATAGTGATGACACCAGGTGTTCGATGTATATGAATCATAAAATAGAACGACCGACTGTATCATAAACAGATGTATATGAATCATTATCAAATAGTGATGACACCAGGTGTTCGCTAAAATAGAACGATCACGACTGTATCATAAACAGATGTATATGAATCATTATCAAATAGTGATGAAACCAGGCGTTCGCTAAAATAGAACGATCACGACTGTATCATAAACAGATGTATATGAATCATTATCAAATAGTGATGACACCAGGTGTTCGCAAATAATTTACGATCACGACTCGTCATAAACAAATGTATATGAATCATTATCAAATAGTGATGACACCAGGTGTTCACCAAAAAGTGACTTATATCCTGCCCCGCCGGTGTCACCCTTCATAAATACATGCACGTACTGTTGATAGTTCAGACAAAAGAGGAGAACGGATGGTACGAAAATAAAAGAGATGCATCAGGCTTGCTTCTTGCCACTGATGCATGTCATGATCATCTGGACACAGCTTATTTTCTAATATTTATAATAAAGAAAAAAAAAGGAATAGCTTTTTCAAGTCTCAACATTTGCCGTCCAGCTATGATTGTAACAGTAAAACACTGAAACAATCAAGACGTCTTTTGTGCTTATAATATACCTAATAATAGTTATAATAATAGCATATACATACCTAAAATGAAAACAATTTAATTAACAGGTATGAAACGTATACTCTGCTATCGAAAAAGATGCGCCAACTGTCTGTAAAAAATGCATTGTAATAATACCAGTCATTGATAAAAATATTACTAATCCGGCTAGCAATCAGTAACATAACCCTGTTACATGAAAAACTTCAAACACAACAGTATTTCAGATCAACAATCTAAAATAGTTTTCAAAACACACAACCAGGGATTTCCATTACCAGACCAGTTGAAAATTCTTTCGTGGTGATTTCAAACAAGCACACACTATTCAAAGTATCTGTTTCGTAAAATGTGTCTTCCAAGGGCTGAAGTAAAGTAGGAGTTTCGAGACCTTAAATGAGTCACACCAAGACAATTGTCATTTTTTCCACAGAGCAGCCAGTAGGCCTGTTCCTAATAATCGACAACCCACCTAACAGATGATAATTTATGAGCTGGGCAGGGAGAGCCGACGGGCCAGAGAAGACGGAGACACAACCAGAGACTAATCAGCCCAATGATAGGTAGCCTGCCTTAATTGTACCTTAACATTTCGCATATTTGGGCAACAAGCGCAAAATATCATGTAAAGTAAACACCGGGTTGCTACATACATAAATTATTGAGTTGACTTTTCTATTGATGTTTTGTGGTGGGGAGATCAACCCATGGCGTATCTTATTCCACTTGTGGTGCGGAAGCCTTTGGACTATTTACCTGTTTTCCACGGACTTTAAGACCTACCTGCTATAATTACCAGTGTGATGAGTCTGGGAAACTCATTGTAATCGTGGTCACAGAAGTCTAATACCCGTGTGCTGCCCATGTTTGGTTTTGCTGTTGGAGCAAACACAGCGAACGTTTCCCTACCATCTAAAGTTGTCAGTGTCATTGAAACCGTTGCTAGTCGGACAACGTATGTAGTACACAATCAGCTTATGGAACACGAACCAAAATTGGAGGTATGTGTGAAAATATTGAAACCAAATCTGTCTTATTGAATATATATATATATATACGAACAATTTGTTCAATCATTAAGACATCCGAAGCGCTAAACTTTATAAGCCTAAAAGTATATTCACACAATTTCTGTTTATAAAAAAGTTGTACTTGCTAAGGCAGTTTTTGTGAGACAGGATATATTCTCTAAGGCATAATAACTCACATAAGTTATTCGGTCTAATCTATATTACCTTCCTGTGTCCTTTAAGGAGATTGCCGTCTCTCACCGAACAGACAAAAAATAATTCAATTCTTTTTACATAATATACACTTCATAGATTGTTTATAGCTTCACGTACCAAATAGGTTTCGCTGTTCATTTAGTTATATTAAGTGTACGCTGTATATTCTATATACCTGTTTGCATGCAATAGTCCCTTTTCTTTGATGTAATTGTGTGGATGATGTATAATAATTACATTCTTTTTCCTTTAACGTAAACATAAATATTTTCTTTCCTGGAAGACAACTTATCAACGCAGTTTATTGCGTGCATAACACGTACTTGTTGTTTCTTTTATTAATGGTGTCTAACAAGTGCAGCTATGTTTGATAAATATAGAAAGCGAAAAACATTAGAAATATAAGAAACATAAGAAATATCTAGTACAGTACTAATACAGAGTCGACTGTATCATCCCGGCTGTATCACAAGCAAAGTTTCATATTCAAATAGTCACGATGCCTAGTCATAAGAAATATCTACTGTAAACAGAGTCGACTGAACCCAATTGTAACGACATCCAATATTAAAGAAAATGTTAATACGTATCCTGCTTTTTCGTGCACCCGTCAAATTACGTCACCCATATTACGGCAAGTCAAATGTTCACATACAATCAGGTAAACCCGTACAACAAATCAAGATAGGTAAGTGCTTCAGTCACTGATGCGTAAAATTTGAAAATGTCCAAGACACTCTGAAAGGTTTGCCGAAGCCTGAAATGATTTAACGTAGATCAAACAGCATTTGAGCGATTTATCGGAAAATGATCCTTTCCTTCATGCAGAAATGAGGGGAGCGTGTGTTCCATTCTGAAGCTTTATGAAACAGACATCAGACTGTTTCTCAAAGTTTGCAATTCTCACGTAGGTATACCCCACCACAAAGAGAAACAAGGAACATGTAGAGTCAAGCATTCACTGTTATGCATATACAATTTGTATAGAGATACATTACACTATTCATTTGTACATATTTATATTCATGATAAACTTGCAGTCACCACCACGTCCGCTGATAGGGATAAATGTTTAAATCAGTTTGCTTTCGCAGCCCATATTAACATCAGGATTAAAAGCATAAACGCGAGAAAGGTTTGTCATTATTAATCCTAAATCGATTTGTGTGGCCCTAATATCACATACGTATTTTGTTGAAACATAATTTATAAGTAAAATAAAGCATTGTCTTATAGTGCATTCTTATTGCATGTAAACATGGATGCATTAATTTCTCTATATGATAAATGTCGCCATTTAGACGGCAAGAACACAACTCCTTCAAACATGCCACAGAAAACATGTTTACAAAGAAATAACATTACATAATATCAAATATGGATTCTCATGTGTCTAAAACGGTTTCTTTATGTAATATGTAATTTTTATCACTATTTTATCTTTTGCGAAATCTGTTTCGGATTATAATAAATATTCGCTAACTGATTTTGTATTAATAATTTTCTCTGCATTCATGGCAAAATAACGATTGTTTCTTGAGTAAATATATATCTTCCACATAAAGTAATTGTGTACGGACAAACTAGCCTTTCTAGAATAACAACATCAAAGGCTTTTCTGTCATAATCAATACATCATAGACTGTTATGCTTGTTGGACAGATGATAAATATTTAGAGCAATATGTAATCAGAATCATAATCAAAGGCCATTCATTTAAGCTGGCATATGCTTCATTAGGTAGAAAACATGTGCTTTAGGTTTAAATTATTTCTGAGAATAGTTTGTAAATCTGCTTTTTATAGAAGGAACATAAAACATGCTCATGTAACCAAGTGCGTAAAGATACATTTTCCCTGTATTACCTTAAATAGTTTGTAAATTATAGACAAACTCCTCTGACACTTTAGAAATAAATAGAATCGTGCATTGCTAATACATATTTGTATTCCTAATGTTCCTCAGTGTCAGTTAACGTCTTCCTTCCGACTCATAAATATATTTGATTTGATTTTGTAAATGTAGTACACATTATCTACATGTTAAATGAAATATTTCGAGTAAAAAACCCTCTAAGTTTATTGCATTTTATGTTCAATACACTCGTTTGTGTTTGAGTGGCATGCCTGCTCTTCTTTCTGAAGACATGAAGAGCATCACAGTTATAACGTGAACCATATATTGATAATATTGCTCTTCATGTTTAACGCATACGTTCTTCTGGATGCCATGCCCGCTGATCCTACTGACGGAGAACATGATCATGAAGAAGAGTATGCCAAAACAATGAAACACGTTTTTTTAAGTGTAATACATTTCTGGAAAAGTGCACCATAATGCACATCTATATATGGCAAAATATTACTTACCTTTTAGGCTTACTTACTTAGCTTTTGAAATGATAAGTTTAACCCACGATGATGTTCATACATTAAATTCTATTATTATTTGATCTGTTTAGAACTAAGATTTCTTGTTTTTAATGAAACATTGCACCAGTGTGATAATAAGTAATGTATTTTCAAAGTCGCGTATACATGTACCTTTACTGTGCACTCGTTGTACTCTTGGTGAATATTTAGAAGTTTTATGATTCTTGAAGAGTACGAAAGAGGAATTTAATTATGAATGGTTTTCTCGCCTTGTACGTATCATCATTCCGATATTCGTAGGACTTGTATACTCATGCCAATAATGGTTATCACCCCCTTCAATTTTTTAATTGGAGAGGGGTGTGGGGTGGGTGTGTGAGGTGTGTGGGGGTTGGGGTGGGGAGGGGTGACAACCATTATTGGCATGAGTATATTTACTTGACATCATGCAGATCTTTTGTATGCATTTAGGAGATATATATTTTATCAATAAACCGATGATTTAATAACCTATGTTATAAATTCATGACAACTTTACCCTATACAGATGCTTAAATGGTAGACGGGGGTAAATCAGATTCAAGGATTAGTAATACGTTGATTGACGTTGTTTGTTATCATTTACAATAGTCCTTTCCTTTATGTCAAATGATATTCAAACACTTACAGCCTTTGGGTCAACATTTCACAACGTTTAAAGTACAACTGTGCATGCTCTTTGTACGAAGATTTCAACTGTCATACGGTATCGCCCAAAATGGTTTCCAAAGTGACTATACGGATTCTGAATAGTCCAAATAGAAAAAGCATGGTATATAACAATGAGTTTGCCCTCAAGGGAGTTAATCAGTGAACATAAGATAAGATCACCCGTCAATAAATGTTCGCTTTTTTTCTGCTATCGTGTGAGTGGTGGCGAAGGTACAAGTATCCCAAGACAGGAGTAACCTCGCGAAAACCTGGTGCCATCACTGAATTTATTTGTGTCAAATAGTGAGTGAGTGAGTTTAGTTTTACGCCGCCCTCAGCAATATTACAGTATATGGCGGCGGTCTGTAAATAATCGAGTCTGCACAAGACAGCAGTGATCAACAGCATGAGCATCGATCTACGCAATTGGGATACGGTGACATGTGTCAACCAAGCCATTGAGCCTGGCCACCCGATCCCGTTAGTCGCCTCACGACAAGCATGGATTACTGAAGATCAATTTTAACTCGGATCTTCACGGGTTTGTGTCAGTTAAAATCTATTTAGGAGAATATGTGAAACTGTCTGGCGTTGATGCGTAAAATGTACGTGAACAGGGGTGGAGATTTTTTTGATGAACTGATGTCCCCGACCTTCATCATAAATTTTGTAAGTCATGCTGTGTTATACTCTGTTTGCAGTGAAAACGTACCGATGAATTGTATTTAAAACAAAAAAGTAAATCAAATAAAGTGAAATTAAGATTGCGAATCCTCATAATTTTACCTTGCCAACTGAACATTTAAATCTCAGAATTTTATTCAACTTAGGGTGAAAGTTGTTTTTAGCAAACGATCATAGATCCAAATCGCTATTATTGGTTCGTATTATTAGAGGGTATCATATTGGAATAGGACGGAAGGGTAGGCTGGTGGTTAAAGCGCAACGACAAAGACCTGGTTCGATTCCATATATGGGTACAATACGTGAAACGCAGCATCGGTATTGCAGACATTGGTAAAAGTAGCCGAAAACTACATTTGAATATCATAATTGCGTGAGTGAGTGAGTGAGTGAGATAGGTTTAAGTCCCTCTGATAAAGAGTCTAGTTATACCAGAGTGAATCAGCGTTTGACGGTAGTAAAGTCTGAAGTGATGCTGATAAACTTGGAGACATCGCAGCAAACCGAGATTCGACCTCACAATCACAGGTTTCTGGCGTGCCCAGGGGGCGCAACTCTGTACAGCAAATACATGATCACACTTATGAGCAACATTTTATATGTATATCAGTTTGAAGAATGAAAGTAGTTATACGTGTGAATATGTCAACGAGAATATAAGCCTGAATGGTTGTACATGCGAGTATAACGTGTCTATATTCAAATGACCCGGCCTGAACATGTAAAATTGCGAATTCATCATGAATTTATGTATTTGTGAATGAATTATACAGGACTTGTGAAAAGCGTTCCAGAAGAAGGAAGTCGTGTGTATTCAAGTGTACTTAAGTGACAAGGCAAATAAATACAAAATCATGAATTTGTGTACAGGATATTTTATGGTAGTCATGTGTAGGACATTTCGAAATTGAGACAAAAATGATGTCAGATGCAATTCCCTATTTTGACTTGTACCATGCGTTACCGAATTATTTCAGGTGAACTAACAACATTTTGCATATGTTTATAGGTTTATGACGGGTGCCACCGGTGGGACAGGATACGCTCACCCTTTGGCGAACACCTGGTATCATCACTATTTGATAGTGATTCATAAACACATGCTCTGTCATGTGTCATAGTATCACATGATGACAATCACTGGATTGTCTGGACCTACACGATTTGTTTACTAACAACATCGTACAGCTGTAATAATGTTGTACAATCGACTCTGCTTTTAGCGGAGATTTCTTAAAGATGTAGAAAGGGTTTTGCCGCTTCTATTAGCATAGACCTCCTCAAAACGATGCCATCAGCACTATATATATATATATATATATATATATATATATATATATATATATATATATATATATGATCGGGTATATTAGCCTGGATTTGTGAAAGGATAGTACATAATAAGCACGAATTCGTGACTACGCGACTGTGTCAGCCTCGATTTGAAAAAGGCGGGTAAATGAGCATAAATTTGTGTATAACTCGGTCATATTAGCCTCGTTTTGTGAAAAGCGATTTAGTAAGCGTGAATTAGTGTAAATGAAAGACACTTAGTGTATCAACATGGATTTGGTAAAACCAATGGAATAAGCATAAATGTACATACATGCGACCATACGGTCATATTATAGGGTGCTAACGGGACATCAATTGTGTGTATATGGGTCGTTTTGTGTTTGTAAATCTTGATTTTGGAGATGAAGATTTAAAATTCTGAATAGAATCTGAAACAGAGCAGTAAAGGAAATCCGTAAAGGATGTTACCGCGTTTTGTTTTATAAGATGGTTACACATAATTATCTTAAATAAGTTTTTCATTTTTAACCTAAAATATTTCAAAATACTTACTGACAAATATTGAGTATGATGTCGATTTCACTAGCTTCAGAGGTGGTGACTGGTCGAAATCAGGTGTTTCAATGAAATGTTGTCAAGTTGATTTTAAACCACTGATTGTTCGAACAGAATCTGGGTGCATTAACATTTTGTAAAAGAGGATTATATGCATTCGCAACAGGCTGGAAGCCCGGATTTGTATATTTACAAATATGTGATTATTGGTTTGCGTCTGAGTGCGTATGTATGTCTTATGTCTGATTGCATAAGCTGTTATAGTATACAACTGAATTTGCGGTTGAGCGAGATATTTGGCTTGAGCTTTGTAGTAACGGTTCTGAAATCATTGCTTGAACTTGGAGCGCGTCTACGAATAGGACATTAACCTTAATGTGTGTATAAGCTATTGTATAAGCGAGCTTACGAATAGGACATTTGAGTAATATGTACAACAATTAATGTGTGTATAAGCAATTAAAAAATGGTTTAGAGCTGAAGCAAGTATTTAAACCTTGACCTGTGTACAGGCGAAGCTGAAAGCAGATACAATACGTCAGCGCTGTGGAATAATCGATTGAAACAGATTATGTTGGTCGTCAAAGGCAAAATAGCGAAAACACATACTCGTATATACTACCCATCAAAAGTTTAGACTCACTTAAAGCATTCACTATATGTTATGTTTATATATATGGTTACATCGAAGATGAATTTCTCCACTAACTTGGTCGAACCAACTGCAAACCGTATGCAGATGATTTGCATGAGGATCATGCATCAAATTGCTGAAAAGCATGTGCAGATATAATGCATGTGGACAGCTGCGTTTTGGTGTAAAGTTTTGTTAAGAATTCATCAATTTTCACGGAGTGTCACATTTATTGAACTCATGACACATATCTTTTCAATGTTACGAATTTGTTTTACAATACATCAGTCCATGTGTAAACAGTATCTCTAAACAGTATGGAATATTTTACAAAATCTACTTTAGAACAGTTGACTGAAGTAAGTGGCTACATTTACACTAGTGGGTCTAAACTAAAGATGGGTAGTATAGAACAGTAACGGAAATCGGTAATGACACCGGGTGCTTGTCAAAGAGTATGCCTTCCCTGGTCGACCTTTAACACCTGTATTGACTTTCATTGATTTTCAATGTCCCATTGAAATACCTTTTCCATTTTTTCCTGTTGGCCTTTTCGCACGTAACTTTTTTATGTAACAATATTAAGGCGTCTGTGTTAGTGTGCGTTTGCGTGTGTGCGTGTTTGCGTGTGTGTGTACGTTAACGTGCAGTTCCTGATCAGGCAAGTTAACAGTTTACCGTTGTGATTTGAGAATTATCTCGTCAAGCAGAGAAGACGGATTTGATTATTTTTATTATTATGCTTTCTGTTTCGACGTGAGTAAGTGATTATGGTTTTACGCCGCCTTTAGCAATATTCTGGCAATATCACAGCGGGGGACGCCAGAAATGGGCTTCACAGGTTGTACCCATGGGGAACTGAACCCGGGTCTACTGCGTGACGAGCGAACGCTTTAACACCCCTGAACGTAACCGTGTTTCGATGACAAAAGGGATGACATCAACTTTCAGTTAGTGAACGTTTCTTTAGATGAAGAAAAGCTCTAGCCTGAAGCCTTTAGTATCTATATTTAAAAACGTTTGATTCCATAGAAATAGGCTTCACACTATACCCATGAGGGCAATCGAACCCGCCACCACCCGTACCATTTGAACCTATGTCTGTTCAGGTAAACACTTTCCATGTGTTTGTGACGGGTGACACCGGGGTATTAACATGCGCTCACCCTCTGATGCGGGCGGTGGGGTAGCCTAGTGGTTAAGGCGTTCGTTCGTCACGCTGAAGACCTGGGTTCGATTCCCGACATGGGCACAATGTGTGAAGCCCATTTCTGGTGTCCCCCGCCGTGATATTGCTGGAATATTGCTAAAAGCGGCGTAAAACTAAACTCACTCACTCACTTGACAATGATTCACAAATACATGCTGATGATATGGTCGGAACGTACAATGTACATTTCATATTACTTTGTTAGGGGTTTGTTAGTATTATATACACATCAAACAAATAAGTTCAATTTTAACAAATATTTCGTGAATACTTCCCTTCTTTAAAAATGTTTCAAATATGACATGTTCATATAGAAGCTAATCATATTATTGTATAATGCAAGCCCTTACTTCTGGTACAGGGATATGAAATTATGTGTCTTATGCCACACAAAACCTTTGATGTAGTTATATATGAATGATCACATTTATTTCTCATCCAACACTGGATATCGTCCGTATGAGATCAAACGATATCACCAGGCAGGAATATCGCTTCCGTGATCAAAAGTACGAAGTAAAAAATTGCCTGTATTATACATATGTTAATCAAAATAATAAATTCAGAAAAATATAGGATTGAGGTTACCAGTCATGGAAGTCAAACATTGGTTCACCGTTGAATATACTATTGCTTTCTGGTATTCGTAGAATGTGGTGTCATAGTGTATCGTCAAATCTGACAAATGCGGTGAGTGAGTGAGTGAGTGAATGCGAGTGAGTGAGTGAGTGAGTGAGGAGTGAGGAGGGAGGAGTGAGTGAGGAGTGAGTGAGTGAGTGAGTGAGTGAGTGAGTGAGTGAGGTGGTGAGTGAGTGAGGAGTGAGGTGAGTGAGTGAGTGAGTGAGTGAGCAATATTTTAAGCCAGCAATATCAGCAATATCACCACATGGGACACCAGAAATGGGCTTCACATATTTCAGACTAATGTAACGAAATCTGTTTGTTTATGTTTTGTTTCTATTTCTAGGTGAACTAAAATATAATTATGACCATTTACAGTATAAGCCCTATACTACAAGTGTCAGCAACGTCTTCATCTCATGCGTCAACTGAGATCTTTTAATGTTAACCCATTTATGCTGCATTATTTTAACATTTTCCTTCCATTGTTGGTACGGGTCTCTCTCTCAGTTCATCTCAAATCTAAAGTAGACAAAATTGTTAACACTGCAAGTAAATTAATTGGAGTCAGATTTGTATGTTTATCATCAATATATGAGAGGCAAATCGTGAATCAAGTTGTCAACATTATATCTGAATTCGGAATAAAACCTCCTCCCTTCAGGCCGCCGCTACAAAGTCTTAATTGTGAAAAATAAGAGAGCCGTACATCCTTTATTCCAAGTACCATATCTCTTTTAAACAAATGTGAAGATACTTAAATCAATGAATTTATGTAAATATGTTTTGTGTCTCTCTGATGTGTCAATAGCTCTGCTGATGTAACACAAATTCCTGGAAAGGCTTTAAAAGTATTATTCTATTCTATTCTATTTCAAGAGCATTTATCTTGACTTGGGGCGGTGGGGTAGCCTAATGGGTAAAGCGTCTGCTCGTCACGCTGAAAACCTGGATTCGATTCCCTGCATGGGTACAATGTGTGAAGCCTATTTCTAGTGTTCCTGCCGTGATATTGCTGGAATATTGCTAAAAGTGGCGTAAAACTAAACCCACTCACTCACTTGATTGATGTATCTAAAGGAGTGTCGTATATACAAGAGTTCGCACAAAACATTTGACCAGATGTTTGAGATTAGGTACGACTTTCATAGGGTACATAGAACGATATTTCACATTGTATGCAGTTTTTATCCTTAAGTTTAAACCACCACCTGTGATTTGTATTCCAGACGTTTGTATTCATTTCACGCGAATAGAGGGAACAAAAAATGAAGCTTTACACATTTCCGTTGCTGTTAAACACATCCCGTGTGAAATTGAGATGTTAAAAATGATTATTCTGCTACAGGTATCCCTGGCTCCCATAGCCGGAACGGAAATGCCATATGTTGGATTGAATCAGTACAATTAGAATCAATCAAAGTTTCATCCACGTGGGTCATTTCCTGAATTCACAAAGCCGTAATCCGGGAAACGGTCTTTACCTTAATCCTAAATTTCACTATCTAAGATTTTCAGCAGAGAATATTTTCTCCACCACAGGCTCGAAGCAGGTGATACCAACGCTCACAATGTTGTCAAACTGATTAGGATCAGCGACCGTCATACGATAGGTGTTAGAGGCAGTTTTAAGGGAAATGTGATCCACTCGTGTTAATGATGAGGATGGATGGAGATCCGTGCAGTGATAGTTTTGTTGACTGTTCCGTCCCGGGTTTAATGTCGGGAGTAAATAACCCGGATGAAACGTTGGTTTGAAGATATGGCTTCAGATAGAAGGGAGCAGCTCCTTCGGTAGAAATTATGCCTGAGTAAAACAACGCATAAATCAGAAACTGTTTCACCTTTTCACCCGATAAGGGGATGTTGCTATTATTTAGGAGAGAATTGTAAGATTTTCTATGGTATTAAAATTTTAAGATCTTATTGAAAGGATGAACCTTTTAATCAAATGACCATCCTGACAACTCGATCTGATAGGGCTACGCCTCAGTTTGCTGTTCAGGTTGATAAAATATATAACAGTTAATATGCCATTAAAAGAAAAGGACATTAATTGAAAAATATCTTTTGTATTTTCTATCTGTATAATATACATATGGAACCAACTGACTCAACGCTTACTATTTCTCCCGTCCAAAGTCGCCATTTGAGTAAATGTGTTTTGTGGTATATTTCTGTTTTAAGTGTTTAGTGAAATAGTTATTTGTCAACCTTTTCATCTTTTCTCGTTTCAGTGTTTTAGCCTTGAGTTCAAAGCCTTTGTTTGTGATGTCGAATGTCTAGGTTCGGTTCCCATTTTGGTCTCCATGACTCAAACCCCATTTCTCGGGGTGCTTAGAAATGTTCAGTATATTGCATTTAGAAAGAGTGAGTGAGTGAGTGAGTTGGTATGGTTTTACGCCGCTTTTAGCAATATTCCAGCAATATCACGGCGGGGGACACCATAAATGGGCTTCACACATTGTGCCCATGTGGGGATTCGAACCCGGGTCGTCAGCGTGACGAGCCAACGCTTTAACCATTAGGCTACCCCACCGCCCCGCATTTAGAAAGAGATAATAATGACCACATATACTATTTAACAATGATTGGCGTTATTTCTCGTTTTTGCAACATTTATATATCATTCACATTGTACATTCATCATGACATTCTTCCTTCCATTGTATCCTGGAGCGGTATTCACATATGCTTATGCATGTTTACAAATCCGGTTCCTTTCATTGGAAATAAATAATATTATGTTTAAATCATGATGACCATTTGATGTCTTGCTGTTTTATTTTAACTGGTTTTGAAACAAGAAATTAGAGTAACGATTCAATATTAATCTGACGGATCACATCAAACGGTTCTAACTAAATACATCTATACTCTAAAAATGATTAAAAGTCATAAGACTAAACTACTGGGGAAGCCTGAAAGGACCATTGGTTGATATGGCGGTTATAGTAGAAGATACACAATGCCTTTTACATCAAGTTCAACTCCATTGCTGGTGATTAAAACAAGTCAACAGTACGACAAACAGTCGGCCGACACAAGATGACTTGACCCTTGGCCAGGTGAGCTAAGGAAATGCTATCTTGTCTCAGACGGTAATTCCTACCACTGAAAGTTTTATAACATTGTGGATATGGCTGACAAATATTGACAGTAGTTGAGAAAACTTAGAATTAATTCAGTTAGCGAACGATTACCAAAGTTTACTGCAACATTCATAAATACAAAAACTTTCCCAACGTTCATACAAGGTGGCTATCGACGTTTTACGCCTGCTATCTGACGCTTCCTCTTCCCCGTCAGCTCATCCAGCGCTGGGTATCTTGTAACAGAGTAATTACGTGCGCGTTTCTAACGTATTTGCATTGGAAAACCGTGCTCGGCTCTCGTTATGTTCATCAGGACTCGCTCTTGCATCGACTTCTTCCGTAAATAGGATCATTAAGTGGACAAAATTGCAGAAAATTACAGAAAATTGCCTTGATGTCACCTGATTATAAAAGTGAAGAAAATCAAGAGCAATTATAATTATACTTTCATTCTCGCTGATTAGCAGGCGCGGGGAAGCCACGACAATTTAAATTTTAGAAGACAAGTATTTTAATTTGATCCCCAGGGACCATTCCGCGGCGGAGCTATAATTTCAGATGTTGTTTAGTCGCGAAATTGCGACCTCCCGATGCTAAAGAGTAGGGATCGATCATTGAGTGTTGGTTTTCATTTATCCTCCTCCTCGTTTCTTCCGCTTGCCTCTCCAGACATTCTCATCTGCCCTAAGGACACTCAATGAATGCTCCCGAGCTGTACAAAGTCGCCAATCCTTTCAGAGCCGGACAATGCGTAATCCTTACACACACTCTCACAATACAATAACTGCTCCCTAGTCTAATCCGCCATTTTATAACAGGATGATTTGGTGGCGTTGTTTCCGTTCTCGCGCATATTATTGAAATGAAAACTGTCTGTTGTCATACAATTCCTCACTGATCGAATCGTCTGACCAGTGCATCCGTCATTTCGACAATTTATCCAACAAGGTCATATGCTGGGGGGAACTCGACAAGGGAACGAACGCTTGACTATCCCTATACGCTACTTTAGAATAAACTGCTTTAGAAATCGCACCAACGAGCAGTCATTTTTTGACCCAGGGTAAAGCTTAAAGGAAATAAAATATTCAAAATAGGGTAAATTAATTCTGAATTAGGGCGATTTGGGTTCATTTCTGTTTGCTGATGGGCAGATTGGAGTATTTACAAGCTTGTCTATTGCCAGTAATGACACACTTTCACATGGCGGTGGAATATTTGAATCGTTCTCCTAGATGTGCCGTTGAAGGAAATCATCAATCTTTTCAGTGTGTTTTGAAATGCACTTGAGGAGACGAGTGGTCCTAGTTGTAAATTGAAAAAGCTCTTTCAGAATATTGGATTATCCTAAACCATACTTTAGTTACTGGTAGTGCTAATTTTCGCACTCGCTGTCGGTTTTACCAAAGACGTCTAGTTTCAAAATCTTCTTTGTCAATACTTCTTGGTAATTGTACACGGGATTGAAATTTCATGTTTCAACATTATATCATCTAACAAAACACATTTGTATCTCACACATGCATATGTCATCGCGCGACAGAAACGCATTTGCACACAAATATTTCAAAGCGGTAATGTGTGTTATGAACAGGCAGTGAATAATTATCTTGTGCAAAACAAAATCTCCAACTATATGAAAACGAAGGACAAAGTACATATGTATGTATAAACGATGTTTGAAAAATATTTGTTTTTCTCGTTAGTAATAGATGGTATGGTGTCGCTCCAGACATCCAGTTACAAACAAGGTTACAAATCAGAATTAAAACCGATAATAGCCGGAGTGCCCCAAGGATCAGTCCTTGGACCTCTTTTATTCTTAATATACATAAACGACATAGTTGATGGAATCGAAAGTAATATACGCCTTTTCGCAGGCGACACATCACACTATGTAATAATCGACGATCCCCATACGAGTGCATTTATTCTTAACTCAGATTTAGACAGAATATCTAAATGGGCGGAAACCTGGTAAGTAAAATTTAATCCAACAAAACTGAAACTATCCAATTTTCACACAAAACCAAACCTTCTATGAAACCTCCCCTCTCGATGAATGGCACCCCTTTAAATGAAGTGCAGATCCATAAACACTTAGGCATTATTTTTCAGGGAAAACCTTTGGCATTCCCACATTAATGAAGTGATAAGGAAAACTAGCCCTATGATTAATTGCCTTCGTAGTTTTAAATATAGACTATCACGCAAAAATCTCGAAACAATGTATAAATCCTTTATCTTACAGTTATTTGACTATTGCTGTCATCTCTGGGACAATTGTACAAACGAACATTCCTTGTCACTAGAACACCTTCACTTAGATGCCTTACGCACAATATGCGGTGCAGTTAGAGGTACGAGCCATGCGAAACTATATCGAGAGACAAACCTGACTTCCTTAGCGAAACGGAGAGAAACTTCTAAATTAACATTATTTACAAAATGGTAAACCACATGGTTCCTGACTATCTTTGTGATCTTGCTCCAGGGAATGTTTCTGATAACAGTAACTACAATCTTAGGAATAATGAAAATTATCAGACTATAAGATGCAAATCTACTAATTATGCCAAATCGTCTTTGCCCGATACAATTAATCTGTGGAATGACCTACCTACAAATGCTACAAACTGTCTGTTGGACAGTTTAAGAATCTAATCACACCACAAGTTATAATACCAACACAATGTTCGATCTAAATTTGGTAGTCGATTTTGACAAATAATACACCGCCTTAGATTGGGATGCAGTGACTTAAACAGTGATAAGTATAATCGTTTCATTTATGATAATGCTTCTTGTTCCTGCTCACAAGATTATGAGGATGTATTCCACTATTTTTTCATGTGTCCTAAATATAATACCATTCGATACGAATCATATTTCTATGTGAAAGGTTTCTCCCTGCGGGATGTGCTTAATGGCAAAAACTCAGTATCTCATCAGACGAATGTGGATATTCTACGGTCAGTCCATCAATTCATTATTACATCAAAACGATTTGATTCATAAAAGGTTTGTAGCTTCTCTTATTTTTCTATTTGTATCAACTGGCCACGAAACAAAACCAAGATAAATTGTTGATATCCATGATTGTTATTATTCAGAGATAACTTGTTATAGCCATTATAAATATGTACAACATTAATGTGAACCTTCACATGTATTATGGAGCGGCATTAATATAAGCCATTTAGGCTTGTTTGCCAATCCTTTTCTTTCTTCTTGAATTGAATAAAATATGTTTAAACCATGACGTAAACATATTTATTCAATAACTGATTAGTTCTTGTGAACATGCTGTTAACTTATATTAACACAGCATCAATACATTACTTATATCATACAATATGTGACGTCAGAACAAAATATACATTATTGTACCAGTGAACAATTGCAATTTAAACAGAAACAGAGAAATATAGACAAGCGATAAATGTGATGTGTATTTGTATTTCTATCTGAGTCTATCAATGAACGCTCATATAAGTAATTGGTCAGCTACAGTAACGTGTGTTCGAAGAGGTAATGGAATGAAGAATGGTGTTCAGATACATTGGTGACGTTGTGATTTTGTGATAAAATTGTTGACTGATTCAGAATTTTCATATTTTCAGAAGAACTCAAATATCCGTTTCCATTCATAATGGTTTCCGGAACATAACCACGGGAATACAAATACAAGTTACTTCTTCCCTGTGTTTACTTCACACGCGTGAAGAAATACTGTAAAGCGGTGTGACATTTGCATGAACAGCCCGGCCGGTCCGATATATGTCTGTTGTACAGGTTAGCGTTAAGGTCACTACTTATATATAATATGCATACTAGGTTAAAATATAAGCTTCAAGTATTCACATACGAAAGCACAAGAAATCCCATCTGAAAGCAGTCAGCTGGAAATTTGCTTAAAATCAACATTTAAGTGTAGTCTAATTATTTCACACAGGTGCTTATTAGGGTTATTCTGGTTTATGTAAGTGTGTCGCAGTGAACAATTTTGAACGAAATTAATGTCTGATCATCATGAACATTTTTCTGTATTGTAAGTATTTTTATAAATATAACTTCTTTTCCATCATTTATATATAGTTAATAATTGCTTCCGTTATTATTCATTGGCGTTTGTTTATTAATATGATGTTCACCACTGGCAAAACAACGAATATGTAAACAAGTCAAGTCACCGGTATGGCGGAATTCGGGCACCTATTCGTGAACACCTGGTGTCATCACTGTTTGATAGGGATTCATAAACGCATGCTCTTGACAAAGTCAGAATCACACAATCAATCAACTATGTATTTGACAGAGACTTCCAATGGGTATGGAAAGGCTTTGTCGCTCTTACTTACAAACGGTTGCATCAACATACATGTATACATTATAATATTCATTTGATCTCCATCAGTGAACAGACGTATTGTCATATGCTTCATCCCGATGCACAAATCATAGGTATAGTTTGTCGAATGATTATTTGCTCTTACTGTTGAGCGGTGCATGACGGACAAAACTACAAATATAAAAATTATCAAAGTTTTGTTGCAAAGGTTTGAGGGAATCATAACGGATCTATGTACGACGTTGTATAATTACCTGGCTTTTCCATCAATGATATAACATCATAGTGTCCTCTCATTACAGTACAAACAAGGTTCAGCAATTGGATAAGCGTACTGGAAGGTGACATCATGTTGTTTGCATATGAAGTTTCTTTCACCTGATCAAATGACTAAAACGCGATGGTGCCAATCATTAAGACTGACGCTCAATCAGGAAGTAAAAGACTGTTTTTTTCAATTGGTTCAATCAAATTTTAGGACATCAGTACATATTCACTTACGATGGTTTCATCAGTATCATTCGATCTCCATCAATGATGTAATGAACATATTGTTGTTCCATTCAACCAAGAGTACGGTACAAAGGGGTTCGTGTTGTCGAGAGATAATACATCTTTCCCATGTCTCTAGTCTCCACTAACAAGGGAACGTAAGTGCCAGGGAAACAGGTGCCACACGTAATGCACAATCAAATCGGATTTACTTTTCAATTTCACACAATTATCCTTGCGTCATGCTAGTGTTACAGCAAGAAGACAGCGTGCGAAAACATCCCCTTGGCTCACCCTACTCATTAATTTCATTATGTTGACTTTCCACAGCCTCATTATTGACTCATCCTTCAAGTTAATTTTACTCGTAGATAAGTTAAAGTCCAAGTAAGTTGTAGATACCTATTCTCAAACCATGGACGTCACGCCGGTCGTCAAAAGACACTGCCTGTCGGACAAGAGATTAGCGTAGTTAAGACGTCGAGTCGATTATGCCGCTTCGGTGATTTGATTCCCACTTCCGTTTTCTATGGCGAGTGCACAATAGGGAGAAGAAGGTGTACAGAAAGAAGAAAACTAAAATCACCTCTCCTGCAGATGTTTGTGATCAATTACGGTGAAAAAGAAGCGTAAATGGGCTTACGATGTGTTGTGTGATGGATTCCACTTTATTTGACTTGAGTTATATGGGGAGGCCTCACAGTTATTGGGTTCTATAGCATGTTATGTAGGGCACGGGAAGGCTTGATACACAACTCTTTAAGCAATGCTTTTGATACCTTCCATGTTTCTGTGTTAATTTTGCTCATTCGCGAAAATATTACTCGGTAGACTATCGTAATCTCAGCACTGTTAATATTATGAAAATATTGTCAAACAGTATAAATTCAAAAATGTTTAATAAGATAAACGAAAGAAAAGATGTTACACATCATTGTGACCGGTGGCATTGATTGGACACTAATCTTTCCATGAAATGTTGGTCTCATCAACTTTGGGGAGTGAGTCATAAATCATGCTATGATATAACTGCGACGGCTGAGTGGGTTAAATGGCTGACTTAGTGTGTTGGCGATTAGGTGCCTGACTCTGAGCGTGTGGGTTCGAATCCCGGATGGGACTCAGCCCACCAAAGTACTAGAACCTGTACTTTTCTGAGAAAGTGTAATCCCAGATATAACATTTGTTACATTTGACCACTTTCTAAATTGCATTGTGCATTCACGCTATAATATAGACTCCGTACAGTGGCCTCTTCTGGTTTAGTTTTATGACTATGGAATGAATTTTGTCGGTTTTCTTTTTCCTATCATAATATGCCATGATGATGAAAACTGACAAGGATAATGACTGGTAACATTCTCGTGCGATGAACCAGGACCAGTGTTGGTTAAATCCGGTAGTTCATATGGCCTTGTTTGATCGGCATTCTACAAGTTGGTGAGTTAATACCGAGGATTAAAACTGTATAGGTAACAGCTTCTTGTTTATTGCATAAAGCGACGTTTCGGTGTAGATTCCTTCCTTATCATGACAAAAACGTTAATTGACGTCTTGTTATTGTTTGATCGGTATTCTAGAATAACTCTGACAAATTTATGGATAACAACTTCTGGATAACAAGGATAACAAGTTGATGTAGCCACTGATGTTCGTATTTATCTGAATAAGCTGACCAGGTGAGTAGAGATTTACCTGCCTCAGGTCTCGGTTCGCTGTCTCAAGTCTGCATCTCCCCACCCCTTCCCACACACAACAAACGAGCACTCTTATAAGCTCACACCTGTGTATCTTTGTAAAACACAACTCATTGATATGGTTCAGTTGATATGTTTTAACACATATATGCTGTGTTTAACCTAGTCTATGATAAATTGTAAAGTTGGATTATATGCTTGCGATACACTGTACAGAGATGTCATATATTGTCCAACATTTAACATGCATCTACTGTTGACCCCCGTATCGTTGAAAATGCTGTATCATTAGAAATGTGTCAATTTCCAACAGGACGAAACTTGAAGTAAACTTCCACGCACTTGTTGATTATACATTTATTCATGCGGGACAAATTAATTACGCTTTTTTTCTCGACTACATAAATCCACCGATGTGCGTACAATATTTCATGATATACCTAAATAGTTGTCAGAAGTCTTAGTTTTATCTTCCTATATACGTATTTTGTTCGATATTTAAGAATACTTTTGTTTGTTGTGACTTAAACATGATAATACTTTTCCTTAAATAGTGGTCATATTTCATAGGCACACGTGCATGTTCCATAACTGACTAAATAGGTATCTCTGTTCATCTGTGTTCATTTTACATCTAGATATGATATGGGTAGAACAGTGTATGAAAACATACCATTAATTTTTTGTTATGAACAGAAAAAATGTGGAAAAAGAAGTGCAAAGGAATTTATAAAACATATATAATAAAAAATTCGGGCAGTTTGACAATGACGTCTTTAATTCTACACCAAACAGGGATCCACCCGTTATGTAGAGCTGCGATCACTGTTCCTATTCTTTTCTATAAACATCAGCGTACGGTGATATCAGCACTTCTCTTTATTCTGCATGAACAAGCTTCGTCACTAACTTGGAGGAATATGTGGATTAACTGTGTTCGCTTCACATACCCCGATATTAAGGAGGCGTTACCCCTCACAAAACCACCGTGAAATATGGGACGCATTATCTCAAATTGACCTATGCGAAATTCCAGAATGTCTTAACTGTGAGTCATGTTATTTGGCAGTAACATTGCTTGAGAACATACATGTATGTGTTTCATTTTTTTGTTTGTTGTTTAAGGTTGCACCCAGCGAATTTTCAGATATATAACGGTCATATATGTGATATATATGTTCGGTAGAAAGTTTGAAGGGCGATTCGGGAGTGTTATCGGAATTTTTTTTAACTTTTAACAGGATGGATTTTCAAATAATTTCTATGAAAATTAGTTCCCATTTTTTTGTCCAGCGTGTATTATGTTAGGATTGAAAGGTAATTTAATACTATTTATGGCCAAGTTCTGGTAAATAATCATTCAAAATATTAGCATGAGAAAATATATGATTATATGTATGAAAGTGTCTTTTTAAAACCTATGCAGTGTATAATAGCATACACTATCATCATATTCTCCCTTTTTTAGTTTTCACTGAAAATAGTATTTAAAGGCTCGGTGAGAACAACTAGACTGCGATCATGAGGAATATAAAGTTATCGAAACGCATCCCAATACTCTCATCAAGCATATCTGAATACGCTCAGCACTAAATCACATAAGCATCAGTCTTATTTGTGTTGCTCCTTATGCAAACTGGAGCTATTTTACAAACTGCCCCTTCAACACGGTCCTCAACACAAAATGGTAATGCTTTGAACATCAAACTCACGTTTGTCTTTTTAAAAAAATCAAATATGCAATTCCGTTTTGAATAATACTGTTTGTCACGTACGAAGACTTGCAATTGCGCTTGAAACGTGCATCAAATTACTCGAGTGTGCTTTATAAGGAGATCATTATTGAATTATGAATTAATTTTAAGGAATAAATTGTTGTATTTCTTTCTTCAGATAATACTTATACGATATGCGGTTTAGTGCCATCTTACACGAAATATGCATATATATCTTCCTACGCCCAAACAGGACATCCATTGACAGGCAGTTTAGAAAAATAAACTTGAGGTGGAGTATCATGAGTGAAAATATAATTTTAGTAAACCTCATTCCTTAGAAATCATAGCAGTGTCAAATACTTTAATTTGTGTAAATAACACTTTGCATTTTAATGACAATGATAATGTAATGATCGAACCGCTTGAAAATTTTAAGGAGTATTGTCATTTTAACAGAGTGAATAAGCTAGATCCTGTTCTGTTCTTGTGGTCAGACATCACGTGACGAGTTTCCCCTGATATCTTCAGAAGAACATGTGGTGTTCATCAGCTTAAATCGGGTGTACTCTTTAAGCGTGGCATAGCTTGTCTAGTGTTAGAGTGTTGGTACAGGTATGAGCTGTCTTTAATGTGTAGCCTTTCCCGCATATAATGGGCTCATCTTGAATGCTTCATGTAACGACAATGGCTTCTGACGTGGAGACACTCGACTTGAATTCGATCGCTGGATTACAGAGCCCGTCAACTCACAGAGGTACAATTAGCCAGATCCAGGTGGTTCTGATTGGTCGTTATTTATAGCTTCCCGCTCCCCTAGCCACACAAATACTGAGAAATATAGTGTTAGATGGGAAGGCGTGTCTGCGACTGATAATGCCCGCAATTGAGGGGAATAAAAAACTAGTATCACTCGCCAAAGTTGGAATTAGGGAAGCCAGTCGCTCAAGATATGGCGGCAACTATCATTACTGGGGTAAGTTGCTCTATTTCATAAGGCTAGCTTTCTTTCTCGCCATTTGTCAAATTATATTGCACTGTTCTCATACAGGCCTTTATTAGTGTATCACCAGTTGCGTCACGTGATATTTATTTAAGATTAGTATCATCGTAAAATGTTGATTTGCGCTGATTGTATATTGTGTTAAATATTGTGCTGTGCCTTTTAATTTCACAACATGAATGGTGTTTAGAATTTCTTTATGATCCAGAACCATCGTCTTGGGACATTTGTGTGAGAAACTTATTAACGACTAATGTGAATTGTCTCATATTATTAGCACAGGATGTTGTACAGTTGCATAGGGCACCGGAGGAGAGGTGTTTATTCAAAACTAAACCTGTTCTTTTTCAATATTTATGCAAATGATTTAAAGTTTAATTGATAGCTCGGTTGACTCAATTGATTGCAGTCCTTTACCTATCAGGCATGAGGTTATTAACTGAAAAGACAACAAATGTACAATTACGAAATTTTAAGCAAAGGGTTTCAGAATGGAGCATGATTTCGAGTAAAATAAAATGCATTTGCCTATTTCCTACTCAAAATGAATATTTATGATGTTCAAGTGGGGTGATCAAAATGTAAATTAAAAGTTCAGGGCGTGTATCCTTCAGAAACTAAATGATTGCAATTACGGCTATCGGCTTCAAGTCTGTGTGTGTTGAAGCAATTCCATCTGTAATGTATGTTAATACATCTTCATATCAATGTACAAAGTGTATTTACATACTTCAGTCGATCTGATATCAATGATATTTAACATTCAACATACTCAACATTCAACTGTTTAATGTTTTTAACTTTTTATCGCCCACGATGTTTTTAAGATAAGAAGTCATTTCATCTTAAGGGGATAGCTACAGAGTAAGACCAAAATATGAAACAAACATCAAATATCATCTATTGTAACGTTTAAATATACCAAATCTTATACAGCCCACATATACTATTGACATCAATATTTATTTACATAAAGAGAATTGAAGTAAAATATGATTTCTAAGATATGATATTGTTAAACGCTATCGGATATAAACCTCCTAACACTGAAAAAGGTATGTATGTGTGATATCAGCTCTTACCGTATTTTATGTTACTGAAAGTAAATGTAATAACATTCTTGTTAAATGCATTATAACTGTCCAAACCTCAGGTATTAATTTTTTAATGTTTCTTGCACCAGAGCAACCACAATGGGTATTATTTAACAACATTACAGTTTATCATTTGTAGGAAGAGGAATTCTCCTCTTCGTTTAGTTACAGGTGAAAGTTTTTCACTTGTTTCTTGTTTTGGTGCAACGACTGTTGTCCAAATGTTGCTTGAAGGTTAAAACATTCAAGTCCCAAGTAAAGCTTCTTGTGGAAGACATGTGGAGGCCGATTCCAAATTTGATATCTTTTGCCATCAGTGACAAAATAATGTCCTTCTTTTCACGTGTCTTAGCCATGGTTTAAAGGGTGCCACGTTTGGGTAGGATAAGCTCGCTACACATGGCATCGTCTCTATTTGTAGCGATCCAAAACATATACCTGTTACAATGTCGAAATCGTAGAATTCTCCCTGGTTTAAGATTTCTTAAGGATATGAAAGCGTTTTGTTGTTATATTTAATGAAATTACCTTCGGAAATAAATTCTGTGCAGCATACACCCTTGAATACATGACACGTATTTGGATACTCACTTGATCATATAATACTTCCCAAAGATGGTTACTGCAGCATAGACTAACCGTCAGGCTAGTCGGCGTGTTGGACGTTTCATGAACGAGTCGGGGAAAATATATAATTATCGAGTTTTATGACAATACACTCCACAGTATGTAACACGTCGTTGACAATCTGACTTGGAAAAAGTCACTTATCATTTTAAGAGTAAACACAAATCACTTTAATAGACAAGATAAGGTACATTATTGGTTAGAATGGCTGAGCATTTTGTATGCAGTCGGTATTATGTAAACACATAACGTATTCATGAAAGTTGCTGAATGGAACTAAAGGTAAGCATATACATAGTTTATCATGGAAACGAGAGTGGTTACTACAGAAATGACTGTCTTATTACTCCAAAGGGAGTCTCGTGCATGGAAGGATCGTTAAAGAACGGCTACGTTTTGGTATAAAACCATCTATGATATTGCATTGCTTCGATATATGTCTTATATGATTGAGATCACTATTGTATAATATGCGGCGTACCTTTGATATTCCTACTATATCAGACTGGGGCTATTTTTTAAAACTTACATGCACATATTTATAACAATTTGGATATTTTTTTTTAGAAATGGGAGACATTTCCATATTGTTAGAAATGTTGTTTATCTCAGTAATTACCAAACATCTACGGATTATCTTAAAAATAGAAATAACAATAACTCAAAAATATATTTATCTCACTATTAAAGTGGTTACTTTTATTTCAGTACTGTGACTCAAACTGAAATTTATTTGTGTGGTGTCAATGAGCAGGTGACGATAAATAATGATGCTTTATATGAACATTATTAACATCTAGAAAACAGTTATAGGTTTTGTTTTTGAGTGTAAATAAAATGGAAATACAATGTAAAACAATGGCATTGTCACGATGAAGTTTGTTAGGGGAAGTTATACCAAACTTAATAAATCAGTATATAAACTGAAAGTTTGGACTGACAGTATACACTTCTGTATAATAACTGATTGTAAATATAACACTTACGCCACATCCATCGCAACTTATGAATTATAGAGAGAACCGCATTGAGCTACAATAAGAACAAATTCATTCGGTTAAATTGATATTCAAATTTTGATGGATGAGAACAAAAAAGTAAAAAATAAAAGAATTCAAATAGTTTTCATTTTACAAGAAAATGATTCATGCAGGTTAAATCATTGAAAAAAAGAAAGGAATATTGACGTGATAAACCAAAACAATATGAAATGCCTTACTTCTTCTGTACAAAGCATTACATCATTGGCCAATAAATCACACAATCTTTCAGGGAGAACCACTACCCTTGAAACTAATGAGAATGAATAAAGCAGTTCCCGTCTTCCCTCTTTGTTTAAAGTGAGCATTGTGACAGCGGAAGGTCTCTAATTATGTGTACAACATCTATCAAGGCAAAACTAGGCTCTAATCCTTTCAGTATAATAACAGAGACTGGGGTTTTACCGAAGGCCTATCAGAAACAGTAGAGGTAGTGGTTTGGACATTGTAATCCGCATGTTGCTGTGCGAGAAAGACAGATAACGTGCTAGGTTTACAGGAGGTGCGGGTAATAGACGATTATAACCACTGGTGCAAAAAATGCATCGTCACGTTGGCTGTCGTTAATGTGTGAGTTGGAATGTTTGTTTTACCAACGTGGTTAGATATCTGTTGAGTAAGTATGTTGGTAGCATTTTCTTACATTTTTCATAGATTCGATATGTTAATGTTTGTATGATGATCATCATCATTTACATGTATATGCATGATGAATATTCATTTGTACGTACGTGTACAATGGGTCATGCGGTACCTTTCATACATGTATACATGTACTTACGTTTATGTACTTACGTTTTTTTCGAACAAATTATATGATAAAAATGCGTACAGGAAAGAGTGTCATGTAAGTGTTTGTTATACAATAGGAATCAGATTCAGTGTCTCGGACCAAGCATATTGTTTGGAGTTCAGTCAGCAATGTAGATAATTGATTGTCGTATAAATGTTTGTTGTACAGTAGCAGCAGATTCAGTGTCTCGGACCAAGCATATTGTTTGGAGTTCAATCAGCAAGGTACTACTAGATAATTGATTGTCGTATAAATGTTTGTTGTACAGTAAGCAGCAGAGCCAACGTCTCGAACCAAGCATATCTTTTCAGTTAAATCGGCATAATTGAAAAATCGACTTTAATTACAAAACAAATTACGCATTTATATATATATATTCTTCTTTCCTTAATATTGTATAATTTTTTTAGAAGAGAGAGTAGTTCGAATAATCGTTGTTTTCATGAGGACATAAGGCGGTTCGTTTGGAATCAACTTCTGGTTTTCTTTTCTATCCTGATCGTAACTGACCAAATACAGAATATGGGAAATATATTCTCGTGAACAAAACACAATTCCGTGGAAGACATTCATATGCGTTAAGTGTCAAGAATGAATTACCTCATGTGAAAGTCCAAGTGTAATGAAGAAAGCAACATTTTAAGTTGCAAATTGTAAAGACATTTAGACCTAAAGCTGATTTCAGTTAAAAAGATATTGACCCTTCTATAGAGACCATACATATGAATTAAACAGCAAGATTATCTTACTCTAAAATGTAAGTAAAAATGGGATCAAATTTCAAAACCAATAAGATATGCTTCAGTTTCCATTCTCTTAAAGGTCTAGAAGCTTGTAAGCAAAATGTGTGGCTAAAATGTTATTAATTAAATATCATTTGTATACCTTCAAGTTTGCGTAAAACTGCTATTTAACCATTTGCAAGTATTTAAATGAATGTTTCAGCAGTATGATATGACAGGGCAAACTATTCCATGGTGATGTCTTTGCAGTCCGTTCAGTATTATAATAGTCAGGATGTAGTGGAATTTGATATTAGTTATTGTACTCATATTTCTAAACCTTCAAAACAGTCTCATTATTTACTTTACAAACAATACACAAATACACTATCTGCAGTAGATGAAACAAAATCAAACAAATTTCTCTTGACATGCTTCTCCCTTCAGCCAATGACGAGTTTAGTTGGAACAGATAACAACCGCCCGTTAAATTGCCCATCGACCTAATCATATAGCAAATTACACCAAAGTGGTGTGTTTTATTGTAAAGAAATCAGTAGGAAAGGACAGGGCATCACTTTCACCCGCAAAATGCAAACCATGAGAGACAGCGGAGATTTGAACTCATTTTGCTTATCCACAGGTAGCTTGTTTGAAGTGGTCATTTTCTTGTTGAACGGTCATTTTCTGACCAGTGGGCGGTCCCCATTATCAGACCAATCTGATCACCCCAGGCGTTTTTGTGTACATGTTTACTTAACAAGTGATGGGGTTGATAACTGTATCCTTTGGGTATGAACAAGTTAACATTCTAGAACTTTGTCAGTAAGAGTGTGTCTTTCCGACAGAGAGGTCATCTCATATTGGGGGTCTTGGATATTACGAGCGATTTTAAGTTTGGATATGGCACCTGTCTTTTTTGGGCCAGGACTCTGTGGAAATGTAAGTACATCTAAATCTGAACCAGTCAGACCAAATGTATCCACTCCGTAATTTACATCAGGTGCTCACTGGATAAGGGTATTGTATTTATCTACACATCACCATCTTCAAATTAACAACCAAGTTTGGATTTTAAAATTGTCTTTTTATTTTTGGTGAATGAGATGTTTTACATTAATTACTGAATTGGCAGTGACAATCTGTTCTGTGTATAAACGCACTGATTTATTGCTTTTAAAAGACCCACACTACCCAAGACACGACAAGAATTTCATAATGTACAACATTACTTCCAAATAAGAAGCTCTTATTTCACCTTCCCAGTAATTCAGTTTTCCGCCTTTACAGAATACTTTAAAGCGTTTAAATAAATTACCAGGCCCACCTACATGATAGCCTTGTAAGGTCCTTTTCAGGAGGGTCCCGTTTCAAGGCTGGGGTAGTCTACCTTACAGTAACCCTTAGGAGACGATAAGGGTAATATATACCCCCTAAGATTTTGATTCGTGGGTTAATGCCAGTGATACAGACCCCCTTAGATTTAAGATACTCTGCGTAATACGGTAATGTATGAGGCGGTTGGTAGGTGATCCCCTTGTTAATTCATGTTGAGTTTCTATTTGGGGAACTCGGCATAGGTTTGGGGAGTCAAGGATGGCAATTGTTTTTTGTCATCACGAACCCAAATGATGGTCTAAGGTCAGTGTATTCTATCTGAATATTTGCTTTGTCGCATGTTACAATAGATACTGTGATGTAGTGTAGTATTGTAGAAATAATTTCATTGAATTGGAGTTAACCTAATTATATACAATCATATCTTTGTTAACAACGTTAACACCGCTGTTATTCGATATGAACTTCGTGATTCAGACATTTCACATTCACTAAATGTGATTCTTCATAAAGATATGCATATCTTATATTCAGAATCGAGCAAAGGGAATTACCCAGATTATAGAATGGTTTAACTTTTAATTTCATTGGTAACTTATCTTAAGAAGCTAATAGCATATACGATGTTATCATATTTCCTAAACAAACTTCATAGATACAGTCGAACCTGGTTGTGTCGAAATCTTTGGGACCGGGAAAATCGTAACCAAGGCAGTTTATACTTTATGTGGACACCTGGTCTCTCAAACAAATTCGAGAAAGCCAGGTGTTCGTCAAGAAAGAATTTACAGGATCCAAATCAGAGTTCTGTACAACACATTCGGCACATCCAAGATTGATAATACTATGTTAGGATGTACTTGTGTAACCAGTGAAAATAATTCCCATCGTCAACGTGATGACGTGTTTGTAGTTCTTGAAGCAGTCTAAAATATTTTCAGATATGAAGTGTAGTCTTGTGTTGACGGTGCCAAAGTGTACACTAAAAAGATTACAGATTCAACGTGTCTAACGTGCATATTGAATTCAAACAAGATAACAAAGTGAACAGATACGAAACTATTCCTTGGAAACAATTATCTAGTTAGGGAATATCTCATCCTCCCTCAGGGACAAATAGTGTCGACCTCTGTCAGGTGTTGGATTTAACAGATGGATAATAGCAGTTTCAAGTAGCTGATCTAGATATTTATGTCTGTCCTCGATGGTTTAACAGTCACTAGAAGGCGGAGGACTGGTTAGACACAAACGATGCGGTGTTTTTATAACCATGTCGAGGGTTGGCAGGACGTAACCCGATTCGGCAGATTCGTGTGATATACTCTCGAATATTTTAGTATTATTGTGCCTCGTAGTCGTAGAATCTGAGCTTGATAATCACTCGGAGAGGACTGACATTTATTCACAACAAATACCACGGATCAAATTTTATTGTGCTGTTTTGAAGTGATGTGTTTGATCATGAGATGAAGATGTAGCTATTAAGTTTAGCTGAACGTGTAGCAAGTAGTGCCATCTATATCACCATGTCTGCGCATGTATAGTAGAAGCTCGGATAGGAAATTCTGTTAATGATTGGAAAACTAAACTAGATGATATTTCACTCAAATAGATATTATCTATTTAGGTCTTAAAGGAATTTGCTCTAGTGGTTTGCATGCAGTGTTCGAAATAGCCACTGGCCCGCTAGCCTGTGGCTAGTAAAAATCCAGTCGGGACAGTAAATCACTGTAAGTCACTGGCCTGGGTAGCTAGTGAATTTTTATGGGGTCATTTTGTAAATATATCACTCTCGTCGACGTGTTAAGTTATAGTACACGTTTAAATCATGCAAGATTATGGCCTGATAAAAATCATATTTGCAGCTTTATGGTGAAACCCGTGTCATGCCGACAATATCTTATTCTCATTTATTTTTTAATCTTTTGCTTAGTGTCTACATTCAAATTTCGGGCTAGTGATATATTTTGTGGGCTAGCAACTTTCAGGCATGGCCAGCCCGACTGACTAGCAAAATTTGGAAACAATTCCGAACACTGTTTGCGTCACTGATTTGTACATTGATTCTGATTGTCCACAAAAGTAAACATCAATAATACAATATCCCGCGAGAATAGGAGACGGACCTCTACATTTACGTAGGGGCAGTAACGACGGATGACATTTTATGCAGTGTTCAAGTCTTATACTTCCAGTGCATCTACCTGTATGATCCGCACCTTACGAATTGCCATTCAAAATAAGTGAAACACTAGAACAGCACTATATAAAATTCACCATAAACCTGATTGCAACCATAACATTATTTGTAGTTTTTGTTTTGTTTTGTTTGTTTGTTGTTTACGCCGCACACAGCTATATTCTAGCTATATGACGGCGGTCTGTAAATAATCGAGTCTGAGATCAACCGCATCGTTTCATTGGTGGGATTTGTTTTTATTGAACACGTGTTTCTTTTTGTTCCAGGAATCACATCCACTGGGAGGTACACCTCTCGCCATGTTAGCTGCCCAGTGTAATAAAATCAACAACAAAAGTCCACCACCTTTCGCAGAGAACCCTCTTGCTAAAGGATTTCATCCCTGGCGGAAGACTGAGGCAGGAGGTGCCACATCGGGAGCAATAACCCTGGCTTCTCAGAAAGGCGCTGTCCTTCCAAGTGGAGCGGCAGTATCAACCAACTATCTCAACTACAGCCGTTCGCCATCAAACAACTGTTCAAGTGCTTACACAGACAGTCTTTTCAGCTCTACTAACTCATCCCCCGCGTATGCGCAGTCTGATTCTGCGCATAAGGTGGCACCGGAAACAGCCCTGAGCAGTGTATATTCCAGAATGCACACCCTAGCTGGACATCCATACGACTCTTGGCCATTTAATGTTACAGGGGCACATCCGGCCACTGCGCATACACTGAAAGCAGCAGAAGTGACCGGAAGTGTTGGTGGCACGTCTGCGTGGTGGGATGTGCACGCAAACGCCGGAAACTGGCTCCAGGATGTATCGGGAACTGCTGGGGCGGCTTTGAGAACCCAACTGGCTTCTAACTACCCAACAGCGGATTATGGACTCACCCATGCCTTGGGTTCAGGAACCAATTCCCTCCTATCCCCGAGCCAACAAATCCTCCAAGACACGTACACCTACAAATCCATGCTGTCCAGCCAGACTGAGTTGGGGGCTACAAGTGTAACACCATTCTACAGCCGTTCCCCACTCCCAAATCTCTCAAACTCACGTTCTCAACGCCGTTATACTGGACGCTCTAATTGCGACTGTCCAAACTGCCAAGAGGCCGACCGGCTTGGCCCAGCGGGGGAACACATCCGGAAGCGTAACCTCCACAACTGTCATATTCCCGGATGTGGTAAAATCTACAACAAGTCGTCGCACCTCAAGGCCCACCTTCGCTGGCACACTGGGGAACGGCCGTTCGTGTGTAACTGGTTATTCTGTGGCAAACGTTTCACCCGATCTGACGAACTCCAGCGTCACTTGCGCACACATACCGGCGAGAAAAGGTTCGCGTGCCCAGTTTGCAATAAGCGATTCATGCGTAGTGATCATTTGGCAAAGCACGTTAAAACGCACAGCGAGATGGATGAGGATGGTTTGAAGGAATGCAGTGATTCAGAGCTGCAGGACCAGGGTGAGGAGAATGCGCAATCCGTCACGTGTTCTATGACGTCACCAGCGGCATTGTCTATAACGAACGATGACGGTGAGAAGAGACTTCGCTGATACCATGTGACTTTGTGGATATGCACTCTTTTATTTTTTTTCTGTTTTCATGTGATGTTATATCTGCATTGTGTTTGGAGTCCGTCTGCAATATTGTTTAATATGTTTATTCCTTGATATAAATAGTCAATCTGATACCTAAAGTGTTTCTTTTGAATATTTCTTGAAATCCTTTACATGCCGAACAGGATTACGGAGTAGGATTTCAAAGTTGCCATGGCAGCCATTTTGCCAGAGCCAAGACTCCCTTTAAGTCTTCATAATAGCAAGTATATGGAGTACACTGAATTCTTACCTTGCTATAGTTCTTGAATTTACTCAGATTACACCGATTACAACCACGACCAAAAGCTTACTATAAATTCCCACGACGAAGCCATGGTTTAACCACAGTTTACTTATGCAGTGTTTACTATCTATGTATAAGGTTCTGTGTAATTAACACAACTCTACACTAGGAGACAAACGGAATGATTTAAACTTTTCATTAGTCACCTTTCCCTTCATACCGAGCATTATTTTAAAAAAGTTCCAACCTAGAGTGTTTACATTTTACGACTTCTGAGGTACAATCAATCATGCACTTTGTACCACGATTCTTGCAAAAAAGTTGTTTGATGAAAGTGCAGCATTCATGGCCTCAGTATATGTTTCCTCATACCGTTTTTTAAATTACTTATTTTTCAAAGTTTTATTTTTCTAAAATGTACCTTTCCCCAAGAGGGATTATTTTCAAGTCAAGTTTGAAGTATTAATGTATTTTCCGGCAGATCCACATTCACATATATAATTTAATTAAGTAATTAATCATACATTTTTAGAAATAAGGCACCTGAAAATTAATACCTCCATAAATATCTGGTTATATATAGTGATTATAATTATCATTTATATGCAGACCATTTAACAGACCATTTATACACAATGATTTACATATATGAAAGGCGTGGTGGGCGAGCTGGCTAAGGCGCCAGGCTAGTGATCCAGCAAGCTTGAGGTGACGGGATCGAGGCCACCTGTGACCGGGTGTAAAAAACCTTGGAGTCAACTTTGTGTGCAGACTCTCTCAGTGTTGTCACAACCCCTAGTGTACAGTACACAAGCATGTGCACCTAAAAGAACCCACGAACCTGTTGGTATATGACCAGATGGTGGCCACATGAATACGGGCAAACACCTAGTTGCGTGTACAGCAACGTGCAGTAAACTTGGACAAAATACTGTGAGTACGACGTCGTGTCCCAGACCACCCAGCTGTGAATGGGTACCTCGTAAAGATGGGAAAGCCACATTAACTCGGTGCGCCTAGTGGCTGCAGGGAGTTGAGATTGATAGTACATTGTGCCGTTTCAGACTGACATCCAATGGTCGAGGGAAAAACAAAGCGCCTTTGAGCGATCTGGATATTGGCGCTATATAAATATATATAAATTAAGCAAAAATTAAAGGCGGTGTGGTAAAAGTACTTCAACAAATACTTCTGTGTTACTACAATATGAGGAAGCATGGCCATGTGGTTGCAATATTGAAATCTAATGTACTCAATCACTCACTTAGAATGCAGGTATCGGCCTCATGTATGTCCATACTTTATGGTTGCAAAACACTACTGATCCAAGGTGAAATAACGCTCTTCACAAGCTGCTGGTCGTGATGTAATGAAATGACCGAGGCACGTGTCTACAACCTTATAAATATTAAAAAGCTTCCAGACGTTTCCATACAATGGTCTATGCCGAGTTTCAAGTCTTGCTCCATTTCCAAATAAAACAATGTATTACTATGAATCACACTGTCATACAACACAGTAAACAACATGAAATATGCAAGTCCTTAAAGTCACTGTAAACAACATTGATACCGTTTATAAATATAAATTTAAAAAAAGAGAAATTATCTAATATAAAATTACAGTATTACATTGACATCATGCAGGAGGTATAAAGAGAGGGACACTGTCCAAGGAGGTGTTTTTATCATTCAGATGGGGGACGTTATGGACCGGGTGAAAGGTGATTTGACTGATTTATTCTAGGTGACTTGGTCCTCCTACACAGTGGCATAGTCTGTTTCAAGGTGTTTTTCCGAAAATCATCAACAGGACATAACCAATTAGGGTTATTTCTGTAAGCTGGATAATGCGCAGTTCTTAAGGTAATTACATATACACCGTGCTACTATCGATCTAGAGACGTTTCCTTTTGTCATATATGTTTCTTGTACTTCGACTCCTCGTCACATCCGTTTATAAGCAACTGAGTCATTTCGGGACAACAGAAATATTGTTTTTGAAAATTCGTGAATTCGTAAATACAAATTTAAACAGCTTACACAATGGTGTAATTTGTTTTAAGCCCTTTTATAAAGAAAAACAATTCGGAAAATTATGGTTTTCAAAAGTTTTGCAAAAAAGACTAGCGGGGCATTCTAACTGCATGTTTGTTAAAGCATGTGAAGTATCCGGAGCATTTCTTTGTCTCCCATGTTAAACATTTTCGTCAATGCACTAAACAGAAATCGCATTTAAGATTGACACATCTGAAGAGATTTAAAAGCTCCAACAACATTTAAAACATACATTAATTGATGTCTGCAAATGTCATCGTGAGGATGTAATTTATACACGAATAAGACATATGAGGCAACACTGGGTCCACCCAGTTGCCTTATTTATAAATGATGACACAGATAATTTATCAGAAGCATTAAAAATGTGTCTCACTTGTTACAAGGTGATGTCCACTGGGGTGAGCCCAACACGAAGCTATATGATCCAACAGGTAGCCGCTAATCTGCAGCAGTGTGCCCTACAGAACTCTCCCTGGGACTTGTACATATATATCATTATAAGATTACATTCTTCGATACTGACAGCGTGTCTGGTGTAACATTCAGCGACTGCATGTATTTGTCATTTTCTATGGCAAAGCCAGACGCTACGTGAAACGAATGAATGACGAGGACGACCATACACAGAAACATTTACGTAGTCATTGGTTACAGACATATTTTTTTGCCTTCTTCAGGTGGGCAAGTTTTTGCCCCTTCTTCATCCACCTGAAGAAGGGGCAAGAACTAGCCCAGAAACGTTGTGAAATATAAACCAAGAAGTTGTTATCCATAAGATTTGTCTTGTATTAGAGGGGGGAAGGTCAATAATGGGTAATAACAACAATCTAAGTTGTCGGAGTAAACTAAGTACTAAATACTAAGAGAACACTACATTAACCCTGATGCTAATTTTAGTCAGTTTTTTGCAATCAGAAAGGGTTACCCTACCAGTTCTGTTCCGGAGAGCAATGGGAACTTGCTTCATGTATTGAATATTCATTTCACTCCGTTTAGGAATACATCTCACTATTTGGTTCCGTCATTTCATCAGGCGAAAAGAAGGAATTCGTATTAACAGGATTAAAATATCAAATTATTTCTGAGCGAGAGAACACATGCAGTAAAGTCATGATGAAATAGTGAACTTTAAGCTAAACGTTTTGGGGAGTTGAAATAGTTGTTAAGAAACATGGACGCGGGAGAAGTAGAAATTCCTTTTAATGACTAGCTACAGATCATGCCTGACCCTAAAACGCTGGACGTCCTCGCTGGTAACATATATGTGTAATTTGGTGTTACAACATTAAGATACGAAGAAGGCATCTTCTTGGGTATCAATTGTGCTTCCCTTCATGCTGACCAGCATATTGGTGTATCTGAATCGGGATGTCTCCTTGTGCAAAACGTTTAAATGAAACTGCCACACCCGGTTCATGTTTAGATCTATGCATAAAGATTCAGTTTGAGGCATTTTTGTCAGGGCAACAGTAATATTGTTTATGAAAATACAAATACAAATACAAATTCAAACAACTTCCACAATGGTGTAGGTTTGTTTTAAGCTCTTTTATAAAGAAGAACAACAACTCAGAATGACCTCAACTGTCTAACATCACTTGTCCCTTTGTGTCAAGCAGTATTCTAGCAGAGGCACCATTTCTTTATGCGTTTCGATGTAGATGTTATCAAGCAAGGTATTCAGCAGTTCCATCCTTTTTCCATTTACGTCAAACAATATTCCAGTGATTCCAGCCATTGATCAAAGCAGGAGAGGCTTTGACAACGCATACTAAGTGTATATTGCAGAAGTATCTGAGTTGTCAGACAGACGTTGGAGTCTTGACTTGAACTAATAATTGATAGGGCTGTTCTGAGAACAAATGAACAAATTTTCCATTTCGAAAAAGTGGTTACTTCAAAAGGTAGGGAACCAAAGATTCCATACTGAAATGGCAATGAAATTGCTGGTACGCATGGACAAAATCCTTCAGATAACTGTTCCCTGTACATACTTTCCATTACAAGTTCCATTTCAATTTGGGGGCGGTGGGGTAGCCTAGTGGTTAAAGCGTTGGCTCGCCATGCCGGAGACCCGGGTTCGAATCTCCACGTGGGTACAATGTGCGAAGCCCATTTCTGGTGTCCCCCGCCGTGATGTTGCTGGAATATTGCTAAAAGCGATGTAAAACAAACTCAGTCAGTCAGTCCATTTTAATTTGAAGTCATTTCAATCTGCAATAGGAAATCGAGCTAAGGATTGGTAACTTTCGGCATATGTGTGTTCTCACAGGTGGAATTGTCCCTATCCTTGCCTCAGTGTTTTAGTCTAAGATCTTCTGGAGCCTTATCTTGCTAAGACTACAAGACAAGACCTTAAAGTGCTGCCGTGGCATCCATGTTGACTCTCCATGTTGCGCCTTCATAAGAATATATTATGGCTACCCTTGCCTCCACAGTAACACAACCACATCATATTAAAAGTGCTAGCACCATATTGGATTTATGCATGAGATGCCGTGGCATCCATGTTGACTCTCCATGTTGCGCCTTCCATGGCAGTAACACAACCACATCATATTAAAAGTGCTTGCACCATATTGGATTTATGCACCCGTGGCATCCATGTTGACTTGTTGCGCCTTCATAAGAATATATTATGGCTACATGCAATCAGACCACATCATATTAAAAGTGCTAGCACCATATTGGATTTTTGCATGAGAAACACATGCAATCAGATGTGTCCTTGAGGAGCCTGCATTATCACACACTCATTTGAGATGTCACTGTCTTCTACATTATTCCAGCTACATTAATCCAACACAGCTTTCAATATGTTTCAAACAACTTTTTACATGGTGGTTCATGAGTTTAGGTGAAACGGTCAGGACAAATAGACAGCAGCTATTGAAGTTCGAATCCGATATTCGCGTGAATATTATCATCTCACCAAATCCGGGGTCCTAACAAACTGGAAATCTCGTACCCATACTTCGGGTGTCAAAATAAGCTGACATGCTGCGATACTACAACTGTCACATTCGGGTTTCCTTTCAGTTACTTTGTAATAAGCTGCTCATACGCACTCTTGGAGTGATGTTACTTGGAGGCTTCTGCTGGTGCTCGTGGATGCTTCCTTTGGTTTTATGGTGCTAAAACACTGAAACAGCATTCTGCAGTTTATAATGACATAACACTCAGGCACGCTACACTGACTCACTTGTTATTCCGGGCAGGGCAACAAAAATACCGTTTTTAACCTATTTCGCGAACATCTGGTATTGGCACTACATGAAAGTGCTTCTTGAGCACATTGTTATAATATGCTTGGAACTGGACAATGAGTATCGATAGTGTTGTTTGCAACGTGCTTTTCGTGCTGAAAAACCGTGATCGATTTCCCTACACAACTACGCCGCCTCATAACTATCCTACTAATCGCGGCGTAAAATCATTTTCACTCAAAACTCAATGCATTATGCACAACATTATACAGTCGTACGACATAAATATTCCTTGAAGAGTCTTGATATCACGTCCTCACGCAAATCACAACACATTGTGCAATCTTTATGATGTAAATAACAGACACAGAACAAAATGGAATCCTTTAGAAATTCCACTCGGTATTCGTGACCACCCTTTGAACTGATACATAGTACTCAGTTCAAGTATTCTGCTGTCATTACCTTAAACACGCTTTGTCTGTTTTGTTTAACGCCAAACTCAGCAACGTTCAAGCTATACGACCGCGACCTTGAAGAGACAATCAAGTGGTGGATGTTATGATAAACGATGGGTATGGTCGGAAGGAATGGGTCCCTGAAATCCTGTTCCAACTCATGACAAAGTTTCTAAGCCATACAAATTCCCAGTTAGCAAAACCGTTCAGGAATACTGTAGAAAATAGCATTCGGGTTCTAAATGGTGTTCAGCAACCCATACTTGTCGTAAGAAGCGACTAATGGGATCGGGTGGTGAGGCTCCCTGAGAAAATATCATTCGGGTTCGATTGCTGTTCAGCATCCCATACTTGTCGTAAGAGGCGACTAATGGGATCGGGTGGTGAGGCTCGCTGACTTGATTGATGCGTATATCCCGATTGTGAGATTCGATGCTCATGATGTCAGTCACTGGATTGTCCGGTCCGGAGTCGATTGTTTACAGACCGCCGTCATGCAGCTGGAGCATTGCGTTAAACAACAAACAAACAAACAAACAAACAAAAGGCAATACTAGTACCAACCCTTTTAGTACTAAAAGCTGGATACGTTCAGTACTGTAGTTTGTCCGACAGTTGTCATAAATGTGATATGGAAGACAATGGCCACGCGTATTGTTTCAAAATGTGTGTGTCAACCCCACGTCCTTCCTACAGCCCTTGAGGGGCGGTGGGGTAGCCTAGTGGTTAAAGCGTTGGCCCGTCACGCCGAAGACCCGGGTTCGAATCCCCACATGGGTACATTGTGTGAAGCCCATTTCTGGTGTCCCCCGCCGTGATGTTGCTGGAATATTGCTAAAAGCGGCGTAAAACCTAAACTCAGTCAGTCAGTCCTACAGCCCTTCCAGAGTGAAACATGAATTGTCATGATGATGAACCAGACGCGGAACGCCCGGGTTTCTTCAAGCACCTTCAGATATGTTTGACTTTCCGTATGTTGTTGAGGCTCATACTTATCAACACCAGGCAGTCTGTTGTCTAAGCTCTGTAGCCAAGAGTTGCACACTTAATGTTTGTGTGATATGTTGGAGAAGGAGAAAAGGATGTGCCATTAAAACACGTCGTGTTTGCATACCTTTGTTTGCAAAGGTACATTTGAGAGCTACATATAAGATATGGCGTTACTACGTTGTGACCTTGCAACGTGACATCATGTGACGTCATCAGTGAAATGTCACTGCACGTTCGAAACTGAGGGAAATACGTGAACGCGCAAGTTGTTATCCACTAGCCCAAATTGCACACACCAACATAAAGAAAGAATTATGTTTTCGTGAAGAGAAACGCCCTATCTATGGCGTGTTAAAATATTTGTAACAATTTAAATACTATTTATCATATGTTAAAAGCAAAACTGTCAGGACGATATATGAGTTAAATATGAATCTGTCGGTGATTCACATTGAAATGTACAGTAAATCCTTTTTCTAATGTTTGGTGAGATTAAACAAGTATTAATTTACCAGCGTACGCCGCTCATTGGTAACAGCGAAACCATTACCACGATGACCCAGCATGGCAAACCCATCAAAACACAAGCACACACTGCGATCAAAACATCACAATATATTCATTACGTTCACATGGGCTTTTCAAACATCGTGTAAACGCCAAACACATTTTATTGTATGGAAGGTACATGTAAAGAAACTCAGGTCCTGAACCTATATTTACTGTTGACAGATCTTCAAGAAGATGGCTGGGGCCCCGTTACACAAAGCCACCATAGCTCTAAGGTGATCGTAACTCCCATACTTTAACAGAGGCTTACGATCATCGTATCGCTGATTTCCTCTTTGTGGGAAGGGGACCAGTAATGTTTACTCTTCTGATTACCTACTTATTACTATGAAATATGCCAAACAACCCCAAGTTGCTCCCCGATATCTTCATCCGTACCTAACAGCGGCAAATGAGAGGGCAACCCCTTTAGGGAGTGTTGCTAGATGAAGAGACGCCTAATACGACTTGACTGCCATACAAGCCCGGGGATAAGCGCCCTACAAGATTGCTTTCGTCCATTGTGTTAAAAGTCGCACTAGTAAACCGTGGTTGATATCTGACGGTTAAATTAAAACCCTCGTCGCTTGAATGTGTCATTAGGGAGCGATGATTATATTAATTTGTACTATTGTCTCTTAACTATAGGACAGGTGTGAAACACACTGGGTGAAAGGATTGCTCCCCCAACAATAGCGACACTATGGTGAGGCTCGAACCTTGTGCCAAAAAACGAGATTAATTCTTAGCCTTTTATTCTCCCATTGAACAGATTCAGGGGCTAATGGCAGTAATAGGCGCTCGGACTGCTGACAACCTCCGGCTATTGGGTCTATCAAAGGTTTGAGGGAGGCGATAGAGACCGGCCCTGTTCACTACAACAATACCCAACGAGAAAGAGTCCTTGGCGGAGAATTAGCTGGATGATAGGCGGCGGTGTTTATTAACCAAATAGGATTAGAGTAAATAAGCCTGCATGGGCACGCACTAGGAGAAAGCTGTTGACCAATATTTAAAGGATTAAATTCGATTTTAAAATATGAAATTGATGAGTAAAATATCAAAGTCAGAACTTAAAGTAGATTGACATTAAAGGATCTGAATGTAATTAATGTTTATTAATAAAATAATAATCATCCAACATGTCAACATAAGCTCTTTGGTCCAGATAGGATACTTAACAGTGCCTCTGGGGAAATTAAGAATGGCACTTGTTACCATGTCTGGGGCTCTATTTAGATAGGATGAAACAAAATGAATGATTTCTTAGCTGTTGTCTTGGATAATGAGTCAGAGCAAGTCAAAATATTGCTTACACAACAGTCTCGTTTCCTGTTGACTGAGTTCCGTCCTATTGCGCAACTTAGTACAATAACCAGTCCAAACTTTTGAGACCAATTCATTTAGCTGGATACATAAATATTAATCAGTATAATTTCATACATCTAAGCACTTGTATATTGCGACACTACGCTCCTTCTAATCCTTGCAAACACGTCGTGCAGCGTGCTCTGTCGTACAGCGAGCTCTGACAAACGGAAACCTGGAAATCGCGGAAATCTCAAAACGAGACTCTGCCGCTAGAAAGTTTGGCGGTCTGTTACGGAATTGATATTATATCAATCACATTGTGCGTTACAGAACTACACTGAATAAGTGCAAAAACACATATCAGGTGTAACCAGTGAGCCAGATGCATTGTGAATCATTTTACGACCTCATCAAACAGGGGCAGTCTGTGACGTCTTAGTTAAGGTCATGCTGCCTACACCTCGCCATAAAATATAGAAATAGGATGTTATTGAAGATTAAAATTAAAATTCATTTGTAAATACCATTTTCTTATGAAACAAGGAATTGGAATTCAGTGTAACCATAGTTGTTTGAGATGTCTATTTTCACTTCCACACGAGAAAATTCGGATCGGCTGAAAAGTAGGTCATTGTCTGAATAGGTTAATGAGACTCGGTTTGAGGGTATCCATATTAAAATTTGGATGAAACTGTGGCTCATATTGTCAGAAATTCATGATCACAGATGCAGTCAGCACATTATTGTTAATATAATTGTTCTTGTTTCTATACTACCCATCAAAAGTTTAGACTCACTGGTATACATATAGCCACTTACTTCAGGCAACTGTTCTAAACTAGATTTTGCAAAATATTCCATGCTGTTTAGAGGTACCGTTTACACATTAACTAATGCATTGTAAAACAAATTCATAACGTTGAAATGATTATTGTCATGAGTAAAAAAAATGAGGAAACTCAGTGAAAATTGGCGAATTCTTAACAAAACTTTACACCAAACGCAGCTGTTATTATATAATATTTGCACATGCTTTTCAGCAATTTACTGCATGATCCTCGTGCAATTCATCTGCATATGGTTTGCAGCTGGTTCCCCCAAGATAGTGGAGAAATTCATCTTTGATGTAGCCATACATATATAAATAACATATTGTGAGTGCTTTAAGTGAGTCTAAACTTTTGATGGGTAGTATATTTATGTATGTTTTAAACGTTTAGCAGTTGTTCGAGTTCACAGTTTCATCACGCTTGGACGATATGGTTTATTTGTTGTTTAACGCTGGACCAAACAATCCAGTGATCAACAGCATGGGCATCGATTTACGCAACTGGGATACGATAACATGTATCAACCAAGCCACCCGATCCCGTTAGTCGCCTCTTACGTCAAGCATGGGTTGCTGAAGTCCAATTCTAACCCGGATCTTCACGGGTCTGGAACATATGGGGTTGTTCAAGTAGATATCGGATTTGTCAAAGCAGTTGGTGTAAAGGTTTGGTGGTACTAGTACGTTCTCGTGGAGATCGCAGAGAGACTCCTCTTACTTCCTCTGACATTAATCATAGGTGTCATGATATACCTTAAATACCTTGAATGTGTTTCTAGGGTGTCCAAGAAACACTACGGGGCCCCAGCAGTTTGGGCCACCGGTACCCAGGAATCCATACTTCAGCTTCATTTCGTAACAACTACCTCAATCTCGCTCTTTGAGGAGTAAGTTAAAAAAAAGAAAGTTATGTTCAGAGTCGATCCGTTAAACTACTCGTCTGAGTTTTAACGTTTTATTGTTCAGGGCACGGTGGTAGAGCCAACTGTATTTCTTAAAAAGGTCATGGTAAAACAGTCTGGCATATTGTAATTTGCCCACAGTGCGATGTTAACCATTTATCATTGCCAAGACAGATAGTTATGAGATTACCAAGGACATCTGAATACATGAATCAAAGGTACGCCATAAATCTGGCGCTTCCTGTTGTCAGAGATTCAGTTGACAAACTGATCAGTTGTAATTGTCGCTGATATTTCAACCAAGCTGGCTAGCAAACTTCCGTAATCATTTGGCAGCTCTGGTTACACGCAAACATATAACATGCGAGAATGTTTCTTCAATGATTGAACGAACGGAATGACGGACAGACAGACGAATTAAATTGAATGAATAGAATTAAATTGAGCGAACGAACGAACGAACGAACGAACGAATGAATGAATGAAAAAGTGAATGAATGAATGAATGAATGAATGAGATGAAAGAATGAATGAATTGTGTGAATGCACAAATGCCGTTGCGGTGCATGTCGTAATTGTTTATTCATAAACACACACTTATGATATAATCGGATTCGTACAATGGACTATATTTTAGCAGATTTTAGCAGTTTTTATGATTTTGGTAATGGTTTGCGTGCTTCTTTTAAGGTGTACAGCATCAACAGTAACATGTTTGGATTTCACAAGCCTGTGTTACAACCGGTGGTATCTGATATTCTTTCCGGACATTTCGTAATACACTTTTATACCGTGGGAATATTTGAAGCTGAGAGATCTCACCGAACCTTTTACTCATCAAGATTCTAAAGCTAATGTTTAAAGGTAAAACCAAGTGTTTTCCACAGTATAATATGTTAACTTTGGCTCCATTAGGTGAACAACTGACAACACTTAGCATATGTTCATGACGGGTGCCACCGGTGAGTGAGGCAGGATACGCTCACCTTCTCGCGAACACCTGGTATCATAACTATTTCTCAGTAATCAAGACATGCTCTGTTATCGTATCGCAAGGTGACAATCACTGGATTGTCTGATCCAGGCTCGATTTGTCTACAAACAACGTCATAGAGCTGCAATACTGCTGAAACAAATATATGCTCATGATATAGTCACCATTGTACAATCGACTTTGCTTCAAGCAGAGATTTCTTATATATGAGTGAAAAGGGGGTTTGTCGTTTCTTTTTACATCATTCAACGAACACCACCAGATGAAATACATGAATTCATACGAAGGGGTCTAATTAAAGTCTTACACGATGTCCACACCTTGTCTTGATAGCTATGTAGTTTTACATTCTGAGAAGGGTGGACTGACTGAGTTTAGTTTTACGCCACTTTTAGCAATATTCCAGCAATATCACGGCGGGGGACACCAGAAATGGGCTTAACACATTGTGCCCATGTGGGGAATCGAACCCGGGTCTTCGGCGTGACGAGCGGACGCTTTAACCACTAGGCTACCCCACCGCCCCTTGGAGAAGGGTGGGAAACATTCCAGTTATGCTGACGTTTTAAAGAAACGCATAACAATGTATCACTTAGCGACATGTGTTCAGCTGATATAACTTTTGATTAAGTATTATACCATTAACTACCGATATCCATACATATTTTGTATATACGTGCGAATCCCTTGTTTCCACACTGGTGTAGCCTTGCAAGCCTTTCTCAATCTCTGAGAGTTCCCAAAGTCCCAAAACTTTCAAAGTTAAATTTTTGCTTACCCGATTTTTAAACGTTGTATATTTGTTCCTTTAAATTTCGGCTAAACTCGTCCTACAATCGCCAGCGGTTGAAGTGATGGTGTAAATCCAATTAGGGTCCATGCAGGTAGCAAAGGCACTCTAAGTCCCCATGGTCCCTAGTATGGTGATCTACCTTCAGTTGTTGGCGATCTTTAGCCCATTTTACATTGTATCGTCCAGAAATAATTTTCTACTTTTAAAGATATATGCTAGCTAGTTTTAACTCAATCTGTGATAATCTAGTGGTTTTAGTGTCCTTTTGTTGACAGGGTTTTATATATTATATGTATGTATTATAAATTTAGAACTAGTTTTAGTCACGATATGGCTGAAATATTGCCGATGTGACTTTAAATCTTAACTCACTCACTCACTTTCTCAAATTTCCATCAACTTTTCAACTGTAACGACCATTCAACTGCAGAACATATGTGTTGTTTGCAAACCCAGAGCAATTTGAAACATAATTCGATGCTTTACCGTCAGGAGAAATATATTCAAAACCATCTAAAGTTAAAATACAAGAAAGCAATATGACATTTCTGAAATGTGAGTCCTGTAACTGAAATTAACTACTACAGCTGTCATCTTTAAGATTTTATTATGATTGTTATAATTATCAAAATATTAATCGTATTATGATATAGAAAGTCAATGTCGAAATGAAGCCTAACTGATGCCTTTCACAGGCGTAGTGGACATGTCCAAATATGTCCGAAATATCGATAAAGCATACATCATTTTATTTCAGTAATAGAGCATCAGACCCACGTAGTGCTAATACAATAAAAGTAATTTGAAAAATGGCGCAACGGCACCAAAGTACAGTTGTAAAGATTTGCGATTCAATGTAAGTTAAGTTATTAAACTACCTCTTGGAAGTATACAATCCAGACAAAGAGATTATTATAGCCCTACCCCATGCAATGTTTTCTTAAAGTTAATTTGAATAAAGTAATAAAGTGGCGAGACTTCCGCGTGAGTTCATGTAAAGAACGCAATGATGAGACCTCGAACCCAAACCCAAGGGTTTCCACTTAGAAATTTTAATTAACTTCACCGTTGCTGAAAAGTCTCGTTTGCTCATTTAACGAGGCGCGGTGGGGTAGCCTAGTGGTTAAAGCGTCCGCCCGTCTCGCTGAAGACCCGGGTTCGATTCCCCACATGGGTACAATGTGTGCCGCCCATTTCTCGTCCCCCCCGCCGTGATATTGGGATATTGCTAGAAGCGGTGTGAAACCATGGTCACTCACTCATTTAAACGACATATGTCTCTAATCTGTCCCCGTGACTGATAAAATCAGTTCTGTTTCCACCAACAACATAAAGTACAGGAATATTTATTAACGCGCTCATAAGATTACAGATTGAAATCAGGATATTTTGTCCTTGTTTGTGAGTTAATGTGGTTGCCTTATTGAGCGAAGTCACTGTGAAAAAATACATGTCAGTATATACTTATGTAGGAATGAAAATATCCAATTGTTCAGGTCACGATATGTAATGTACATGTTATTTCACAAAAATAAGCCACATGATTTGTGTCTACCCATGCCCTTCAGACAGGCTGAAAGTAATTCTGGCAAAACGTATGATTTCAATTGAGTATATCACCTAAAAACGACAATTGTCCTGTTTGACAATGCATACGGCAACCAGAAATGTGTTGAAAATTGTAAACCAAACCCACTGATGAAATTGGAAACTTAAAACTTTGGGAAGATACTTCAACATATATTTGTAATCACTAAGGGCAGCATTATTATTTCTTGTGTTTCACATCGCCCGACCGACCCTTCTAAGATTTTTGACCCCCACAAAAACAAACCCAAAACAAAAACAAACAAAAAACAAACAAGACAAATCACAAAACAACAAAACTAACCCCAAAAACAAAACCAAAACAAAACAAACAAACAAACAATGAAAAAAACCAACAACTTTTTTCAATTCCAACACCGCCGACTCGAACCTAAAGCATACCGCCTCGTCATATAAAATGTTTATCTTTTAATCAGTTGCTGCCACAAGTCCAAAGAACGCGAGAAATTACAATAAGAATTGCAATAAATGAGAATCAAGAACATTATTCAGATAATTTGGTCTTTGTTAATTTTTATTTTTCCCGACCGACCGACCGACCGACCCATGTTCAGAATTTGGTGGGTACGTGAAACACATAAACAAAATGATGCCCTAACAGACATGATGAGGACATCCTTCTGCATTACTCATTACTTGTATAACAGACAATGTTTCATCATACAGTTGGTTGGTGTATCGACAGATATACTTTGAAAAACGATAACACATCTTCAAGAGTAAACATGGAGAGATGAGATCATCGCGTGTTGGGTTTTGAGATGATAAATGACTACTGTGTTTAGTTAACCATAGGTCTATTCTTCACACGTGAATTTCGTGCAGATAGCTATGTAAACTACAAGCGACAAGCTTTCCTTATTTATCAGATTTCTCCGTTTAAAACGGCCATGCGGCACTCAGTTATTAATTACTATCATTTTGGGCTGTTACAGGGAGTTCATGAAAGGGTTTGTCAGTCTTGTCATATTATATATTTGGGATTACACTTTTTTAGTAAAGTACACTTCTAGTACTTTTGTTGGGTTGAGTCCCTTCCGGGATTCGAACCCACACCCTCATGTCAGACACCTAATCGCCAGAACACAAAGTCAACCGCCGCTCAACCACCGCGACTTCTACAAAAATGGAAGTCGAACAACTGGTAGTCTTGACTGCGGACTTTGTGTATCCCTCTGATATGTCACCTGTCGCAATCACGATGACAAGAAGACGATGACGTGCGTTTTCTTTACGTCGTTCCGTTACATTGTCCAATATTGTAATAGCTTGGAGGAATAAGTAATATAAACTTAACAATATCAAATCTAATAAAAGTTAAATTATTAAAATATCGGTATTCTTTTTTTCTCAACTCGTTAACGTTAGATCTTCAACTATAAAGGGCATCAATGCATTTTATTTGATTTAAGTTCTTCATGTAATTTCCATATACCCTTTTTATTTTAAGGTTAATGCTATTACATTTAACTATGTTTGAATGTAATGTTATTACATTTCACTATTAAGAGAACATTTCCGACTTTGTGACCAAGTAAATTTGAAGTGATAAAGTACGTAACCCAGAGACCCTCGAAACCGCCTCACGAATACGGTTCCCTGGAGTATATCATTACACAGAATATTGACAAAACTCTTGTATAGTTCCTGGAGTGGAGTCTCATTAAATGTCATCACAAGTGGATTATTTGTTATATTGTTGTATTCCTTTTGGACAACGGCAACTTTAATGATGTTAGTTGGGTGAAATTTTGATCGGTGAGCATTAGATCGGTAGTTCGATAACCTGCCCGCTTCACGTGAAAAGGTCCTCATTTTAACCTGACTGGCAAGCGCGCGCACGCACGCACACACACACACACACACACAGAGCCATACACACAGAGCCCCCACACACACACACACGGACGCTCATACACACACGGACACACGCGGACACATGCATGCACCTAGTTTCTAATATTTACAGTAGTTGGCGTTAGACTGATTACTGTTCTATAATATGTGCCCAACACATTACATCTGTCACTAATTGTAGGTTGTCCACATATCTACTATCTGCAGTCTTCCACTTAATGAAACTAACATGAAAACACCTCACTCGATCGAATCTTAAACAATAAAATAATAACCTCATAAATTAACTTCTTTGAGAGGCATTTTAGAAGTTGTATAGATGAAGGAAAACTAAGTTCTATGGATAGTCAACTTCTTTATTGCAACGAGTGCGACGTTTCGTTGTAGGTACTAACACCGTTATCAAGCAAGCGATACATAGAGTTGTAACATGGAGAATATATTGAGTATTGCATTTGACAAGGTTGATATACATTGGATTGCTAATTAGTGATGAGAGCAGAGTAGGTCGATGTACAGAGTGATAGTGATTAAAAACAATATGCAGAATGAGTTTATACAATAGATGAGTTGATGTTCACTGAGATGGTAATAGTGAGTTGAAAAGAGTAGATGTGTACATCAACGTTTCCCTCATAAATTAAACTCATTTTTGTTCTTCTATTTGCAATACGTATAGCAATTGTATAGTACCATTTGATACTAAAGGTTGCAAGTTATCTCCAGCATGGGATCTCAAGATTCTCAAGATTCTTTGAGAAAGTGGGTGGGGGTAGGGGGTGCACACTCTTGAGAAAGGGTGTGTGTGTGTGCACACTTCATTTTCATCGGTTTTCACGAAAGTTTCAATGGTCATTTAATAAACTTTCAGGAGAAAAGGGGGGATGCGCACCCCCCCCCCCCTCCTATGTAACTGTGTGATGTTTTCAAATGAAGTTTATGTGCTGTGACATGCGTAGCCATCGTGACAGTAAGTACAACGTGGCAAGAACGCTGTCAAGAGTTACTTCCCTTGCATTAAAATCCCTCCACCGACAGTTGAATGAAATCAATGGAAAAGCGTGTGTCGTCTACAGTGCAGGCTTGTGAATCACACCAGAGGGACTTTTCTTGCTAACTGAAAAGAACTCACTTGCACCACAGATACATGTCTACAAACCTCTATACTATCTAAACCTGTTTGCTTCAGGTATCTGCGCCCATTACAATTACACTGGATGCATTAAACTTACCATACCCGTGAAGATCCGGGTTAGAGTTGGTCTTCAGTAACCCATGCTTGTCGTAAGAGGCGACTAACGGGATCGGGTGGTCAGGCTCGCTGACTCGCTTGACACATGTCATCGTATCCCAGTTGCGTAGATCAATGCTCATGCTGTTGATCACTGGATTGTCTGGTCTAGACTCGAGTATTTACAGACCGCCGCAGCTGGAATATTGCTGAGTGCGGCGTTAAAGAATAAACCAACCAAACCATCATCATCATCATCATCATCACATTTGTAATGCGCTGGTATCCATGCAGTCCATGCTCAAAGCGCAGATAGAATGTAACAAATTACACAGTTATAGTTGAAAAGGCTGTCCTGAACAAATGTGTTTTTAACTGGGATTTGAAAGTGACAAAGTCAGTACAGTCCCTGAGATTCTGTGGAAGTTTGTTCCAGGCCACTGGTGCTGCATAGGCAAGGATCTGTTTCCATACTGCACTGTTCTAGTTTTAGGGACAAGAAGAAGACTTTTATCTTGTGAACGGAGCGAACGAGAAGGCTTGTACAGAGAAAGAAGACTGGATAAATATGTAGGGGCAGTTCCAGACAAACAGCGGAAGACAAGGCAAACCAACCATTAAGCATATCCGCCACATCGCTATTTAAATAACCTATCTACAAGTCTCTACAGTACTAATTTTACACTGATCCTCAATGCACATACACGAGCGCTGGGGTAGACCGTTCGCTTGTCATACATACCAAGAACCACTGTCGATTCCCGATGTAGGTTCAATATGTGAAGTAAATTGTCGATCGGTGTCCTCCTTGATATTTTGGGGGCGGTGGGTATAATGGTTAAAGCGTTGGCCTGAAGACCCGGTTCGAATCCACATGGGTACAAATGTGTGAAGCCCATTTCTGGTGTCCCCAGCTTGATGTTGCTGGAATATTGCTAAAAGCGGCGTAAAACCAAAATCAGTCAGTCAGTCAGTCAGTCAGTTGATATTTTGGAATATTGCTAAGAGCAACTTAAAATACTCACTCATGCACTTCATTACATGAGAGTCTTTCGAGTATATTCCGATTATTTATGAGCGCCAGATTGTCAAACAGGCAACTAAAATTAGAATTGAAAGTTATCCATTTTTATCTCACCATTCCGAGCTACTTCCATTTGGACGTCGCTTTCGATTACATTCCCTTAAAACAAACAGAGCTCCACAGTCCTTCATAGCATCTTGTATTCGTATTATTAATGCAACAAATTTTTGAATAGTCATCATGCATGCGATAACTACTAACTCAGCATCTTTACCTATGGGGCGGTGGGGTAGCCTAGTGGTTAAAGCGTTGGGTCGTCACGCCGAAGACCCGGGTTCGAATACCCACATGGGTACAATGTGTGAAGCCCATTTCTGGTGTCCCCCCGCCGTGATGTTGCTGGAATATTGCTAAAAGCGGCGTAAAACCAAACTCAGTCAGTCAGTCAGTCTTTACCTATGTGGTTAATTGTATGGTATCTTCAGCATTCATTTTGTGCATGTAATTATTGTGTATATTTTTGTGAATTTTGTATATATTCATTTTGAGGTCGTTTTTGATAAAAAAAAAAGTTCCTCCAGGATAATAAAGTTATATCTTATCTGATCTTAACTGTGCTATACTAAACACGTTTCTTCATGTTTCAAACACATTGTGCAGGTCTCAGACATGGGAGCATAGTTTATGTTTGTTAGAAACATTTGTATCCCATTGAGTAGCTTCATGCAGAACTGACCGCATGCTGGTTTTAAGAAGCGACTACGGATCGAATGGTCAGGTTTGTTGACTTGGGTCGTGTAACTGTACTCACTCACTCACACTATAACCCACCCCCAACCAACACACACACGCACGGGGCGGTGGCGTAGCCTAATGGTTAAAGCGAGCGCTCATCACGCAGAAAAAACCGGGTACGATTCCCCACTTGGGTACAATGTGGGAAGCCCATTTCTGGTGTCTCCCGCCGTGATATTGCTTGAATATTACTAAAAGCTTAAAACCACACACACGCACGCACGCACGCACGCACGCACGCACGCACGCACGCACACACACACACACGCACACACACACGCACACACCTTAACACATCACAAGGTAACACATTAACACAAACACACATTATGTTCCGACGTTTTTAAGTTCTAGATTTGAAACTTCAACAATCATTGCTGCATGAACGTGATGTTTCTCATGTGATGCAGATGGTATAATATGTCATTTTGGTGTACATCTAAATCTGTTATGAGGAGTGAAAGTACACGGGTCACTATAATGACTGCAACATTCGCTGTCGACGTAATTATTACTTTCGACCCCAAACTGGCACTTCCAACGGACAGCGACTTCTGTAGTCATTTTACGCGCTTTACGCTTTAAAGGGAAACAGAAGCTCACCTGGATCGGTTGTTTCTTCATTATCGACTGGTTTTACTTGTGTTCAGCGCCATTCTCGAACTGTCAATCAGCGTATTAATCCTTTGAGGTGAGGTGCGGTGAAATTGGGTTTAACGTCGTGCTTGAGAATATTTCGCTCATATGACGACGTGCATGCGTGTGTATGTGTATGTGCGGCTGCTTGTACTAGCCCAGACTGAAGCTGGTTTTATAGTGCTAGCCCACTGAGATACCATACCACAGTGAAGCATGCATACCCCACTCAGACACATTATACTGACTCCGAGCCGACCAGTCCTTGTTGTACCCATTAATGCCGAGCGCCAGGCACGGACCAACAAGTACCATATTTTAACATCTTTTGGTATGACGCGGTCGGGTTTTGAACCCGCGACCTTCCGCTCTCCGGGCGGACGCTCTAACCACTACACCACGGAGGTGGTCTTTAATCCTTTGAATAAATTATGTTGTTTCTATGTAGGCGCCAACATACGGATGAATTCCGTTTGCTGCAGTATGTATATTAACACTTTTGAGTGAGTGAGTGAGTTTAGTTTTACGCCGCACTCAGCAATATCATCCCAGCCATATGGCGGCGGTCTGTAAATAAAAGAGTCTGGACCAGACAACCCAGTGATTAACAGCATGAGCATCGATCTGCGCAATTGGGAACCGATGATACCAACCAAGTCAGCGAAACTGACCACCGATCCCGTTAGTCGCCTCCTATGGCAAGCACATGGGTTGCTGAAGACCTATTCTACCCCGGATCTTCCCCTGGTCTAACACTTTGAGTGCGAGATAACATTGATTAAGCAATAACCGCATTATATACTTATATATATTTACTCACTTAAAACACTCACTATATGTTATGTACTCCGCCTCAGTGAGGCTTTACTATGTATAGCTACATCCCTTGATTTCTCCACTAACTTGGGGAAACCAACTGCAAACTTTATGCAGATGAATTGCACGAGGATCATGCAACAAGTTGCTGAAAGCATATTGTGTTAATATCGTGCATATGAACAGCTGCATTTTTGTTGTAAATCTTTATTACGAATTTGTTTTACAATATTTTAGTTCTTTTGCAAAATGTTAACAGTACCTTTTAACAGTATGGAATATTTTGCAAAAGTTAGTTTAGAACAGTTGCCTGAAGTAAAATGGCTATATTAACACACATGAGTCTACACTTTTGATAAATTTGAATGACATTTTAGAAGTCGATGAATAATAAAAAAGGTATGATACATTATGGATGGCAACCGTGCTTGACAACAGTATACCCGACTGACAGAGGTTTTACGCCGCTTTTAGCAATATTCCAGCAATATCACGACGGGGGCCTAAATAAAGCCGGGGGACACCAGAAATGGGCTTCACACATTGTACCCATGTGGGGAATCGAACCCGGGTCTTCGGCGTGATGAGCGAACGCTTTAACCACTAGGCTACCCCACCGGGGCTGACAACGGTATGAGAATCTATACCGAAACGGCACATCATAATATAATAAAGGAGTTGTTATCCATAAAGTATCATTCCTTTCTGACTAAAAGTTGGAATTTTGTTTCCCTTAAAGTTTCCAGGGCTAAGTTGCACTGGTTAGTCCAGTAACTGAGTAGTAACTGGCCTGTCGTTCCATATCCCTAATTCGCTGGGAATCAGTGTCTCTCCAACTGACCAATCAGAGTCCGCCTTTCATATCAAGTGAAAAGGCGGAGCATAGTCAAGACGATCGGACCAATAATCTTTATCGCAAAAAGACAAAAGAGTTTACCGAGCAAAGAGCATAAAGTCACTTGAGCTTTATGATCAAATACTCGAAACGATTTTAAAATTTTGAGTTCACCTGCTCTGCAAATCCTTCAATCAACCGAAATTACACGGCTTTCGCCATGTTGCTTATGACCCGGATGTCTGTTTCGTCGTTTCGAGTTTGATTGGACCATTCACACACTCGTTAGCCAAGCTAAAATATAATTTCATAACTTTAGCCTCCAATAGACTCCTCGGGTAGAAACGCATATACATGACTCGACACAACCAATGACTACACTAATTGAGACTTATTGTCTTCATACTACTATCATTCACTACAAATGTCTACAGAAGTCCATACCACTATCACCAAAACTCATCCATATGCCTCTTCAGCAACCAGGCGGGGGTAGCCTAGTGGTTAAAGCGTTCGCTCGTCACGTCGATGGGTCGGGTTCGATTCCCCACATTGGTACAATGCGTGAAACCCATTTCTGGTGTCCCCGCCGTGATATTGCTGGAATATTGCTAAAAGCGGCGTAAAAACTAACTCACTCACTCACTCTTCAGCAACCGTTGCTCAAAATATTGATCACTGACGTTTCTGGTCCATAGTCGATTATTTACAGACCACGGTCATATAGCTGGGATATTGCTGCATGTGGCGTAAATCCAACAACGAACAAATATATAACTTCAAGTCAATGTACATATATAATGATTCAGTTTCTAAATGAATATGGTCGACACAAAGAGTGAGTTAGTGAGTTAATATTTATCGTCACATCGGCAATATTTCAGCCATATCGTGACGAGAACATTTTATAATTATATTAAAGATGAATAAAGTTAGAAATAAAAACCTGTTGACGAAGAACAGTAAAACTACTAGTGTAGTCGACACAAAGAAAAAATATAGATGATTATCTTCTTCTTTCCGCGTGATTCAACAGGGTCACTGAAGCATGTTAGTCTTTATGATAAGAAACATTAGTCAAACTGACACTTGCATCCGATATTGACTTGTGTAATCATATTACGGTCCTGTTGATGATGCACGAAAGCGAGTTCCTCTAATTTTAGGCCGCACTCGGCAACATTCTAGCAATATGGGGGCACTCTGTAAATAATCGAGGGTGGACCAGGCAGTTCAGTGATCAACAGCATGAGCATCGATCTACGCAATTGGAATACGATGACGTAGGTCAACCAGTCGCCTCTTACTTTTGACAAGCATGGGTCACCAGGGTGTACACTCTTGAGAAAGGGGGATGGGGGTGCACACTTCAATGGTGATTTAATAAACTTTCAAGACAAAAGGGGGGTTTTCAGTAAACCCCTGCATCCCCGCCTCTGGATCCGCCGGTGGTTCCTGAAAACCAATTTCTGCACGAAAGTAGTGCTTCAGATGAGCTGACGCTGGTGTTTTAAGTTGAATAAAGTGAAAAACAAAATTACCTGATAGTTACATTGATGTGATCTGTTTATCCGAAATACTTTTCTTTCAACACCAACATCATTTGGTTCGACGTAAGTACCAAAACTGTGATATTCTTGCTTTGAACATGACATCGTGACCCTAGACATTAAATGCTGTTGTAGCGAAACGTGTCCTCTCACTTCAGAACACAGAGAATAAATGCTTAAATAAATCTCAGAGATTTACACTTGTTGCCCATTAGACATCGGGTCAGTTTCAAGTTGCTCGTCTTGACGTACAATGCTCTCTATGTTGAGTCATCGCCTACTTATTTCAGAGATGTACACTGGTTGCCAATTAGACATCGGGTCAGTTTCAAGTTTCTCGTCTTGACGTACAATACTCTCTATGCTGAGTCATCGCCTACTTATTTCAGAGATTTACACTGGTTGCCCATTAGATCGGATCAGTTTCAAGTTGCTCGTCTTGACGTACAATACTCTCTATGTTGGGTCATCGCCTACTTATTTCAGAGATGTACACTGATTGCCCATTAGACATCGGGTCAGTTTCAAGTTTCTCGTCTTGACGTACAATACTCTCTATGCTGCGTCATCGCCTACTTATTTCAGAGATTTACACTGGTTGCCCATTAGACATCGGGTCAGTTTCAAATTTCTCGTCTTGACGTGCAATGCTCTCTATGTTGAGTCATCGCCTACTTATTTAAAGGACCTTCTATCGGTCTACCGTCCATCTAGAACCTTACGTTCTGCCCAGAAGGAGGAACTGGTTGTTCCATCAACATCAACAAAGCTGGAGATCGTGCCTCCTCAGTTGCAGCTCCCGCCCTGTGGAACGCGGTCCCCTTGACACCATGAACAGTGACTCTCTCTCTCATCTTTTAAGAGAAAACTCAAAACATTTCTTTTCTCATCTAGTGATTGAACTGTAATAAAGTGACTTCTAACGTGTAAAGCACCATTGAGCAGCTGCATATAGCTGGAAATAGGGGCTATGCAAAGCAATTATTATGTTTTACAGATTAGAGATAGTATGCAGCAGAGAGTGTTCGGGTGATCCTGGCACAGTCAGAATGGTAAGGCTCATCATCAGCTCAGGATCCTTGTCCCCTCTACACGCAGCCCAGGCAGCGAATGGGACTTCTCCCAGGAAACGCTGCCTAGTCGAACCCACCAAGAACTTTCCGGAGAATATGAAGGCTCCCCAACACTGCAGCCTTCTGCATTACCCAGAGTATCAGAAGGGCTGTACTCCGGTTGAGAACCCGGCACTCTCCTGATCTGCGCCAAGAGATCAGGAGGTACCAAACCAAGGGCACCGATAACAATGGGGAGCCTGGCGACAGTGTACTTGGGATGCAAGCGAGAGACATTTCAAAGGCGAGGTCCGCATATTTATCATGCTTTTCCTGAATCTTGCCAATCACATTGGTGTCAAAAGGGACAGAAAATTCAATGATATAAAATAAATTCATTGTTTTATTATTATTATTGGTGTGTTGTTGGAACATTAGAAAGTACATACAAACATCTAGGGTACGAAATAGCCCGTGGCTTGTAAAATCCAGTGGGGCCAGTTAATCTCCACAGACTCAGTGATTTTCATGGAGTAATTCTGTAAATACAGCTCTCTCTGACTAAGTTGCAATACACTTTTAAATCATGCATGATTATGGCTTGAAACAAATGTTCATGATATTAGCAGCTTCCCATTGCATAATCTCTTGCTTAGTTTCTACATTCAAATGTCGGGCTAATGAATTATTTTGTGGGCTAGTAACTTTCAGGTACAGCTAGCCCGACTGGCAAGCAAAATTTGGAAACTATTTCGCACACTGCAAACATCTATCTCCAACGTTTTACCGTAAAAATCAAATAAGTCACTTTAAGTCACATGTTTTTAAACGAAGAATATGTTCACTCTGAGAAGAACACTGGATACGCTTCCTCGTCTTCCTCCGGCGTGATTCGGCGAGCTTTCTTCTTAGGCGGCACGCCATCTTGAATATTGTGTTCTTGCCAAGTTTCCATGTATGGATCCGGGTCAAATTCACCAATGTTCGGCAGATTATGGAAAATTCGCAGCTGGTCGCGCACTTCATCTGCTAGAAGACACTCCTCTTTGTTCCGTCGCTGAAGATAGTGAAATCCCTTCTCTACCTCAACCGACTGTCCAGGAATGGTAAGAATAAACGATAGAACAGCTAGGACATTCTCACACTTTCCCTTACAAGTCGGTATGATGCTTTCCCACGAAGTATTGGCAGGACTTGAAAATCTGTCGTGATCAAAAACAAATGTCAATACCCAACACTAATGAAAGCAGTCACATTTCAAGAATGTAATTTTAATTTTCTCTTTTCTGATTATCAACTCTACACCATTTATATCACACTGAGAACAAAGGCGTAGTCAACTTAATGAGCGACGCGTCGAAGAAAATAGATTCTATCACAGTCCCTCCAACATTAAGAATATCATATAAATGGTAACAATCAATCTATGTTATGTAGCCTGGCTTGTTATTGCCAGTTTGAACTTTAACATTTTTTACCCATCCTTTGTGTAATTGGCGGCGTGGATTTGATTAATGTCACCGCTGTCATACATACGTCATAGATAGCAAAGATGATGTGGGCTGCTGTTTGATCAAGGTTACAATATTCATGGCCTCAGTAAAGCTTTCAGAAAGTTTCATCGCAGACATCTGGAAGATATGTCCTAACTTGGTCCATAATTATAAGATAATAATAATAATAATAACTAGGATTGCCTCCTGGGCAATACTGACGGTCTTCAGACCTCCCCATAGACCCCTCCGTGGCTACCTTCACTTGTACCGTTTCTTTTGACGCCAGCTGGACCGTCCATTTGAACTCCCGGACTTACGGGTGTTTGAAGTGTATTGAAGTGCTAGAAAGCGTCCAAAACGCAGGCAGAACATGTTTTGACACGAGAGCGGATCGGTGAAATGCAGCCGGGGTCATGTAGCTTTTTAAGTAGTTCCCACAGAAGATATAGTTCTATCTTTAACTGGCCGTAGCTCCGCTGTCCTTGGGTGTACTGTTTAAACGATTAGTGTTCTGGAATCGCCACCATCCTGGGTATCTGACGCATAGACGTATATGCATATACTGCACTTGTGAAACAACCATAGATTTATGTGTGTATATAGAGTGCATTCAAAAATTGAAATAAAACTCATTTCTCACTCTGTATTTGCAGTGTTTATTAATGCAAACTTGTTCTCGGCGCTGTATGGGTAGGATAATGCCGATGTATAAATGTAAAAGGCCAATTCAAGGGAAACTATTTCTTTAGGCATTGAATAACGTTTCAGCAAAGATTTGACAGCTCCTTGTCATTGTCAATTACATCTGTCGGTGAAATTCACATCGTCTCCCATATTTGCACGTGGACCACGCTTTGCAATGGTAGTTTCTTTATAGGACGCATATACTACAAGATACATTACTGGTAAATGTTGCAGACTTTGTTGTGGTCAAAAAGTCAAGTGTATTCTTCTCACAGTGAGGCTGGTAAACAAAGTGCTGGAGAGATCGCATCCTGGCAATTCCAGAACACGAATTCTTTTGAATGTAAACCTAAGAACAGCGGAGTTACGGCCTGAAAAGAAGGAACAATTTCTGTGGGCACTGGAAAACCAGGACGTCGGCAGTGTTGCTAGATTTTACGACACTTCCTCCAGCCATATTACAACTCTCACAACTGAAAAAATGCGAAATCCTAATGTCCCTCCCTGTTTGTGGCGTAATTGTGGCGTAACTATTGACTTTACATAATAATAATGTGAAGCAAAATTGTTCCACATTTCCCATTGTGTACAGTTTGGTACCTTCAAACATGAAATACATTGTGTTTTCGCAGAGCTGTGAACACTATAAAACGCGTTTTGCCAAACATTGACCAACTTCCAAGGGCAATAACTCCGACACTATTCAAGATATCGACATGCATTGAACAACCTAAGTAGTCCGGAGTGTGGGCTTTAAAACGATATATAGAACACTATTGTACGATTTGCCGTTCAGGAGCAGAGAATTGTTAAACACAGGCACTGTCAAAAAGTGCGGAAATTTGCAAAATCGCGAAGGCTGTGTTTGTGTCGTAATGGTGACGTTATTATTCATTTTACATAACCATGATGTGAAGCAAAAATGTTTTCAATCCAATTACCTACAGGATGGTAATTAGAAAAATGCAATCCATAGATTTTTCGCAGAGTTGTGACATTTTTCTTAACCCTATGAAAATGCGTCTTAAAAAATATCACTGACTTCCAAGGGCCATAACTCTTAAACTATTCAAGATATCCATATGCCTTGACGGGTTTAAGTAGTCCGGAGTGTGGGTTTTAAAATGATATATCGAACGCGATTGTACTATATGCCGTTCTGGAGAAGAAGATTTTTAAAGACAGGCACCGTCAAAACGAGGAAATCGGCAAAAATTTAGTTTTTTCAAAATTGCGGAAAATTTATTCTGCCGCGAAACTTCGCCTATGGGTTGAATCGATGGGGAAAAGATGTTGTCTACATTGAGTGAAAATTTGGTCAATTTAGCTCTTATAGTTTTGAGTTATTCAGATGTAAAGATTTCGACATTTTGGGTTGTCTGCCCTTACCGGAAGCCGGAAGTCGGGATTTTTCGACTATGTATCAATTTCAGCACACAGGCTATCATCCCTGAAAGTTTCACGAAAATCGGCCCAGCGATTAGGTCAGGAGAGCTGTCACAAAAATTGTACAAATAATAAGAAAGAAGAAGAAGAAGAATATTCGGATAATAACAGTAGGTCTTCCAGACTTTCGTCTGAAGACCTAATAATAATAAATGGATATTTCTTATGCGCCATAGTCCATCAAGAGTCACCAGAGTTCAAGAGGAAGATATGACAATTCGTCAAAATGACCATGAGAATATTTCGCAGGTATAGGTTGTAGACTATTTTTGAAGAGGAAGGTTTTGAGTCCCGATTTGAATGCTTCTAAGGATGAAGCATTTTTTATGGGAGTAGGAAGACTATTCCATAGGGTTGGTGCTGCAAATTTGAATGATCTATGGCCAAAGTGTTTGAGACGAACTTGGGGAACTGATAGAAGATGTTGATTCTGGGGAGCGGAGAGAACGGGCAGGCATATATGTTGACAACATCTCAGAGAGGTATGGAGGAGCTAGGCCGTGTTTGCAGCGGAAAACAAGAGTGCAGATCTTGAAATGAATTCTTGTGGTTGGTTGGTTGTTGTTTAACGCAAAATTCCAGCTATATGGCGGCGGCCTGTAAACAGCCTAGTCTGGACCAGACAATCCAGCGATCAACCGCATAGACATCGATCTACGCAACTGGGATACGATGACTGAGCCTGACCACCCGATCCCGTTAGCTGCCTCTAACGACAAGCACGGGTTGCTGAAGATGCAATTGTAACCCGGATCTTCACGGGTTGGCGCATAAGAGTGACAAATGCTCGGTGCAATTTCCTACTTAGACTCGTGCCATATGTTCTCGTGTTTTGCGTTTGAATATGAGTGAATAATATGGTTTTACGTTTTACACCGCTTTCAGTAACATTCCAGCGATATCTCGTAGGGGACACGAGAAATCGACTTTAGACAATGTACCCATGTAGTGAATCGAACCCGGGTGCGAACGGTTTAACCACTCGGCTAGTCCACCGCCCTCGGACCGCCTCCGTGGTGTAGTGGTTAGAGCGTCCACCCTGAGAGCGGAAGGTCGCGGGTTCGATCCCCGACCCGTCATACCAAAAGACGTTAAAATATGGTACTTGTTGGACCCTGTCTGGCGCTCGGCATTAATGGGTACAACAAGGACTGGTCGGCTCGGAGTCAGTATAATGTGTCTGAGTGAGGTGTTCATACTTCACTGCGGCATGGTATCTCATTGAGCTAGCACTATGAAACCAGCTTAAGTCTGGGCTAGTACAAGCAGCCACACATGCACATACACACGCATGCGCGTCGTCATATAAGCGAAATATTCTCAGATACATTTAAACCCAAAAACCTCACCTTCACCGCCCTCGTGTAGGATATATATGTAGATTGGTTTAGATCTTGTACATTTGACCAATAGTTCAGGGATCTGTGAGAGACGTCGCAATACGTTGGAACAACCCAAATACTCATCATTCGGTTCTTACAAACATAGGGTAGAAAGAAGGCCTGTAAATACAGGCTACATATACGTTTGTCTCACGTCCAGAAGAAGGATGTTCACTGTATATATTGATCTTCTGAAAAACAATTGTTGCCAAAAAAGGTTCTACCCTCCCTTTCAGGCAATGGGCCTAAAGTGAAATCAGCCATGACCTCGCTAAAAATAGGGGACATAACTCGACCTACCTCCGCCGGACATGATTTTTCAGCTGAGACCACTCCATCAGGCACTTGTCAGTGTCGACTCCGCTGTCACGCAGGACGCCGCTGTAGGTCTCAACAATAAGTAGAAGGTCCTCATCGGCATAGTCTGAAAAGTTCCCAGATGGAAAAAGGTCTTACTCGCCGTATTGGCCGTACCAAAACGCCGATGACATGCAGGGCTCCAGATAAGGGCCGTATCGGCGTATGTACGGATAAAAAATATGCACGATACGGTAGGAAATAATTTAGAAAACGTAGCAAATAGCAATGGTGTACGGTCTTAGAATCATTTACAAACGTATTTATCTGAAAAAGTCTTGTTTTATTGTTCATTGACCTGTTTACACAAGAATCAATGTTGTGGTGCATACATGAAACGAAACACAAGATTACTGATACTCCATTAATTTCCATTCAGTACTCTACATGTACACTTAAGGTTTTCCAGTACTCCTATATTGAACAAATAAGGAGTACGTACTCCTGATGTTGAAAAAATATCTGGAGCCCTGACATGTGTCGAAAAAGTCAGGATATACGTTTCTTTTCTTGGGGGTCTTATAATGCTGACAAAATGTAACCTTTTTAAAAGTTTCCGTTTGCTGGTTCTTGTAATTCTGCTTTCATTTCAGTCTTAATCTTAACCAGTTCCCCATGGTGAAAACATCCTAGCACCTCATTTGTAAAGTATGATACTCGCCGTAACATAGACCAAGCACATTAGAACTTGTAGCTTCATTTTGTTAATTAACCAATTTGCAGATAACATTTGAAACAAATAACGTCTTGAGAGCTGCAGTAGGCAACAACATTTCTTGAATTATTGTAGATTAAAACCGTAACAGTAACGAAACTATACCGGGTTTTTTTAGAAATAAAAAATGGGTTTCCTGACGACCGATTATGTCGCAAACTAAAACAATTTTTGGTCCACACAAGCCATTGGCAAGGTGAGCGTCCACGTGTTTCCAGTATTTGCATCTAAATGTAAAATGCAGATTAACATTTCTTGGAAACATAACGCCACATTGAGAAGACTTATTTATTTTGTCATGAAACACAAATATGTCCTGTTTATGCTTCATAAAATTCATTCTAGATGTTATCTGCTCTATTTGGGTTGGAATGAGTATGTGAGTGAGTGAGTGTGGTTTTACGGCGCTTTTAGCAATATCCCAGCAACATCGCGGCGGGGACACCTGAAAATGGGCTTCACACATTTCACCCACGTGGGGAATAGAGGATTGGAATGATAAAACTAATACAAAAGGGGCAAAACGAAGCCTTGCATTACGTCTGAATCAAAGAACAGATATGGCAAGTAACATTTGGAAGGACTTATTAATCACCGTCCATTCACCGTATACACAAGGCGACGCACACGATGTTCGAGTAATTCAAGGTATCCCAGCTTGTCGTATAAGCCATATAAACATCGCCAACACGACCACTTCCAGATTCGTTTGAAGACCTCACAAAACTATTTATGCACGTCACATACACCGAATCAGCACATTCATAGCTAGGACCACGGACTGTTTATTCTAGTGTTCGTCACACAGCTGCAAAAAGCACGTTCCCTGAATGTTCAATTAAGATTATGGATGAAAGCAAAATTATTCACTTATCTTCACTGGCTTTCCTGATGTTGAGGGACAAATCAGAAGAAACATCAATAACCTAAGCTTACGATATGTCATCGACTTAATAAAGTGTAGTATCTGACAAACCAGATGTGCCTTTGGTTGTTTTGGATTTGATACTAACGTTGCTCGTACCATAACTTCATGATTGAAAACAACTGATTTCTAACCTTTCAGGTCTTCTGTGTCCTCGGGCCATTGTTGAAGACTTGCAAGTTTTGCCATGGCGGCCATCTTGTCTTCCTGAAGGTCACACAATCGGGGTGCAAGGTCAGCGACGAGTGACGTCAGAATGAATTCACGGTCAGTCTCAAAATCATCCATACCTTCAGTCGAGAGGAAGAAGCCTTGGAATTCTGGATCTTTTTCGACTTTCACAAGCTGTTGTCCCGATCTATATTGAGATACAGAAAGGTTAAATCGGTCTCATCCCAACAATCAAGTGGAGCTTGTAGAGGTTTAGTGTCAATAAAGACTTTTAGTTATGAATTTCAACATTTATATGCTTCAGTGCAAAATGTGATATCAAGCACCTTTATTGACACAAATGCTATCATCTGTACCCAACGTCATACTGGAAGGATATTTAATATAGATGTTGAAATGTATTGACATCCTACACGACTAATAGCATAGCTCTATTGCTGTCTCATATTTGCAACATTTAACAATTTCTTTCACAACTATAGGCGCAGAACGCATTAAAAACTCATATAACCTTTTACAATTCGGTATAAAATGTTAACCAAATAAAATATTACAACCTCCATACACCAACGATGTATAAACATCATTTAAACATTTTACGACATTGTGCAATACATTAACCTTTTATAATTCGGTATAAAATGTTAACCAGATAAAATATCACAACCTCCATACACCAACGTTGTATAAACATCATTTAAAGATTTTACGACATTGTGTCTACAATACAACGTTGCAAAAAACGTTATTGAAACATTTTGAAATGCACAATACATACATACAGTTTTATGTGACAATGCAGAGTTGAGAGTTAGGAGGAATCCAGCTGTATCGACTTAAGTCATGTCAAAGATCATTCAATCTTTTTTCTCTCAACCGAACTAAACTTCTAGCGGTTAAATCCGTTAACCAACCTATATTGTTCGGTATCCCCACGGAGACGTGAGCATCTCATATTACCTTTTTTGTAATTTCTTCACGTTGTCAATGGTGTCGCTGATGGTCTCGTACACCTCTCCAATGGTGGTGTCACTTTTCCCAAGTGTTTGGAAAGCATTGTCGAGAACTCCCAGAAGGTCAGACAAAAAGTGAATATATTTGACAAAACGATGGGACTTGAAGAAATGCATCACATCTGGAATGCTTGGACAACTCCTGTTTTCCTGCTGTTAAGATGAATAATATGTGGTTAAATAATCATTAATTAATCACTTTTTTGCAGTATTGCCTTAAATAATGGAAGTTTTCAGTACAGCGAAATGCAATAAACTAGAAAAAGGTGAAAAATTGATTCTGAGATGGATTTGTTGTTTGTTGTTTAACGCCTAACTCAGCAACCTTCAAGCTATATGGCGGCGGTCTATAACTATTCGAGTCTGGACCAGACAAACCCGTGATTGACATTATGATCATCGGTCTACGCAATTGGGATACGATGACATGTTTCAACCAAGTCAGCGATCCTGACCATCAGTTCCCGTTCGTCGCCGCTTACGACAAGCGTGGGTTGCTGAAGTTCAATTCTAACCCGGACCTTCACGGTGGGCTGAGATTGACGTGAGTGAATGTTGTTTCACGGCGCACTCACTGAATCAACAACGATTAGCTATATCATGAGTCTGTATATAACCGATATTGCTGTTGGTGGCCATACCGCAGCAATTAGATCACTCTCATAATATTCCCTGAGTATATGGCTTTTAGTGGCAGAGATGAAAACCTCGAACATTATTTGATCGGATTTTTGAAAAACCGAAATTAAGAGTGAACCCAACCCACCTTGTTTAATACTCCCATAATACTGGAGAACTTCTTTGTCAAAACAAGAACATCAGCAAGTCTATCTGATGGCCATGTTGTCTGCTCGCACAAAGACTCTCCGCTTTTCCGGGACAAGGAATTTGGGAACACATCCTCACAAAGTTGTTTCACCAATCTGAGACCGTCTGAGATTTGTTTATCGTAGGGAAGCGGTCTAATTGTCTCCGTCACAAACAGCTGAATTCGGTGGAGAAGACACCTATGTGCGAACAGTGGTGGTGGCGTCTCCGTTGCGGGTGGTGGTGGTGGTGGTGGAGGTGGAGGTGATGGTGATGGCGTGACACCTGGCTCTGTTTTTATTTTGACAGAAGCAATCTCTGGTTTAGCTACAGGAGGGTCCGGGACTTTCTTGGTCTCATACCACTTCATGTCTACATTATGGAGGACACCGATCAGCTTTGGTTTCCAGTTGATGCCATCCAGTTCTGTCCCCAAAGCCTTCTCCAACTGTTCTGAAAAGCTCCCTTCCTGCTTTGCTTCTACAGTTAAGGCGCTCACAACGTAACATCGTGATCTTCCTCGTTCAGTAGTTTTAATGTAAAAGACAAGCATGTCAGCAGTGCGTGTAGTTACTGTGTCACATATAACGGAGAAGTAACGGCACTTTTCAATGGCAGCTCGAAGTCGATTAGTTACAGATTTCGCAATCAATTTCTGTATTGTTTGGCATTCTTCAGCGTCGTGCTGGTCTCCCATGTCCAGTCCTTTGGCTTTATCCAAGTCGCACATCCACACGTAGTCCTGTTTCGACATGCCTCTCTTAGCGGCAGCATGTGCATTTAAAAACATGGCTTTCACTTTGTGCGAGGGATAACTTTGTGTGAGAAAACTCTGGGATGTCCTGGGGATTCTCTCAGACTGTCTGCAGATTCAGTGTTGTGGTAGGTGGAACTGGGGGGATACTGTTGCTTCATCATACCCTGGGTTGGTGCTGTGTAGGAACTGAGTTGCCTCGCAGGGAACACAGAACCTTCTGAACGAGTCGTGTCCATATTTTTTAAGAGTCTGTCGTGCATGGCCCTAAAGCCTTCATTAATCATATCAGTTGTGCTCTTGTATTGAGAAGCCCTGACGTTGTTGGTGAACAGGTGAATGGGATGAGCAAATTGCATGGGGTGTCCGGCTATTGCAGGTCCAGAGGATGATGATGGAGATGATGCATCTGTTGAAGTTTGGTCAGGGCTCCAGGTGTGGAACACGTCTACGCCTGCCCCCGACTTCATTCGAGCGACTTCCTCAGCACTGATGTGACCTTTGCTCTTGGCATGACTCTGAAGGGACATGATCTGGAAATTGGAACAACCACCTGTAAAGTATGCAGAAGCCGGATCCGAAACATCGGGGTTTTCTTTGCAGATTCTGCAGAACATCTTGCCCAATACCTCGTCGAAGAACACCCAGGGATATGCGTCCTGCCAGTGTGGTTGGAAACGCCGCATGCGTCGTTCTTGGGGTCTTGCTCTGTCCCCTCGGTCATCCGTAGGGCTTACGGAACCTGGGAATTGTACTATTGGAATAGTGGATGAATCTGACGTTTGAGGTCTGATCATCTCGCTATGTCGTTATCACAGATCTGAAAAGTGAGGGTTTAAGCTTGGATTAATCGATTTAATGGGTATTAAAGTGAGTGAGTATGTTCGGCTGAATTCTATGAGTGTGTTTAGTTGAATGTTGTGAGTGAGTTTAGCTTTACGCCGCTTTTAGCAATATTCCAGCAATATCACGGCGAGGGACACCAGAAATGGGATCCACACATTGTGCCCATGTGGGCAATCGAACCCGGGTCTTCCGCGTGTCGAGGGAACGTCTTAACCACCAGGCTACCCCACCGCCCCAGTATGTTGTGAGTGTGTTTAGTTAATCAATATTAATATTTATATCACATTGTCATGTTTACAGGGCAACAACCCGAAGTGATTCAGGTCTTAAGCTTTTACCCCTTGAGTGAGTGAGTTTAGTTTTACGCCGCACTCAGCAATATTCCAGCTATATGGCGGCGGTCTGTAAATAATCGAGTCTGGACCAGACAATCCAGTGATCAACATGATGAGCATCGATCTGGGCAATTGGGAACCGATGACATGTGTCAACCAAGCCAGCGAGCCTGACCACCCGATCCCGTTAGTCGCCCCTTACGACAAGCATGGGTTACTGAAGATCAATATTCTAACCCGGACCTTCACGGGTGGTTTTTATCCTGTTATGTTTCGATCATAGGTTCGATGCTGATAAACCTTGAAGCATAACACAGCGAACGCGTTCGTAGGGTTCTCGGGCGCCTAACAACCGCCAGTCTGCACAGCGATTTAGGGCGACTGTCTGGCTGTCTTGCTGGTTTTCATACACAACTAATTTATATGGGCAACAAATATTACATCATCATAAACGCATTAAAACATATTCTGATCAGTGATTTGTTCTGGGCAAATTACTGAAGAATATCAACGAAGCTGCAGTAAAATCACTGGTGTGCCAAGATCATAATCCATACCACGCAACGAGCCTACATGCACAGACCTAGCCTTTTACTGGACGCTCACGAATTGTTTGTTGCCAGGTTGTCAGGTGTTTTATAAACAACTAACGCACATATGACGCCATGCCTTCATGCAAATACGTACCTCTTCTACAACTGGTATGACAATTCACCCTGATCGACATAAGTGAACAAAATGGCTGCTAATCTGGCAAACCGCTACTGCTATATCGAATTAGTATAACTGTAAAGTCACTCTTCCTCTCGTCTAACCACACGCCGCGTTAAGCTGGTAGAGCTGTACTACTACGCGGGCATTGAAGTCACGTGACAACTACGGATATAGGTCACTTATCCACCGCTGTGCCCATTATTGACTCAACGTATAGCTTCGTGCAGTGTTGTTACAGTAGTCAAACCTATAACCGAGTCCTATTCGTTGAGGGGAGAGTGTTGATTTGGATGGCAGAGAAGTGGTTGAGGTGTTTTCGGATGAAATGCTTCATGCCACAAGTATCTGGTGCAATGGAATTTGTTTGAAATAGATCGTGGACACTGAAGAATATATTTCACCGATACATCGCATTTAGATGATATCAGACTATAAACTGGAGAAAACCAGTAAAAAAGTTTGTGATTGAGGCTCTAGAGGAGGGGTTAGTTACCATTTCAATTAAAATTCAACAGAAATTTATAGCTTGTATTTTCTATCACAAGAAGCCACATTTTCTCACATATTATGTTTCGTTATCTTAGGACCGATAGCAAGCTCCTTTGCACTTGTAAAACTGACGTGCGGCGGACCAATATTGATGTTTCAGATGAATGGTGTGAATTTAGGCTTTCGCTCAGTCGCCTGATTTGCCGTGCAGAGGATCGTTGTTTAGAACGCCGGTGATCGTTCAACTTGGTTCTACTCCCTCTTTATCTTGTTATGTTTCTTGATTTGTCAGCAGTTTCACTTGGGGAGGTCGGCCCACGTTAAGCTGGTAGACAGAATGACTGTCACAAGTCAAAAATACATGCATGCATGCATGCATACATACATACATACATACATACATACATACATACATACATACATACATACATACAGATACATGCATAGATACATACATACATACATACATACATACATACATACATACATCCACAGATACATGCATAGATACATACATACATACATACATACATACATACATACATACATACATACATACATAGATACATACATACATACATACATACATACATACATCCACAGATACATGCATAGACATACATACATACATACATACATACATCCACAGATACATGCATAGATACATGATACATACATACATACATACATACATACATACATACATACATACATACATACATACATACATACATACATACATACATACATACATCCACAGATACATGCATACATACATACATACATACACATACATACATACATACATACATACATACATACATACATACACAGATACATACATACATACATACATACATACATACATACATACATACATAGATACATACATACATACATACATACATACATACATACATCCACAGATACATGCATAGATACATACATACATACATACACATACATACATACATACACATACATACATGCACACATCCACAGATACATACAGACAGACAGACAGACAGACAGACAGACAGACAGACAGACAGACAGACAGACATACATACATACATACATACACACATACATACATACATACATACATACATACATACATCCACAGATACATGCATAGATACATACATACATACATACATACATCCACAGATACATACATACATACATACATACATACATACATACATACATACATACATACATACATACATACATACATACATACATACATACATACATACATACATACTCGACATTTCGTTACATAAAAAAACATGATTCTTGAGTGAGTGAGTGAGTTGGGTTTTACGCAGCTGTTAGCAATATTCCAGCAAAATCACGTCTGGGAACAGGGAAAAGGGCTTCACACATTGTACCCATGTGGGAATCGAACCCGGGTCTTCGGCGTGACGGGCGGACGCTTTAACCACGGGACTTCCTCGCCGCCCCAGGTTCTTGAGAGGCATATATGTAACAGAGGTATTCGTACACGTACACTGTATGTAGGTTCAATGATGACGAACACTTGTGTGGGGTTTCAGGGATTTATTCGGCGCTGGTGACGTGGGATAAGGTGATCCCCAGTTGGCAGAACTATAACAAAACGCCCTGAATAATAAAATATCCATCAATTAATACATGTCTCCTGTCATAAAATACGTATCATGTTATGCATTCAATATGGTTACAACTATACTGATAACTGTCAATCATCCAGATTTAAGTAAAGACATGTACTCTGATTATTACTCACATATATAACAATTATAATTACTAATATTTACAATCACATTCTGAAAACAATACCTCACCTCGTCTCAGGGACGCAGGCAGAATAGTCCAACAGGTACTAAAACATCTGATTCTTAGTGAACCTAAATAAACAAAATATTACCTAAGTATACTGCTAGTATATACAGATATACATCATAAATGGCATTAGCGAACACATAAATAGTTATTTACCCTAATACATACATAAATATGCATATAGAAACTAAACCTTATAATAAACATGCATGATACACATTACTGTATCATGCCAATCATAAAATATAGCTAATACATATACTTATACATACTACATGTGCATGATACAAATTAAAGCATCATGATGTATATACTAGTGTACCCTGGTACAATACATCATATATTTGTCTAAAATACTAAGCATGCATATATTTATAGACAAACACCTCACATACACTAAATATGATAAAACACTATTCCTTAAAACATGTAATCTAATACACTAAATCCTAATAGCCCTACTATTCATGTAATACTAAAGATCTAACTTAACTTACCCCATAATGTGCTGGTGCTGTGCAGGTATTGCAAGTCTCAAGGAGAAAATCTATACTGCCACAAATGAGAAGGCAGTAGAAGGCTTTAAATACGATGAGAAGCTGAAACCTTTGAAACAATAGGAACCTTGACAACAGGCCAATGCAGAGATTGAACCTGACACAGATCCTTAACCTTAACAATAGCAGTGAGTTAGTTAAACAGTGCAAGTGTTAGTGTTAACACAGGCCAGTTTAGTAATGATAAAGTTTTATACCTAAGTTTAAAATAATGAAGTTTAACACATTAAAATGACATTTATTTACACACTGTTACATATAGAAGATGGTATTCAAAATTATTATGGATGTCTTTTTTATTGTATTTTGGTCTCTATCACTTACCCAATTAATGTACTGTAACAATGCTGAGTTTAGCAATATTCCATCAATATCACGGCTGGTGACACCAGAAATCGGCTTCACGCATAATATTGCACTCATGGGGGAATCGAATCCGGATTTTGGGAGTGACGAGCGAACGCTTTAACAACTAGGCTACACCATCGCCCCAACAAAATGAAATACAGTCAACTCTCGTTAATCGGACACTTGTGGTTGCAGAGAAATATGTCGGATTAACGAAAATGTCGGATTAATGAAAATGTCGGATTAATGTATTTGTGTGAAAATATCAATGTTTACTAAATGTCATGATCGTCATACTGTTGCATGCATATCAGAAATGGTAGATCTAGTTATCTTCATCGTATGTAAAAATATTCACAGAAATAAAAAATACTAACAATACATACTTGTTTTCATTTATTAACATTCATAGATGGCATAACATACATACATAATCACATAAGCGAACAGTTTCATATCTATTTCATGACCACATTGGCACAAAACTCACGTTTGTTTTTTACCGCATATCAGCTGCCATTATGACCCGGATGTTGAATATGTTACAGTTTCCATACAACTAATTCCATAATAACATGTGGACGTCTAATGTACAATCAGGCGTGTATCATAACATATATAATTTATAACTTGAAAAAGTCATTGATGGTCATTAACATCAAACACTAGAATGAAAATGTGAATTTGTTAGTTACCCCAGCCATAGTGAGCCCCGTTGATAGTCAAAGCTCCTCACAGCGTGTTTAGACAGCGATGCACAGCAAATCAATACAGTGTGGTGCGTTGAGCTGTAGCACAAAGCGGGCGAGTACAGTTTCGTCAATCTGCGAAGGACATTGTTTCCTTGAGAGTTGATGAACGACGGTATGGTTTGTTTGTAAATCTCAAAGGCGTCTGTTTTCATTTCATTTGAATGTCGAATGTCTACTTACACCGAGAATCAAATAATAACATGAATATGAGAAGCAATGTGGGTAATTGAGAATCTCGATCAGTTCGGCAGGGTGTTTTCTAGACATTTCAGTGGTACAACGGACGGGTGAAGTCATTGTCTTTACTTGGATGATTTTCTGTTTATAAAAAGAAGTTATGAATGCCATGTAGATATTAAATTCATGTGGACAAAGATTCAGCTAAGTGTCAGAAGAAGTGTTATGTAGGCATGTATTTGTATAATCAACTCCTTTCATTCGTCGGTAGCGTGGCCGAGCGGTCTAAGGCGCTGGTTTAAGGCACCAGTCTCTTCGGAGGCGTGGGTTCGAATCCCACCGCTGCCACAATGTTTTTGATACTTTTATTTTTGCCTTTGATGGTGTACGTTAGATTTCCTCATTCCTTAACGTTTTGAAACATACTACATTTAAATTTTAAAATTTAAGAAAATCGTAGCTAAGACTCAATCGGTATCTTTGGCGAATGATGAAATGCTCTGTGACATAATTCGAATACACGATGCACCTCCACGCATTGAAAATAATTGTTGCGTACCAATTACGCATTTTAAATGTTAGATACGCAAAAAGTTTAAAACAAATGCGTACGGAATATATTTATAAAATCGCTTGCGTAATGAAAAAAGACATCGATTGCTATCAAGTTGTACTGTTAGTAGTATAGGACAAGAGTTATTACTGTCAGTATAGGATGAATGATTTTTGTGGAAATCATTTCCCATTAATATTTTAAGTTGTGTTTTGATTAGGTATGACATAAAACCAGAACATACCGGCTTTGTAAACTTACTCAATGACATAAGACTTAGGTGAGTAAAATGACTGAAATTCGCACATATTTGAAAGCAGTGGGTAACGGAAAATGAAATACCCACTCAACATTCATAATACCCACTCCAAAAGAATACAGTGGGTACAGTACCCACATGAGCTAAATCTTATCTGGAGCTCTGTATTATAACATCAGTGATACGTGTGTGTGTGTTGCTTACGCCGTACTCATCAATATATCCAAGTCCTATGGCGGCGATCTGTAAAAAAATATCGAATCCGGACCAGACAAGCCAGTGATGAATGTCATGAAAATCGATCTACTCATTTGGGAAACGATGGCACGCATCAACCAACTCACCGAGTCTGGTCACCCGATCGTGTTAGTCGCTTATGAAACAAGTCATATATATTTTAGTGTTTCATATTCTTTTCAAGCTATATTCTGTTGATAGAGAAAATCTAATCCTTATTACGGCTTTGACTGGAAAATGTGATGTTAGTTATGACAAGGGTTAAGGCTGGAATTAGGAAAATGAAATATCAGTTATGCCTAATAAATTGAAACTCAGATCTCAGTTATGGTCGGGATGTTTACATAAAAGCGCCTCCGTGGCCAAGACAGAGACTGTTTTAATTTGGTTATGGCCATATAGCAGGGAATTCGAAACTGGCCTTGAGGTGGGGAATTGGAAACTTCAAAACTTAATTGTGGATCGGAAATCGTAAAGAACATCTTAATTATTGTCGGTATGTAAAAGAAGTTACGAATGCCATGGAGTATTAAATTCATGTGGACAAAGATTCAGCTGAGTGTCAGAAGAAATGTTATGTAGGCATGTATTGTTTGTATAATCAACTCATCTCATTCGTCGGTAGCATTATTCCGAGCGGTCTAAGGCGCTGGTTTAAGGCACCAGTCTCTTCAGGCGTGGGTTCGAATCCACCGGCTGCCACAATGTTTTGATACTTTTATTTTTGCCTTTGATGGTGTACGTTAGATTTCCTCATTCCTTAACGTTTTGAAACATACTACATTTAAATTTTAAAATTTAAGAAAATCGTAGCTAAGACTCAATCGGTATCTTTGGCGAATGATGAAATGCTTTGTGACATAATTCGAATACACGATGCACCTCCCACAGGGGCGTGTCACGCTTAGAAACAGCGTTAGAAAGACATATAGGTATATAGACCCTACCCTAGTACTATATAAAAGGAAAGGGATGTAACGACGGAAACCACCCTCCTCAATCTAAGTTAGATTTCACCGATGTAAACTATTTTATAAGTCCTGTCAGTTTTTACGGATCAAAAGCGAGATGATTTCCTTACAAGAGTCGCGGCGCATAACTTCTTTGAAATAATGATCCTGATTGTGACCATTGTATAGCTCATTTTGTAGGGAAATCATCTCGCTTTTGATCCGTAGGTCTCGACGGGCCTTAAAATAGTTTACGTGGTGAAATCTCTCTCGAGGGTAATACGAAGTCTGATATACGCCTCTTTGTAGCAGTGTATCATCCCTCGCCTACCGGCTTGGGTGACACTGCTACAAAGAGGCGTACATCGCCTACCGGCTCGAGTGACACTGCTACAAAGAGAGAGAAGCATACAACGTATTTATCTTACCGCCATGTTAAATGTACAAACTATCATATTGTTTTATTTTAAAGATCGCTACCGACTATATGACAAGTAAACAAAATGGCGTCTGCCCCTCGACTGGATTTTTTAAATCAGTGAAATATATTCTGACAAGGTTAACACTGCTATAAAAATGGTTAATTATGTTTAAGTTGAGTGTACAAACGATGCAATGTATAACATAGTTTAAATAAAGCAGTGAAAGTCGGTAAAATAAATGTGTACATTGTGAAATCAAAAACAGCTAATCGAATGGTTTTAGAACTCCGGACACTGCATGCGTCATATTATGACGTCATACGATTGTTTGCGATACAGCTTCTCGGCGGAGAGTTTGGCGGTTACCGTGGCAGCGGGTAATATTTTTTCCAGTTGTCACCCTCCTGGGAGGGGTGAAACGGAAACTTGTTAAAGCGTCATTGGCCAATGAAATTAAAGTATTTCGCATGAAGGTAAGATAAAAACTTTTGTTTAGCAGCCGATGATCACATTAGCCAAGTCGAGATAACGGATATATATTTATATATATATATATATATACTAAACGCCAAAAGAACCGTTACCCGCCTACCTTAAAGGTCACATGCAACCAAAAAAATCAACCATAATTAAAACACAATTATCACTTCTTCATGACATATAATATACATTGCTGATTATGAAAAAACAAATAAACAAAATTATAAGCGTATAATCGCAAATCAAAAGTGCAATATTTTGTACTTGGGTTTACCTCCCTCGAAACGAAGCAGCCGGGATACCGAACCCAGTCAGAGCGGGTGGGTGTGCACTCAAGTGTAACGGCTGGTTCATTTGCAGATGCCGCCTTCACGGCTCATTGTGTGTGTATATATAGAGATGTTGGGTTTTGTAAATACATGCTTATTTTTTTGTGCATAACATTTTGCAATCAACAGACATCATAACATGTCATGTGTTCAAGTATCACACCTGACTGCCTGTGTAATTACATAATGTGACAGAGACCGAACTCGGGCCATAAATCAATGCATTTTGTTTATGGTGTATAGCCTGATTGGTGTTAAGTTCAAATTGCATGTGGTCAGTGATAGCAGCTGTGTATTGAATATTGTCATTAGCAGACAGGCAGGCAGACACACAGGTGTCAATAAAACAAGACATTGAGTTTTGTCTGTGACAACGTCATATCTATATCACAGTTAGAAATTCTGTCAACTCTAAATAATGACATTGCTTTTAAAAAGTATCGAACTGAGAAAGTGTCTCGGTAAGAAGAACGTGTGATGAAATAGACAAATGAAATTATATAAACAGTTAATTTACTGTCATAACATATAAAAAGCTCGCGCCTGTGAGATATCAACAAAACATTAGAAAAATAGCTCACACCAAAGCCTTCACCGAGTATTCACCCGACAACCCGCTTCCAAGCTGCGCGAACCTATTTACTTGCGCACGTGCTATGAGCGCAGCCCAGCTGTTGAAACCCAGCTGTTGAACACAAATGGTTCTAACGTTAAAAGTGGCATGTTACAGTTTATGATTGTTACATTTCCAGAAAGCTATTGTTTATCGTTTGTTAATATCATGTTTTTCTCCGTACGATTATTATATCTATAATATATCTGTATTCCCGGAGCGGTATTCATATAAGCACCATACTGCTTGTTTACCAATCCGGTTCCTCTTTTGGAAATAAATATGTTTAAACCAAACCCGTTTTCCCCAGAAAAGTCTGGGGGAAATTAGTGAAACGTTTGAACTCTGATTTCGCGCGTTTTTTTTCATAGCGTTATTTTTCAACTTTATAAGTTGAATTTGCATTTTGGACGATTTGTTTCGGTATGTCCATACCGAAAGGTATCAGAATCTGCAAAGTTGTGTTTTACGTTGCATGTGACCTTTAATGAATTACTGAAAAACTGTCAAAGATAATATGTTAGAAGGTATTGGTTTACAAGAAAGCTTAACAACACAGCTTTCTGCAAATCACGAAAATAAATTCTCAAATGCATTCAAATTTATTTGAAATGCATCTTTTTCAGAAGAGTTTAATTGTCCTATTTTCGTCCATGCCGAAATTAGCCAATAACAGTGATTTCGAGCTCCAATAGAAAGGTTGAAATAAAATTCTGCTTTGGGACAATGATAAACCATTTAAAGTGCCCATTTTTCAACTATTAAAACAAGAAACAACTGTTGTAGAGTGTGTAAAATTGTAAAAGAATCATTCCTACGATTTCAGTCTTTTAAAACATTTTCTGCTGATTTGCATTAGTGAAAACAAGTAAAACGTGTCTTTGATATTGTGAAAAAAATGTTTAGGAACATCTACAATTATCTTTGATAACATTTTTGCTTGCAAAGTAACATTTTCCATTTTCTGTTTACACATAGCAATATCTAAACACAGCAATGTTCAAGCAGTATTTGCATCCATTTCACATGTAGAATGATTCTATAGGGTATGAAGAGAGCCTAGAATACCAGATATGATACACAAGTACGAGAAGTATGCCATGATTAACAGCTGAAGAAAGAGGAAGAGCCATTTGGATGATGCAGATGGGGTCGACATACAACGCTGTTGCCAACACCCTCGGATGCCACCGTATCACGGTTATAAGATTTATTCAGGGCTTCAGACAGACTGGGGTCACCGCATTCTCTTCCCACAGAGCTTACTCCTGTCATATCTTCCTACATAACCTCTGTTCTAATACGGCCCTTTCATGGTGTGAGCGTTCAAGATTCGTGATTGGAGGCAATCAGATTTAGTTGTGCAATCAGCGACGTTCTTTCAAAAGTGATCATTCGCAAGGCCTCGGTAATTTCCGTATACTTCGAGAAAACTAAACCTCTTCCCCTGCGCGATGCGCAAACGTTTCTTCTAGACAGAACTCAGTCATGTTATGGCGGATCAGTGGCGTCTCCATCGCCCTAGTTGACAACGGACAAGCTAGCCATTAAACGTCTTGTGTGTAACATCAACACAAGTCCCCGGCAGATGGGGGGATATTTGTGGCCTCACATTTGCTTGTGTTAGTCAAGTTGAATCTAAGTCGATGTAACACGTGTTCTGATTGGATAGAAAGAAGGGAGATAATTCGTGTTGCGATCTTTGCCGCTAGGGGATTTTACGAGAACCGGGAAATATGGCCGTATTAGAACAGAGGTTCGTAGGAAGATATGACAAGTAACCTCTGTGGGAAGAGAATGGGGTCACCGTAGACAGACCAAGAAGTGGAAGGCCACGCATCACAACGCCAGCTGAAGATAGGTACCTCCGTCATTAAGGAAGGAGGGTAACGTTTCTTTTGGCGTTTAGTGTATACAATGTATTTATGTGCTTTGCTTTACTTTACCATATAGATGATTTATTAGGTGCGAGTGGTGATCGATGAGCTCTGAGCCTCACACATATATACTTGACCTAAAGACATTAAAGTGTTCTATTTTTATGATGTGGGAGGGATGTCATCCCAATTTCCAAAGTTCTTTTTTGGCTGTCTGGAAAGATAGCTATGACGCCAGTTGATTTGAGTGGGTTTCTCCTACAGCTTTATTAATGTTTCGGAACATATTCATGGATTGCATCTTGGCAGTGACTGATTTGTGGACTTGAGGAGCGTCCTGATTGAATGGCAGGCCTTTTCCAACTTCTCTTGTCATCTAATCTGAAATTCACCTGGTCTCCCTTAGTCTCAAATTCACTCAAATCTATGTTGCGTTTCCTGTTGGCCTTTTCGGAAGATAATCTAACCAAAACGACCCAATCTCCACCTTATGGAAGACCTACCCTTTACACCTGATGGAACAGTTTTCCCCTTCATTGGTGGTTCTGATGTCAAATGGATCCACTGCTTTGATTGGTGGTAGAAACTCGGGTTGGCGCGAACCAAGGTTTCATCCATAGTCACAAATCTCTCCACGAACCTTTCTGGATCATCTTCAATTAGAGCAATGTTATCCTGAAACACGTTGTGTCTTGAAGCCAAAGAGTGAGTGAGTTTTTGTTTTACGCCACTTTTAGCAATATTTCAGCAATATCACGCCGGGGACAACCAGAAATGGGCTTCACAAATTGTACCCATGTGGGGAATCGAATCCGTGTCTTCGTCGTGATGAAGCCAAAGCGCTTGCGCTTTGTTTATTGTCAAAGTATGTCATAATGGATTATGTATTCTGGGGAATGTCGACTTAATAAACAACACGAGGCTCATGTCTCATTCGCTTTGTGAGCACGTGGATTCGTGGGCTCTCAGGATTAGTTCTGACGCTGCTGACGTCACAGGACTTCCAGGAGCGGGCTCGTGTTCAATGCTTAAATTCAAGTTTGTCCATTTGTCACAGAAACAGACCCCTGCATATTTTATTGACTTGTCACATCATCACAACCAACGAAACTGAAATATTCATGAAAGCGGCGTTAAATTCAACTCACTCACCCACTCAATCATGGTACATAGAAACAGACCCGTGAAGGTCCGGGTTAGAATTGGCCTTCAGTAACCCATACTTGTCGTAAGAGGCGACTAACGGGATCGGGTGGTCAGACTCGCTGACTTGGTTGACACATGCCATCGGTTCCCAATTGCGCAGATCGATGCTCATGCTGTTGATCACTGAATTGTCTGGTCCAGACTCAACTATTTACAGACCGCCGCCATATAGCTGGAATATTGCTGAGTGCGGCGTAAAACTAAACTCACTCACTCACTCACATAGAAACAGCGCGAAGAACCAAGGGAAGCAGTCGTAATATATTTGCAACCTCCTGGCATACCGCCGAACGCTGTGCGAGATCAATGGTCGTCCTGACAGAAATATTAGTAGAAGTGTCAATGAAAGCAGAGGAGGATCTGTGTGGGGGTGTGGGGTTTGTAATTGAGTGAGGAGGGGGAGTTGTGAGAGGGGTGGGGGTTGCACTGGGGTGGGGAATGAAGGGGGCGTTAGTGCTGTAATGTGAGGTAATATGTTATGGATCATCGTCAACCAAAGCCAGCGGTGACTGCATTTAACTCATTTTTAAACTCTTTTCTCCCGCTTCCATATGATGTTCTCACTTCAACGTCATCACACAGAAGCCACACAAGGCTACAACTGCTTGAAGACAGGTCAGTTTCAACGTTGTCTAAAACAGCCATATAACTAATATACTTTCTTCACAACAATATAAGAAGCAGTTTAGAAAATATACTCATGCCAATAATGGTTGTCACCCCCTCCCCACCCCAACCACCCACACACCTCACACCCCACCCCACACCCCCTCTCCAATTAAAAAATTGCAGGGGGTGACAACCATTATTGGCATGAGTATATTATGTCCAGCAAAAGAAATTTCGTTTATTTTGGAGACTGAACCTTAACCAACATAAACAATCCACGTCAGCCACAACGTTGATCCATCAATGATGCCATGAGACTTTTTTGAGCCAATGATTTCATCAGAGTGCCCGTGTATATGTCCATCCCTCGAGAAACTCTCCAATCAACCCAGTATGAGGTGCATGCCAATAATATTAGCATCCGTTATGATAAAATTTGAATTTGAATGTGACTTTTCTGTTTTTGTGAGCCCGTTACGAGATTCATGCTTTCTGATGTTGAGGCTTCAGAAGATTCAAGATGGCTTCCTGACCCTCGAGAGGCAAAGACTGACAGGGCCATGTCTGATTTACTTAGATTGGATATTCACGAACACTGTCCTCAACCTGTCTTGCAATTGCAGCGAAGGAGAAAATGTCATGTTGAAAAGGCCATTCTAAAATGTTATTTTCAGGCTTTTAAGACCTGTAGAATATGACTATTCTACAAAATGACCAACAGCGCACCGTCCGCCTCTATTCCCTAGACACTCAATGTAACTTATTTATGAAATTCGATTATGGGCTTTAAGAACGTGACGTCTTTGAATTTCATTACAGAGAAATGTATCGATGGGAAAACTTGTTTGCTATAATTCTTCACTAAATGTATTTATATCTTTTTTCGGACGGAAAAATGTCAGCGGGTGTGATTCTTCAGTTTTGTTTGATCGTTTTTTGTGGAGGGAATAAGTTGCTTTGTTTTCTTTGCACATGTCCGTGGACTTCTCACGGTTTCCAAAAACGTGGAACAGATTTGTTTCGACGTTGGCATAGGCATTGAATGTGTGGTGGGCACCAGTGCGTAAATACGTCCATTACGAGACTTCACTTAACTAATAAACAACGGTCGTGTGCGAAGACTAACTATTGTTCAATCACTCAAACTTTAACGAGGTTATAGACGGTTTTACAGTTAAACGGCATCAAAGAATAAGCAGTGTGGACGCATCACGAGTATCCATACAGGGGCTGAGGGGTGGCTAAAGCATTCACTCGTCACGCCGATGACCTGGGTTCGATTCCTCATATGGGTACAATGTGTGAAGCCAATTTCTGGTATCATCCGCCGTGATATTGCTGGAATATTGCTAAAAGCGACGTACTCACTCACTCACTCCTTGTTATACAAGAAACAAAACCATTGCCATAATTTTGAAAACTATTTGTTAAGACCATTGTATGATTCTAGCTATATGATGCACTCGTGTTAATAACTCAACATAGAATAGTGATGGTGCTCATGCTGTTGATCACTGGATTGTCTGGTCCAGACTCGATTATTTTCAGACCGCATACAGCTGGAATTTTGCTGAGTGCGGCTTAAAACTAAACTCACTCATTCACTCATGTCATGCAGTCTTGTGGAGGGTTTTGGTGACATGGATTTAAATACAGACGAATCTATCTCACTGACGTCTTAGTTCAACCTCAAGTGTCAAGGATTGGCCTGTTCACCATTACTGGATACCAGACTATCAATATATCTGACGCACACGTTCAAACTTGTTTTGAATTTGTTTATTTGAGTTGACAATATTCATTACGAAAAGGAAGCAGGAGCTCAGAATTTGTGTCCATTGCCCGTTCCTGTCTAATGTCATCTAAATGTCAAAATCTCTGTTATCTATGAGATAGTCCAGCATTTCACATAATGTTACCTCATTAAACTTCAGATAATAGAAACCTTTAGAAATGCAGTATACAGTGTTACACCACCACACCACTTAAAACAACCTGTGAAGATCCGGGTTAGAAATGATCTTCAGCAACCCATGCTTGTGTAAGAGGCGACTATCGGAATCTGGTTGACAGATGTCATCCTATCCAAGTTGCTGCTGATCACTGGGTTATCTGGTCCAGACTCGAGTATTTACCATATTGTTGGAATATCGTTGAGTGCAGCGTTAAACAACAAACACATGGAATCACTTAAAACCATTGATAAGGGTAAGTCTTCACCCCAACGACTTGTTTCCTCGGACTACCACATGATACCATTTTCGCACTCCTCCAGACAATTCACTTTTCATTCGGTTCTAGATGAAAACTCAATCAGACTCAATCGTTCGACCAGCAGTTTTCAATAGATAGGGTTGAATGTAGATTGAAAAGTCTGTCAGCTTTGATCGCTTCATCTTGTAAAAGATTGTCACGGTTTTTCATTTTCCATCCATTGAGTAAATACAATGGAACATGCTTGTGCGGAACATTTAGTGCTGATGTTTTCAACATAATGACTGTTAAACATGACCACAGGTGTTTTTAAACAGGTGAAATTTGTTGCGGAAGTAGGGTAAGTGGGGTTAGCTTCCTGTTCTCAGAAAACGAATTTGGTAAGCCATTTTTTATTGCTGCTTTAAGGTCACACTGTGCACACAGACACATTTAACAGCTATTGAATGCAAAGTTGTTAAAAACATGAGAACGTGAAGTCTACGAAAAAACATTCGGTTTTGTGAAAACTCCAGCAACATTCCAGGAATATCCCAACACGGCAAGCCAGATGCCCCCAAACTACCATTTGTTTTTGAATGAAACTTTAAACTAAATGTTCTCTAAGATCATGGCTTCGAAACCCAACGGCACTAATTAAAATGCCTTTGAAATATTGATATGACAAGCTGGTTAAGACGTTTCATAAAAATGTCGTTTACCCCTTAGCTGGAATGCACAACGATATTAATTCGATCGAAGCAGTGATATTAGACTAATCAACCATCTAAAAAGTTGCTTAATGAGCCACAAAAATCATTTGGTAGATACTGGAATGTCGCATTAGTCTCCTGACCTATTAGTGCTTTGTTTCTATTGCCACAATGCTTAGTGTTAATTACTTACCTTAAAGAAATGCCTCTGACGCTTAACCTTAAGCTAATGTCATGACATTTGATTCCAGGCTCCTGTCAGTTATTCTTTATATTTATTTGCTTGTTATGATGTTTGACCATTGTGAATGTAATCTTTGACTTCAATACCACTTGGCCAGCATACATTGTAGAGAGCATTGTTCAATTAAACAGATGTTCTTTCAAAGATATATTCACCTGTTCCTTGGACACCCTTACTCAGCCAAAAACTTTCTTGACCAAACACGTCATTTTCATACATTTCCAATATAAATTTTACAAACATCATACGATTTTGTGGTACATGGTAGGTGAAGGCTGCCATACCTTAGGGATGTCATGTTTCTCGAGTAACTTTGATTTAAATAGTATTTGAGATGACAAAACAACAAAACGTTTTCCATGTTCAGAAGTCATCTCTGCTAAAGGTTCCTTGGGCGATTCTGACTATGTCATATGCATTTGTTTATGAGTCAATATGGAGTAATGGTGACACCAGATTTGTGAGGAAAGATGAGCGTATCCCGCTTCACCAGTTGTACAATCACAGGAGATGAAGAAGCAAATCAACTCACCACCTGAAACCTGGGACATAAGGACATAGGACATCATTACTGCTACTGGAAAGCCAATTTTGTTTTGCTTGGTAGTACTCAGCAGTATTCCAACTATATGACAGTGGTCTGTAAATATCCAGTGATCAACAGCATGAGCATCTATCTACGCAATTGGAATACGATGACATGTGTCAAACAAGTCAGCGAGCCTGAACACTCGATCCCGTTAGTTGCCTCTTACGACAAGCATGGGTTACTGAGGACCAATTCTAACCCGGATCTTCACGGGTATTCAATGGTGTAAACCAAGAGCCGGATGACCCTGTTTAAATTATTTCGAGCATTCTCGATTGTACTGCTTGGTATGGGATATGTCAGCTTGAAAGGATGGAAGGCGAGAAATCTGATATTTTTTACAAGCTAGACCATCGTACTGACAAACCTATTTACATATTCAGGGCGAGTCTGAGACTCGAACCCGCTTTAATTGGTTAAGACATAACACTGTTCCTGATCCTCCCATAACGTGTGAAGCTGTACCCTGACCAGGGCTTCAGAAAAAATGGAAACACTGACAAGATCGTGATCTCGTATCGATTTATGGAGCTACCTATCGTCACTGACCCTTCTAAATGGTACCTGAACAGTAAATTGAAGTATTCTCCCTCAATGTTTGTTATAGTTTCTGTGACCCATGACTTAATTTAAAACTGTGGCTTATTGCTGACCTTTACCTGACACATATCCATAACATTTTTTGTTCGTGATGTCACCCGGAAATCAGTTTCTGCAGGACGGGTGTATACCCTGCCATGCCATGCAATGTCGCGTTGAAATTGATCTACGTCTAATCCGTCAGCAACTTTTAGTGTAAATACGACTGAAAGAGAAAACAATTTAACTTAATGTTAAAGTAATGACATTACGTCTGTGAAGAACACAAAGACAGATTTAATTATCCTGACGAGAAATGTAATATTCCCGGCTTAAAAAGGACATGCCAAACGCATATTTGATATGTTAGGACATATCATGCAAGGGACTGAGCTGTTTTGATAGAAGTTGTTTTCTATCTTTGTAGTTTGGACCTTGAAAATGCCTTTGCCGTTTTGTTTGATAGCTCTATTTTTAAGGTAGTATTATTACCTGATAAATTAATCGTGAAAGAAAATCTGGACTTCTTGAAATCATGTTTACTTTAATTTGCGTTCTGTCCCTAGGGGCAGCTAAGTGCAAATTTTGAAACTTGATCATTGTTATTATTGTGGAAAGCAACAAAGTTAATCGTATTAAATGTTTTACCATCCGTTTCGTCTGGGCTAGAACCCCTTCTTAAAGTCTTAGCTTAATTTAAGAAAAGTCATCAATAGCATCCTCATCTTCATGATTAGAAGTAATCTTCTTTTCAGAGAGTGTTTGAAGGAAAGGGTAAAAGCAAAGGATTTGATGGCTTTCTTAAAGAAAACACGTACATCGAATCGATTGTATTGGCTGTACAATTTCACCGACCAGTGTCACATGTCTGATTTTTATGCATGTACATGTGGAAACATACATGTAATCATGGGGACTATTTTTACTAATCATGCCAGATTAGTTCACGATGACCAGACTGTCCAGATGGACGTGACTATGTCACGGTGCCCATTTCAAAAGGTGCACATTATGCCTACAGGTGATTATTGAAGGAAGTCTGAACTGAATAGTCTCGGGTCGATTTTCATGGAGTGTCTGGTTCTGGCTAACATAAAGACAGTCTTTAGCAACGTTTTATCAGCAAGGTCTGGGCTCGAAGTGTATGGACACAAGAAGGAGAATAAGATCCTCTGTCCCAATTTCCTGCAGTGAGATCCCTTGAACTTAGTGACGACTATCTCAAAGTGACTGAGCTTCTCATTTGGTTCATGGTTCTTTGAAAAGTTGGTTGAGAATGTTGTTCCCATTTTATGTTCATTGCTGCCAAAAATTGTCTGGATGGGATCAACGCGATCGTGTGCTTGTGGATTCGAGTAACGGATTCTCACCGATTACATTTAAAGGCTTGTTAACGCTACAACAAAAATGGTAAGGTTTGAACCTGTTTCACTTTGGGTTTCGGGCTCTGACGCTCACACGCCCTAACAGCGATGAAAGTCTTGTGAAGACCACACTCACTCTCTCTCGTCAAAGAAGGTTGGTTGGAGCACGTTCTGTATCTTCTGTCATTATTGTGACAGTTATAAAGTCAATACCATGGCAACATGTTGTAAATAGTGTAGGAGCAACGTGTTGTAACCCATGAATGAGGAACCTGTTATAACTTGTGTTGGAATAAAACATGACAAAATCTGTGTAGAAACAATATGTAGGAGAAGAATGCAGTTATTCTATCAGGAACAGCTTGTCGTGACTCATGTTGTAGAAGCATGTAGCAAATCGTGGTGGAGCAGGATATGGTAACTAACGCTGGAGCAACATGTAGTAACTCATGAAGAAGCAGCATGTAGTAACCCATGTTGGAGCGAAATGTAGTAAATCATGAAGAAACAGCATGTAGTAACTTATATTGTAGCGACATGAAGTAACTCATGTTGGAGCAGCTTGTAGTAACCAATGAAGAAGCAGCATGTAGTAACTTATATTGGAGCGACATGTAGTAACTCATGAAGAAGCAGCATGTAGTAACTTATATTGGAGCGACATGTAGTAACTCATGAAGAAGCAGCATGTAGTAACTTATATTGGAGCGACATGTAGTAACTCATGAAGAAGCAGCATGTAGTAACTTATATTGGAGCGACATGTAGTAACTCATGAAGAAGCAGCATGTAGTAACTTATATTGGAGCGACATGTAGTAACTCATGAAGAAGCAGCATGTAGTAACTTATATTGGAGCAGCATGTAGTAACTCATGAAGAAGCAGCATGTAGTAACTTATATTGGAGCGACATGTAGTAACTCATGAAGAAGCAGCATGTAGTATCTTATATTGGAGCGACATGTAGTAACTCATGAAGAAGCAGCATGTAGTAACTTATATTGGAGCGACATGTAGTAACTCATGAAGAAGCAGCATGTAGTAACTTATATTGGAGCGACATGTAGTAACTCATGAAGAAGCAGCATGTAGTATATTGAGCTATATTGGAGCATCATGTAGTAACTCATGTAGTAACCCGCGAGAAGCAGCATGTAGTAACATATATTGGAGCGACATGTAGTAACTCATGAAGAAGCAGCATGTAGTAACTTATATTGGAGCGACATGTAGTAACTCATGAAGAAGCAGCATGTAGTAACCTATATTGGAGCGACATGTAGTAACTCATGAAGAAGCAGCATGTAGTAACTTATATTGGAGCGACATGTAGTAACTCATGAAGAAGCAGCATGTAGTAACTTATATTGGAGCGACATGTAGTAACTCATGAAGAAGCAGCATGTAGTAACCCATATTGGAGCGACATGTAGTAACTCATGAAGAAGCAGCATGTAGTAACTTATATTGGAGCGACATGTAGTAACTCATGAAGAAGCAGCATGTAGTATCTTATATTGGAGCAGCTTGTAGTAACTCATGAAGAAGCAGCATGTAGTAACATATATTGGAGCGACATGTAGTAACTCATGAAGAAGCAGCATGTAGTAACTTATATTGGAGCGACATGTAGTAACTCATGAAGAAGCAGCATGTAGTAACTTATATTGGAGCGACATGTAGTAACTCATGAAGAAGAAGCATGTAGTATCTTATATTGGAGCGACATGTAGTAACTCATGAAGAAGCAGCATGTAGTATCTTATATTGGAGCGACATGTAGTAACTCATGAAGAAGCAGCATGTAGTAACCCATATTGGAGCGACATGTAGTAACTCATGAAGAAGCTGCATGTAGTAACCCATATTGGAGCAGCTTGTAGTAACTCATGAGGAAGCAGTTGTAAGCAGAATGTGTATTCCCATTCAGTTAGAATAAACCGCTGTCATGCTCTAAAGTGCACAGTGCTAAGTAATTGAAATATGAATGGTACAATTTTTTTCCTAAAAAGGAAATTTGCGATTGGAAAATGGAAATGATCCATTTTATCATACAGCTTGATACGGTTTGTAAGTTATAAGGTTTGTTTGTGTTTTCGTTTGGTGTTCAGCGTGTAGTAACTCAGGAAGAAGAAACATGTAGTAATCCGTGTAAAAGCAGCATATAGTAACTTGTGTAACTCACGTTGGAGCACCATGTAGTAACACATGAAGAAGCAGCATGTTGTATCTCATGTACGAGTAACATGTAGTAGCCCACCTAAAAGCAGCATGTGGTAACTCATGAAGAAGCAGCATGTTGTAAGTGAAACTTATATATGATCAACATGTAGTAACCCGTGAAAAGACGGCAAGCAGTAACTCATTAAGAAGCAGCTTGTAGTACCTCATGTAAGAGCAACATATAGTAACCCATGAAGACGCAGGGTGTAGTAACTTATTTATGATCAACATGTAGGAAACCCGTGAAGGAGCAGCTTGTAGTACCTCATGTAGGAGCAACATATAGTAACTTATATTGGAGCCATGTAGTAACTCATGAAGACGCAGGGCGTAGTAACTTATATTATGATCAACATGTAGAAACCGTGAAGGAGCAGCATGTAGTACATCATGTTGGAGCAACATATAGTAACTCATGAAGACGCAGGGCGTAGTAACTTATTTATGATCAACATGTAGTAAACCGTGAAGGAAGCAGCATGTAGTAACTCATGTAGGAGCAACATGTAGTAACCCATAGAGAAGACGTAGGGCGTAGTAACTTATTTATGATCAACATGTAGTAAAGGAGCAACCGTGAAGAAGCAGCATGTAGCTAGTGAAGTACCTCATTTAGGAGCAACATATAGTAACTCATGAAGACGCAGGGCGTAGTAACTAATTTATGATCAACATGTAGAAAACCGTGAAGGAGCAGCTTGTAGTACGTCATGTTGGAGCAACATATAGTAACCCATGAAGACGAAGGGCGTAGTAACTTATTTATGATCAACATGTAGAAAACCGTGAAGGAGCAGCTTGTAGTACCTCATGTAGGAGCAACATTTAGTAACCCATGAAGACGCAGGGTGTAGTAACTTATTTATGATCAACATGTAGAAAACCGTAAAGGAGCAGCTTGTAGTAGCATATTATATTGAGGCAGCATGTAGCAACTTATGTAAGATCAGCGTGTAGTAACTCAGGAAGAAGAAACATGTAGTAATCCGTGTAAAAGCAGCATATAGTAACTTGTTGTAACTCACGTTGGAGCACCATGTAGTAACACATGAAGAAGCAGCATGTTGTATCTCATGTACGAGTAACATGTAGTAGCCCACCTAAAAGCAGCATGTGGTAACTCATGAAGAAGCAGCATGTTGTAAGTGAAACTTATATATGATCAACATGTAGTAACCCGTGAAAAGACGGCAAGCAGTAACTCATTAAGAAGCAGCTTGTAGTACCTCATTTAGGAGCAACATATAGTAACCCATGAAGACGCAGGGTGTAGTAACTTATTTATGATCAACATGTAGAAAACCGTGAAGGAGCAGCTTGTAGTACCTCATGTAGGAGCAACATATAGTAACCCATTAAGACGCAGGGCGTAGTAACTTATTTATGATCAACATGTAGTAACCCATGAAGAGACGGTAACTTAAGATCAACATGTAGTAACTCATTAAGAAGCAGCTTGTAGTACCTCATGTAGGAGCAACATATAGTAACCCATGAAGACGCAGGGTGTAGTAACTTATTTATGATCAACATGTAGAAAACCGTGAAGGAGCAGCTTGTAGTACCTCATGTAGGAGCACACATATAGTAACCTCATGAAGAAGCAGCATGTAGTAACCCCATGTTGGAGCGAAATGTAGTAACTCATGAAGAAACAGCATGTAGTAACTTATATATTAGTAGCGACATGAAGTAACTCCATGTTGGAGCAGCTTGTAGTAACCAATGAAGAAGCAGCATGTAGTAACATATATTGGAGCAGCTTGTAGTAACTCATGAAGAAGCAGCATGTAGTAACTTATATTGGAGCGACATGTAGTAACTCATGAAGAAGCAGCATGTAGTAACTTATATTGGAGCGACATGTAGTAACTCATGAAGAAGCAGCATGTAGTAACTTATATTGGAGCGACATGTAGTAACTCATGAAGAAGCAGCATGTAGTAACTTATATTGGAGCAACATGTAGTAACTCATGAAGAAGCAGCATGTAGTAACTTATATTGGAGCGACATGTAGTAACTCATGAAGAAGCAGCATGTAGTATCTTATATTGGAGCGACATGTAGTAACTCATGAAGAAGCAGCATGTAGTAACTTATATTGGAGCGACATGTAGTAACTCATGAAGAAGCAGCATGTAGTAACTTATATTGGAGCGACATGTAGTAACTCATGAAGAAGCAGCATGTAGTAACTTATATTGGAGCGACATGTAGTAACTCATGAAGAAGCAGCATGTAGTAACTTATATTGGAGCAGCTTGTAGTAACTCATGAAGAAGCAGCATGTAGTAACTTATATTGGAGCGACATGTAGTAACTCATGAAGAAGCAGCATGTAGTAACTTATATTGGAGCGACATGTAGTAACTCATGAAGAAGCAGCATGTAGTAACTTATATTGGAGCGACATGTAGTAACTCATAAAGAAGCAGCATGTAGTAACTTATATTGGAGCGACATGTAGTAACTCATGAAGAAGCAGCATGTAGTATCTTATATTGGAGCATCTTGTAGTAACTCATGAAGAAGCAGCATGTAGTAATATATATTGTAGCGACATGTAGTAACTCATGTAGAAGAAGCAGCATGTAGTAACTTATATTGGAGCAGCTTGTAGTAACTCATGAAGAAGCAGCATGTAGTAACTTATATTGGAGCGACATGTAGTAACTCATGAAGAAGCAGCATGTAGTAACTTATATTTGAGCGACATGTAGTAACTCATGAAGAAGCAGCATGTAGTATCTTATATTTGGAGCGACATGTAGTAACTCATGAAGAAGAAGCATGTAGTATCTTATATTGGAGCGACATGTAGTAACCTCATGAAGAAGCAGCCTTCATGTATCTTATATTGGAGCGACATGTAGTAACTCATGAAAAGCAGCATGTAGTAACCCATATTGGAGCGACATGTAGTAACTCATGAAGAAGCAGCATGTAGTAACCCATATTGGAGCGACATGTAGTAACTCCATGAAGAAGCTGCATGTAGTAACCCATATTGGAGCAACTTGTAGTAACTCATGAAGAAGCAGCAGCAGAATGTGTATTCCAATTCAGTTAGAATACACCGCTGTCATGCTCTAAAGTGCACAGTGTTAAGTAATTGAAATATGAATGGGTCAATTTTTTCCTAAAAAGGAAATTTTATGATTGGAAAATGGAAATGATCCATTTTATCATACAGCTTCTTGATACGGTTTGTAAGTTATAAGGTTTGTTTGTGTTTTCGTTTGGTGTTCAGCGTGTAGTAATTCAGGAAGAAGAAGAAACATGTAGTAATCCGTGTAAAAGCAGCATATAGTAAGCTTGTGTAACTCACGTTGGAGCACCATGTAGTAACACATGAAGAAGCAGCATGTTGTATCTCATGTACGAGTAACATGTAGTAGCCCACCTAAAAGCAGCATGTGGTAACTCATGAAGAAGCAGCATGTTGTAAGTGAAACTTATATATGATCAACATGTAGTAACCCGTGAAAAGACGGCAAGCAGTAACTCATTAAGAAGCAGCTTGTAGTAAACCTCATTTAGGAGCCCATGAAGACGCAGGGTGTAGTAACTTATTTATGATCAACATGTAGAAAACCGTGAAGGAGCAGCTTGTAGTACCTCATGTAGGAGCAACATATAGTAACCCATTAAGACGCAGGGCGTAGTAACTAATTTATGATCAACATGTAGAAAACCGTGAAGGAGCAGCTTGTAGTACCTCATGTTGGAGCAACATATAGTAACCCCCTGAGAGACGCAGGGCGTAGTAACCAATTTATGATCAACATGTAGAAAACCGTGAAGGAGCAGCTTGTAGTACATCATGTTGGAGCAACATATAGTAATACCTGAAGACGAAGGGCGTAGTAACTTATTTTATGATCAACATGTAGAAAAAACCGTGAAGGAGCAGCTTGTAGTACCTCATGTAGGAGCAACATTTAGTAACCCTGAAGACGCAGGGTGTAGTAACTCCATTTATGATCAACATGTAGAAAACCGTAAAGGAGCAGCTTGTAGTAGCATATTATATTGAGGCAGCATGTAGCAACTTATGTAAGATCAGCGTGTAGTAACTCAGGAAGAAGAAACATGTAGTAATCCGTGTAAAAGCAGCATATAGTAACTTGTGTAACTCACGTTGGAGCACCATGTAGTAACACATGAAGAAGCAGCATGTTGTATCTCATGTACGAGTAACATGTAGTAGCCCACCTAAAAGCAGCATGTGGTAACTCATGAAGAAGCAGCATGTTGTAAGTGAAACTTATATATGATCAACATGTAGTAACCCGTGAAAAGACGGCAAGCAGTAACTCATTAAGAAGCAGCTTGTAGTACCTCATTTAGGAGCAACATATAGTAACCCATTAAGACGCAGGGTGTAGTAACTTATTTATGATCAACATGTAGAAAACCGTGAAGGAGCAGCTTGTAGTACCTCATGTAGGAGCAACATATAGTAACCCATTAAGACGCAGGGCGTAGTAACTTATTTATGATCAACATGTAGAAAACCGTGAAGGAGCAGCGTGTAGTAGTTGATGTTGGTGTGACATAGTAACCCTGAAGACGCAGGACGTAGTAACTTATTTATGATCAACATGTAGAAAACCGTGAAGGAGCAGCGTGTAGTAGTTGATGTTGGAGTGACATATAGTAGCTCCATGAAGACGCAGGGCGTAGTAATTTATTTATGATCAACATGTAGAAAACCGTGAAGGAGCAGCGTGTGAGTACCTCATGTAGGAGCAACATATAGTAAGCCATGAAGACGCAGGGCGTAGTAACTTATTTATGATCAACATGTAGAAAACCGTGAAGGAGCAGCGTGTAGTAGTTGACGTTGGGTGACATATATGGTAAGCCATGAAGACGTAGGGCGTAGTAACTTATTTATGATCAACATGTAGAAAACTGTGAAGAAGCAGCGTGTAGTAGTTGATGTTAGTGTGACATATAGGTAACCCCTGAAGACGCAGGGCGTAGTAACTTATTTATGATCAACATGTAGAAAACCGTGAAGAACGGCAGCGTGTAGTTACCTCATGTAGCAGAGACAACATATAGTAACCCATGAAGACGCAGGGCGTAGTAATCTTTATTATGATCAACATGTAGAAAACCGTGGAAGGAGCAGCTTATGAAGTAGTTGGTGGTTGGGTGACATATGGTAAAAATACAGCTGAAGACGCAGAGTGTAGGAACTTATTTATGATCAACATGTAGAAAACCGTGAAAGGAGCAGCGATGTAGTAGTTGATGTTGGAGTGACATCCAGTAACCCATGAAGACGCAGGGCGTAATAACTTATTTATGATCAACATGTAGAAAACCGTGAAGGAGCGGCGTGTAGTACCTCATGTAGGAAGCAAGATATAGTAACCCATTAAGACGCAGGGTGTAGTAACTTATTAATGATCAACATGTAGAAAACTGTGAAGGAGCAGCGATGTAGTAGTTGATGTTGGTGTGACATATAGTAAGCCATGAAGACGTAGGGCGTAGTAACTTATTTATGATCAACGTACGTGTAGTAGCCCTTGAAAGAGACGACAAGCAGTAACTCATTAAAGAAGCAGCTTATGAGTACCTCGATTTTAAGAACAACATATAAGTAACCCCTGAAGACGCAGGGTGTAGTAACTTATTTATGATCAACATATAGAAACCGTGAAGGAGCAGCGTGTGCATTACCTCATGTAGAGACAGCGATATAGTAACCCATTAAGACGCAGGGACGTAGTAACTTATTTATGATCAACATGTAGAAAACCGTGAAGGAGGAACGGCTTGTAAGTGCCTCATTTTAGGAGGAACATATAAGTAACCCCTGAAGACGCGGGACGTAGTAACTTATTTATGATCAGCATGTGAAAACCGTGAAGAAGGAGCAGCTTGTAGTAGTTCATGTTGGAGTGACATATAAGTAGCCCACGAGGCCATAGGGCGTAATGGCATATTATGATCAACATGTAGAAAGCGTAAAAGGAGCAGCGGTGTAAGTACACATCATGTAAGAACAACATATAGTAATACATGAAGACACAGGGCGTAATGCTTATTATGATCAACATGTAGAAAACCGTGGAAGGAGCAGCGTGTAGTAGTTGATGTTGGAGTTACATATGGTAAATACCATGAAGGCGTAGGGCGTAGTAACTTATTATGATCAACATGCTGAAAACTGTGGAAGGAGCAGCGATGTAGTGAGTTGATGTTGGTGACGCTATATAGTAACCCCACAAGAGACGCAGGGCGTAATGACATTTATGATCAACATGTAGAAAACCGTGAAGGGCGTACGTAGTACCTTACCTATGTAGGAATTGGCTTAATATAGTAATGGCCATGAGAGACGCAGGGTGTAGTAACTTATTTATGATCAACGTCATAGAAAACCGTGAAGGAGCAGCAGCGATGTAGTAGTTGATGGTTGGGTGACATATGGTAAAGCCATGAAGACGCAGAGTGTAGTAGCTTATTTATAGTCAACATGCGAAAACCGTAGGAAGGAGCAGCGCGAAAGTAGTTGATGTTGGAGTGACATATAGTAGCCCAGCAAAGGACGCCGGGGTGTAGTAACTTATTTATGATCAACATGTAGAAACCGTGAGGAAGGAGCAGCGTGTAGTACCTCATGTAGAGACAAGATATAGTGAACCATTAAGACGCAGGTGTAATAACTTATTTATGATCAACATGTAGAAAACTGTGGGGAAGGAGCAGCGATGTAGTAGTTGATGTTGGTGTGACATATAGTAAGCCATGAAGACGTAGGGGCGTAGTAACTTATTTATGATCAACATGTAGTAACCCTTGAAAGAGACGACAAGCAGTAACTCATTAAGAAGCATCTTGTAAGTACCTCATTTAGAGACAACATATAGTAACCCTGAAGACGCGGGTGTGGTAACTATTTATGATCAACATGTAGAAAACCGTGGAAGGCAGACGGCGTGTGAGTACCTCATGTAGGAGCAACATATAATGTTAACCCACATTAAGACGCAGGGCGTAATTAACTTATTTATGATCAACATGTAGAAACCGTGGAAGGGCAGCTTGTGGAAGGTACCTCATTTTAGGAGGAACATATAGTAACCCTGAAGACGCGGGACGTGGTAACTTATTTATGATCAACATGCTTAGAAACCGTGAAGGGAGCAGGTTGTAGTAGTTCATGTTGGGTGACATATAGTAGCCCATGAAGACGCAGGGGCGTAGTAACTTGTTATTATGATCAACATAGTAGAAACCGTAAAAGGGCAACATGAGTACATCATGTAGAGCAACATATAGTAAGCCATGAGAGACCTGGAGGGCGTAGTAACTTATTATGATCAACATGTAGAAAACCGTGAAGGAACTGGCGTATGTAGTAGTTGATGTTGGAGTGACATATGGTAAATAGCAAAGAGACGTAGGGCGTAATAGCTTATTTATGATCAAGCATGTAAGAAAACTGTATGAAGAACAGCGATAGCAAGTAGTTGATGTTGAGGTGTGACATATAAAGTAACCCTGAAGACGCGGGGCGTAATGCAGCATTGCTGATCAACATGTAGAAAACCGTGAAGGAGCAGCGTGGCAGTACCTTATGTAGAGACAACATAGTAGCCATGAAGGCGCGAAGTGTAATGTATTTATGATCAACATGTAGAAAACCGTGAAGGAACGGCGTGTAGTAGTTGATGGTTGGGTAGGCATATGGTAAGCCATATGAAGACGCAGGAGTGTAATGGCATATTTATGATCAACATGCTGAGAAACCGTGAAGGAGCAGCTTGCGTAGTAGTTGATGGTTAGGTGACATATAGTAAGCCATGAAGACGCAGGGTGTAGTAACTTATTTATGATCAACGTAGAAAAAACCGTGAAGAGACGGCGCGGTAGCAACTCCATGTAGGAGCAAACATATAGTAACCATTAAGACGCAGGGTGTAGTAATCCCATTTATGATCAACATGTAGAAAACTGTGAAGGAGCGGCGCTGTAGTAGTTGATAGCGTTGGTGTGACATGCCGTATCCCCTGAAGACGCAGGGTAGTAGTAACCTATTTATGATCAACGTAGAAACCGTGAAGGAGCAGCGTGTAGTAGTTCAATTTGGAGTGACATATAGTAACCCATGAAGACGCAGGGTGTAGCGTAGCTTATTTATGATCAACATGTAGAAAACCGTGAAGGAACGGCGTGTAGTAGTTGATGTTGGTGTGACATATGGTAAATACCATGAAGACGTAGGGCGTAGTAATCCCATGTTATGATCAACACGTAGAAAACTGTGAAGGAGCAGCGTGTAGTAGTTGATGTTGGTGTGACATATAGTATCCCACAAAGAGACGCAGGGCGTAATTAACCTATTTTATGATCAACATGTAGAAAACCGTGGAAGGAGCAGCGTGTAGTAGTTCATGTTTGGAGTGACATATAGTAACCTTAGCAGAAGACGCAGGGATGTAGTAACTTATATATGATCAACATGTAGAAACTGGGAAGAAGCGCTCTTATGAAGCAGTTGGTATTGGTGTGACCATATAGTAACCCCCTGAAGACGCAGAAAGGGCGTAGTAATCCCATTTAGCGATCAACATGTAGAAAAACCGTGAAGGAGCGGCGTGTAGTACCTCATATAGGAGCAACATATAGTAACCCCTAAGAAGACGCAGGATCTTAGTAATCTTATTATATGATCGGGCCATGTAAGAAACTGGGGAAGAAGCAGCGATGTAGCTAGTTGATGTTGGTGGCGACGCCATTAGTAACCCCTGAAGACGCAGGGCGTAGTAACTTCTATTTTATGATCAAAATGTAAGCAGAAAACCGTGAAGGAGCAACGTCAGTACCTTATGTAGAGACAGCATACAGTAACCTTATTAAGACGCAGGGTAAAATGCTTCTTTAGCGATCAACAATGGCAGAAACTGTGAAGGAAGCAGCTTGTAGTATTGGACAGTTCATGTTGGAGCATGACATATGAAGCGCTTACGCGAAGACGCAGGGCGTAGTAACTTTATTTATGATCAACATGTAGAAAACTAAATGAAGGAGCAGCGTGTAGTAGTTGTCGGTAAAGGGTGGACATATGGTAAGCCATGAAGACGCAGGGGTGTAGTAACTTATTTATGATCAACATGTAGAAAACTGTGAAGGAGGAGCAGCGTAGTAGTTGATGTTGGTGTGACATATAGTAACCCCTGAAGACGCAGGGTGTAAGTAACCCATTTATGATCAACATGTAGAAAAACCGTGAAGGAACGGCGATGTAGTACCTTATGTAGGGAGCAAATATATAGTAAATCCCATGAAGACGCAGGGTGTAGTAACTTATTTATGATCAGCATGTAGAAAACCGTGAACTGGCAGCGTGTAGTAGTTGATGGTTAGGTGACATATGGTAAACCATGAAGACGCAGAGTGTAGTAACTTATTTATGATCAACTTATAGTAAACCGTGGAAGGAGCGGCTTGTAGTAGTTGATGTTGGAGGTGACATATAGTAACCCATGAAGACGCAGGGTGTAAATCTTATTTATGATCAACATGTAGAAAACCGTGAAGGAGCAGCGTGTAGTACCTCGGGCGTAGGAGCAACATATAGTAACCCATTAAGACGCGGGCGTAGTAACTTATTTATGATCAACATGTAGAAAACTGTGAAGGAGCAGCGTGTAGTAGTTGATGTTGGTGTGACATATAGTAACCCCTGAAGACGCAAGGGCGTAGTAACTTATTTATGATCAACATGTAGAAAAACGGTGAAGGAGCGATGTAGTAGTACCTTATGTAGGAGCAACATACAGTAACCTATTAAGATGCAGGGGTAAAGTAACTTCTTTGTGATCCGCCATGTAGAAAACCGTGAAATTAGCAGCTTGTAGTACCTCATGTAGGAGGAACATTTTAGTAACCTCTGAAGACACTGGGTGTAGTAACTTATTTATGATCAACATGTAGAAAAACCGTAAAGGAGCAGCTTTGTAGTGGCATATTATATTGAAAGGGCGGCATGCAGCAACTTATGTAAGATCAGCGTGTAGTAACTCAGGAAGAAGAAACATGTAGTAATCCGTGTAAAAAGCACCATATAGTAACTTGTGTAACTCACGTTGGAGCACCATGTAGTAACACATGAAGAAGCGGCATGTTGTATGTCTCATGTACGAGTAACATGTAGTAGCCACCTAAAAGCAGCATGTGGTGACTCATTAAGAAGCAGCATGTTGTATGAAGTGAAACTTTAAATATGATCAACATGTAGTAACCCGTGAAAAGACGGCAAGCAGCAACTCATTAGGGAAGCGGCTTGTAGTACACCTCATTTAAGAGCCATGCGAATGAGGGCGCAGGGTGTAGTAACATTTATGATCAACATGTAGAAAACCGTGAAGGAGCAGCGATGTAGTACCTCATGTAGGAGCAGCATATAGTAACCCATTAAGACGCATGGGGTGTAGTAACATATTTATGATCACCATCATGAAACCGTGAAGGAGCAGCGCGTAGTAGTTGATGTTGGAGTGACATATGGTAAAGCCATAAAGACGTAGGGCGTAGTAACTTATTTTATGATCAACATGTAGAAACCGTGAAGGAGCGGCGTAGTAGTAGTTGATGTTGAAATGACATATAGTAACCCATGAAGACGTGGGTGTAGTAACTTATTTTATGATCAACATGTAGAAAACCGTGAAGGAACAGCGTGTAGTACCTCATGTAGGAGCAACATATAGTAACCGTATGAAGACGCAGGGCGTAGTAACTTATTTATGATCAACATCGCAGAAAACCGTGGAAGAACTGGCGATGTAGTAGTTGATGTTAGGGTGACATATGAGTAAAGCCATGAAGACATAGGGCGTAGTAACTTATTTATGATCAACATGTAGAAAAACCGTAAAGGAAGGAGCAGCGTGTAGTAGTAGTTGATGTTGGAGTGACATATATTAAAGCCGTAAAGACGCAGGGCGTAGTAACTTATTTATGATCAACATGTAGAAACCATTATGAAGGAGCGGCGATGTAGGGCCTCGTTTAGGAGCAACATGCAGTAACCCATGAAGACGCGAGGGAGTAGTAAGCATTTATGATCAACATGTAGAAAACTGTGAAGGAGCAGCTTGTAGTAGTTGATGTTGGTGTGACATATGGTGACCCCTCAGACGGAGGGGCGTAGTGAACATTTATGATCAACATGTAGAAAACCATGAAGGGAACTGGCGATGTAGTACCCTGTAATGCGTGAAAAAAAGA